>NC_090922.1:290474127-290799820 GCF_040938575.1 Ambystoma mexicanum
GGGTTGTGAGGGGCAACAGCAGGGAGACACGGGGCATGAGTGGGGGTGGGGGGTAACAGAAGAGACACGAGGCATGAACGGGGGGTGGGGGGCAACAGCAGGGAGACACGGGGCATGACTGGGGGGTGGGGGTAAAAGGAAAGAGACACAGGGCATGAGAGGGGCGCGGGGGGGTAACAAGAGAGAGACACGGGGCATGAGTGGGGGGTGGGGGGGCAACAGCAGGGAGACACGGGCATGAGTGGGGGGCGGGAGGCAACAGCAGGGAGATACGGGGCATGAGCAGGGGGTGGGGGTTAACAGGAGAGAGACACTGGGCATGAGCGGGGTTGGGGGGCAACAGCAGGAAGACACGGGGCATGAGCGGGGGGTGGGGGGCAACAGGAGAGACACGGGGCATGAGCGGGGGGTGGGGGGTAACAGGAGAGAGACACGGGGAATGAAAGAGGGGTGGGGGGTTAACAGGAGAGAGACACGGGGCATGAGCGGGGTTGAGGGTAACAGGAGAGAGACTCGGGCATGAGCAGGGGGTGGGGGGCAACAGCAGGGAGAGACGGGGCATGAGCGGGGGAAAATGAGGGAGACACGGGGCATGAGAGGGGGGTGGGGGTAACAGAAGAGAGACACGGGACATGAGTGGGGGGTGGGGGGCAACGGGAGGGAGACGCAGGGCTTGACAGGGGGTGGGGGGCAACAGGAGAGAGACACGGGGCAAAAGAGGGGGGTGGGGGGCAAACAGGAGAGAGACACAGGGCATGAGCGGGAGTGGGGGGCAACATGAGAGAGACACGGGTCATGAGCGGGGGGTGGGGGGTAACAGCAGGGAGACACAGGGCTTGAGCGGAGGATGGGGGGAACACGAGGAAGACACGGGGCATGAGAGGGGGGTGGGGGGTAACAGGAGAGAGACACGGGGCATGAGCGGGGTGGGGGGCAAGAGCAGAGAGACACGGGGCATGAGCGGGGGGTGGGGGGTAACAGGAGAGACATGAGGCATAAGCGAGGGGTAGGGGAACAGGAGAGAGACACGGGGCATGAACGGGGGGTGGGGGGCAACAGCAGGGAGGACACGGGGCATGACCAGGGTGGTGGGGGGCAACAGGAGAGAGACACGGGGCATGAGAGGGGGGTGGGGGTAACAGGAGAGAGACACGGGGCATGAGAGGGGGGTGGTGGGGTAACAGGAGAGAGACACAGGGCATGAGCGGGGGGGGGCAACAGCAGGGAGACACGGGGCATGAGCAGAGGGTGGGGGGCAACAGCAGGGAGACACGGGGCATGAGCGGGGGGTGGGGGGAACACGAGGGAGACACGGGGCATGAGCGGGGGTCGGGGTTAACAGGAGAGAGACACGGGGCATGACCGGGGGTGGGGGGTAACAGGAGAGAGACATGGGGCATGAGAGGGGGTGGGGGGTAACAGGAGAGAGACACGGGGCATGAGCGGGGGGTAGGGGTAAGAGGAGAGAGACTCGGGGCATGAGCGGGGGGTGGGGGGCAACAGCAGGGAGACACGGGGCATGACCGGGGGTGGGGGTCAACAGGAGAGAGACACGGGGCATGAGAGGGGGGTGGGGGTAACAGGAGAGAGAAAAGGGGCATGAGCGAGGGTGGGGGGCAACATGAGAGAGACACAGGGCATGAGCGGGGTGGGGGGCAACAGCAGGGAGACACGGGGGCACGAGCGGGGGTGGGGGGAACACGAGGGAGACACGGGGCATGAGCGGGGGGTTGGGGGCAACAGCAGGGAGACATGGGGCATGACTGGGGGGTGTGGGGCAACAGGAGAGAGACACGGGGCACGAGCGGGGGGTGGGGGAGTAACAGGAGAGACATGAGGCATAAGCGAGGGGTGGGGGAACAGGAGAGAGACACGGGGCATGAGCGGGGTGTTGGGGTAACAGCAGGGAGACACGGGGCATGACCAGGGTGGTGGGGGGCAACAGGAGAGAGACACGGGGCATGAGTGGGGGGGGGGCAACAGCAGGGAGACACGGGGCATGAGCAGAGGGTGGGGGGCAACAGCAGGGAGATACGGGGCATGAGCGGGGTGGGGGAACAGCAGGGAGACACGGGGCATGAGCGGGGGGTCGGAGTTAACAGGAGAGAGACATGGGGCATGAGCAGGGGGTAGGGGGCAACAGGAGAGAGACACGGGGCATGAGCGGGCAGTGGGGGGCAACAGCAGGGAGACACGGGGCATGACCAGGGGGCGGGGGGCAACAGGAGAGAGACACAGGGCATGAGAGGGTGTGGGGGGTAACAGGAGAGAGACACGGGGCATGAGCGGGGGTATGGGTAACAGGAGAGAGACTCGGGGCATGAGCGGGGGGTGGGGGCAACAGCAGGGAGACACGGAGCATGACCGGGGGTGGGGGTCAACAGGAGAGAGACACGGGGCATGAGAGGGGGGTGGGGTAACAGGAGAGAGACACGGGGCATGAGCGAGGGTGGGGGGCAACATGAGAGAGACACAGGGCATGAGCGGGGGTGGGGGCAACAGCAGGGAGACACGGGGCATGAGCGGGGGTGGGGGGAACACGAGGGAGACACGGGGCATGAGAGGGGGGTGGGAGGTAACAGGAGACAGACACGGGGCATGAGAGGGGGATGAGGGGTAACAGGAGAGAGACACGGGGCACGAGAGGGGGGTGGGGGTAACAGCAGAGAGACACGGGGCATGAGCGGGGGTTGGGGGGCAACAGGAGGGAGACACGGGGCATGACCGGGGGGTGGGGGCGACAGGAGAGAGACACGGGACATGAGTGAGGGGTGGGGGGTAACAGGAAACAGACACGGGGCATGAGCGGGGGTGGGAGGCAACAGCAGGGAGACACGGGGCATGAGGTGGGGGGAAAATGAGGGAGACACGGGGCATGAGCGGGGGTGGGGGGTAACAGAAGAGAGACACGGGACATGAGCGGGGGGCAAAAGGAGGGAGACACAGGGCATGACCGGGGGTGGGGGGCAACAGGGAGACACTTGGCATGGCTGGGGGGTCGGGGCAACAGGAGAGGGACTCAGGGCTTGACCTTGGGGTGGGGGGCAACAGGAGGGAGACACGGGGCATGAGAGGGGTGGGGGGTAACAGGAGAGAGACAGGGGGCATGAGCGGGGGTCGGGGGCAACAGCAGGGAGACACGGGGCATGAGCGGGGGGTGGGGGAACACAAGGGAGACACGGGGCATGAGCAGGGGTGTGGGGGTAACAGGAGAGAGACACGGGGCATGAGCGGGTTGTGAGGGGCAACAGCAGGGAGACACGGGCATGAGTGGGGTGGGGGGTAACAGAAGAGACACGAGGCATGAACGGGGGGTGGGGGGCAACAGCAGGGAGACACGGGGCATGACTGGGGGGTGGGGGTAAAAGGAAAGAGACACAGGGCATGAGAGGGGCGCGGGGGGGTAACAAGAGAGAGACACGGGGCATGAGTGGGGGGTGGGGGGGCAACAGCAGGGAGACGCGGGCATGAGTGGGGGGCGGGAGGCAACAGCAGGGAGACACGGGGCATGAGCAGGGGGTGGGGGTTAACAGGAGAGAGACACTGGGCATGAGCGGGGTTGGGGGGCAACAGCAGGAAGACACGGGGGCATGAGCGGGGGGTGGGGGGCAACAGGAGAGACACGGGTCATGAGCGGGGGGTGGGGGGTAACAGGAGAGAGACACGGGGAATGAAAGAGGGGTGGGGGGTTAACAGGAGAGAGACACGGGGCATGAGCGGGGTTGAGGGTAACAGGAGAGAGACTCGGGCATGAGCAGGGGGTGGGGGGCAACAGCAGGGAGAGACGGGGCATGACCGGGGGTGGGGGGCAACATGAGAGAGACACTGGGCATGAGAGGGGGGTGAGGGTAACAGGAGAGAGACACGGGGCATGAGCCGGGGGTGGAGGCCAACATGAGAGAGACACGGGGCATGAGCGGGGGGGGGGGGGCAACAGCAGGGAGACACGGGGCATGAGCGGGGGTGGGGGGAACACGAGGGAGACACGGGGCATGAGCGGGGGGTCGGAGTTAACAGGAGAGAGACATGGGGCATGAGCGGGGGTAGGGGGCAACAGGAGAGAGACACGGGGCATGAGCGGGCAGTGGGCGGCAACAGCAGGGAGACACGGGGCATGACCAGGGGGTGGGGGGCAACAGGGAGAGAGACACGGGGCATGAGGGGGTGCGGGGGTAACAGGAGAGAGACACCGGGGCATGAGCGGGGGGTGGGGGGCAACAGCAGGGGAGACACGGAGCATGACCGGGGGTGGGGGTCAACAGGAGAGAGACACGGGGCATGAGAGGGGGGTGGGGGTAACAGGAGAGAGACACGGGGCATGAGCGAGGGTGGGGGGCAACATGCGAGAGACACAGGGCATGAGCGGGGGTGGGGGGCAACAGCAGGGAGACACGGGGCATGAGCGGGGTGGGGGGAACACGAGAGAGACACGGGGCATGAGAGGGGGGTGGGAGGTAACAGGAGACAGACACGGGGCATGAGCGGGGGGTTGGGAGCAACAGCAGGGAGACATGGGGCCATGACTGGGGGTGGGGGGCAACAGAAGGGAGACACGGGGCATGACCGGGGGGTGGGAGGTAACATGAGAGAGACACGGGGCATGAGAGGGGGGTGAGGGTTAACAGCAGAGAGACACGGGGCATGAGCGGGGGTTGGGGGGCAACAGGAGGGAGACACGGGGCATGACCGGGGGGTGGGGGCGACACGAGAGAGACACGGGGCATGAGTGAGGGGTGGGGGGTAACAGGAGACAGACACGGGGCATGAGCGGGGGTGGGAGGCAACAGCAGGGAGACACGGGGCATGAGTGGGGGGAAAACGAGGGAGACACGGGGCATGAGCGGGGGGTGGGGGGTAACAGAAGAGAGACACGGGACATGAGCGGGGGGTGGGGGGCAAAAGGAGGGAGACACAGGGCATGACCGGGGGGTGGGGGGCAACAGGGAGACACAGGGCATGGCTGGGGGGTCGGGGCAACAGGAGAGGGACTCAGGGCTTGACCTTGGGGTGGGGGGCAACAGGAGAGAGACACGGGGCATGAGAAGGGGGTGGGGGGTAACAGGAGAGAGACAGGGGGCATGAGCGGGGGACGGGGCAACAGCAGGGAGACACGGGGCATGTGCGGGGGGTGGGGGAACACAAGGGAGACACGGGGCATGAGCAGGGGTGTGGGGGTAACAGGAGAGAGACACGGGGCATGAGCGGGTTGTGAGGGGCAACAGCAGGGAGACACGGGGCATGAGTGGGGGTGGGGGGTAACAGGAGAGACACGAGGCATGAACGGGGGGTGGGGGGCAACAGCAGGGAGACACGGGGCATGACTGGGGGGTGGGGGGTAAAAGGAAAGAGACACAGGGCATGAGAGGGGGGCGGGGGGGT
Source organism: Ambystoma mexicanum (assembly GCF_040938575.1). Taxonomy (NCBI): domain Eukaryota; kingdom Metazoa; phylum Chordata; class Amphibia; order Caudata; family Ambystomatidae; genus Ambystoma; species Ambystoma mexicanum. Next base: position 290,479,507 of record NC_090922.1, read on the forward strand.
AACAAGAGAGAGACACGGGGCATGAGTGGGGGGTGGGGGGGCAACAGCAGGGAGACGCGGGCATGAGTGGGGGGTTGGAGGCAACAGCAGGGAGACACGGGGCATGAGCAGGGGGTGGGGGTTAACAGGAGAGAGACACGGGGCCTGAGCGGGGGTGGGGGGCAACAGGAGGGAGACACAGGGCATGACCGGGGGGTGGGGGGCAACAGGGAGACACAAGGCATGGCTGGGGGGTCGGGGCAACAGGAGAGGGACTCAGGGCTTGACCTTGGGGTGGGGGGCAATAGGAGAGAGACACGGGGCATGAGAGGGGGGTGGGGGTAACAGGAGAGAGACAGGGGGCATGAGCGGGGGTCAGGGGCAACAGCAGGGAGACACGGGGCATGAGCGGGGGGTGGGGGGAACACAAGGGAGACACGGGGCATGAGCAGGGGTGTGGGGGTAACAGGAGAGAGACACGGGGCATGAGCGGGTTGTGAGGGGCAACAGCAGGGAGACACAGGGCATGAGTGGGGGTGGGGGGTAACAGGAGAGACACGAGGCATGAACGGGGGGTGGGGGGCAACAGCAGGGAGACATGGGGCATGACTGGGGGGTGGGGGGTAAAAGGAAAGAGACACAGGGCATGAGAGGGGGGCGGGGGGGTAACAAGAGAGAGACACGGGGCATGAGTGGGGGGTGGAGGGGCAACAGCAGGGAGACACGGGCATGAGTGGGGGGTGGGAGGCAACAGCAGGGAGACACGGGGCATGAGCAGGGGGTGGGGGTTAACAGGAGAGAGACACGGGGCATGAGCGGGGGTGGGGGGCAACAGCAGTAAGACACGGGGCATGAGTGGGGGTGGGGGGCAAGAGGAGAGAGACACGGGGCATGAGCGGGGGTGGGGGTAACAGGTGAGAGACACGGGGAATGAAAGGGAGGTGGGGGGTTAACAGGAGAGAGACACGGGGCATGAGCGGGGTTGAGGGTAACAGGAGAGAGACTCAGGCATGAGCAGGGGGTGGGGGGCAACAGCAGGGAGAGACGGGGCATGACCGGGGGTGGGGGGCAACATGAGAGAGACACTGGGCATGAGAGGGGGGTGAGGGTAACAGGAGAGAGACACGGGGCATGAGCCGGGGGTGGGGGGCAACATGAGAGAGACACGGGGCATGAGCGGGGGGTGGGGGGCAACAGCAGGGAGACACGGGGCATGAGCGGGGGTGGGGGGAACACGAGGGAGACACGGGGCATGAGAGGGGGGTGGGGGTAACAGGAGAGAGACATGGGGCATGAGCGGAGGGTGGGGGGTGACAGGATAGAGACACGGGGCATAAGAGGGGGTGGCTGGAAACTGCAGGGAGACACGGGGCATGAGCGGGGGCTGGGGGCAACAGCAGTGAGATACGGGGCATGAGCAGAGGGTGGGGGCAACAGCAGGGAGACACGGGGCATGAGCGGGGTGGGGGAACACGAGGGAGATGCGGGGCATGAGCGGGGGTGGGGGTTAACAGGAGAGAGACACGGGGCATGAGCAGGGGGTGGGGGCAACAGGAGAGAGACACGGGGCATGAGCAGGGGGTAACAGGAGAGAGACACGGGGCATGAGCAGGGGGTGGGGGGGTAACAGGAGAGAGACACGGGGCATGACTGGGAGATGGGGGCAACAGGAGAGAGACACGGGGCTTGACCGGGGGGTGGGGGGCAACAGGAGAGAGACACGGGGCAAGAGAGGGGGGTGGGGGGTAACAGGAGAGAGACATGGGGCATGAGCAGGGGGGTAACAGGAGAGAGACACGGGGCATGAGAGGGGGGTGGGGGGGTAACAGGAGAGAGACACGGGGCATGAGCGGGGGTGGGGGGCAACAGCAGGGAGACATGTGGCATGAGCGGAGGGTGGGGGGCAACAGCAGGGAGACACGGGGCATGAGCGGGGGGTGGGGGCAACAGCAGGGAGACACGGGGCATGAGCGGGGTGGGGGAACACGAGGGAGATGCGGGGCATGAGCGGGGGTGGGGGTTAACAGGAGAGAGATACGGGGCATGAGCAGGGGGTGGGGGGCAACAGGAGAGAGACACGGGGCATGAGAGGGGTTGGGGGGCAACAGGAGAGAGACACGGGGCATGAGCGAGGGTGGGGGGCAACAGCAGGGAGACATGTGGCATGAGCGGAGGGTGGGGGGCAACAGCAGGGAGACACGGGGCATGAGCGGGGGGTGGGGGGAACAAGAGGGAGACACGGGGCATGAGCGGGGGTGGGGGTTAACAGTTTGGAGACACGGGGCATGAGCAGAGGGTGGGGGGCAACAGCAGGGAGACATGTGGCATGAGCGGAGGGTGGGGGGCAACAGCAGGGAGACACGGGGCATGAGCGGGGGGTGGGGGGAACAAGAGGGAGACACGGGGCATGACCGGGGGGTGGGGGCAACAGGAGAGAGACACGGGGCATGAGAGGGGGGTGGGGAGTAACAGGAGAGAGACACGGGCCATGAGCAGAGGGTGTAGGGCAACAGCAGGGAGACACGGGGCATGACCGGGGGCGTGGGGGGCAACATGAGAGAGGCACAGGGCATGAGCGGGGGATGGGGGGCAACAGCAGGGAGACACGGGGCATGAGAGGGGGTGGGGAGTAACAGGAGAGAGACACGGGGCATGAGCAGGGGATAGGGGTAACAGGAGAGAGACACGGGGCATGAGAGGGGGTGGGGGTAACAGGAGAGAGACACGGGGCATGAGCGGGGGGTGGGGGCAACAGGAGGGAGACACGGGGCATGACCGGGGGTGGGGGCGACAGGAGAGAGACACGGGGCATGAGAGAGGGGTGGTGGGTAACAGGAGAGAGACACGGGGCATGAGCGGGAGTGGGGGGCAACATGAGAGAGACACAGGGCATGAGCAGGGGGTGGGGGGCAACAGCAGGGAGACACGGGGCATGAGCAGGGGTGGGGGGAACACGAGGGGGGCATGAGAGGGTGGTGGGGGTAACAGGAGAGAGACACAGGGCATGAGCAGGGGGTGGGGGGGCAACAGCAGGGAGACACAGGGCATGACTGGGGCGTGGGGGGCAACATAAGGGAGACACGGGGCATGACCGGGGGTGAGGGGTAACAGGAGAGAGACACGGGGCATGAGAGGGGGGTGGGGGGGTAACAGGAGAGAGACACGGGGCATGAGCAGGGGGGTGGGGGGCAACAGGTGGGAGACACGGGGCATGACCGGGGGGTCGGGGCAACAGGAGAGAGACACAGGGCATAAGAGGGGGGTGGGAGGCAACAGCAGGGAGACACGGGGTATGAGTGTGGGGTAAACGAGGGAGACACTGGGCATGAGAGGGGGGTGGGGGGTAACAGAAGAGAGACACGGGACATGAGCTGGGGGTGGGGGGCAAAAGCAGGGAGACACGGGGCATGACCGGGGGTGGGGGGCAACAGAGAGACACAGGGCATGGCTGGGGGGTCGGGGGCAACAGGAGAGAGACACAGGGCTTGACCTGGGGGTGGGGGGCAACAGGAGAGAGACACGGGGCATGAGAGGGGGGTGGGAGGTAACAGGAGAGAGACACGTGGCATGAGCGGGGGTCTGGGGCAACAGCAGGGAGACACGGGGCATGAGCGCGGGGTGGGGGAACATGAGGGAGACACGGGGCATGAGCAGGGGTGTGGGGGTAACAGGAGAGAGACACAGGGCATGAGCGGGTTGTGAGGGGCAACAGCAGGGAGACACGGGGCATGAGCGGGGGTGGGGGGTAACAGGAGAGACACGAGGCATGAGCCGGGGGTGGGGGGAACAGTAGAGACACGGGGCATGAGCGGGGTGTGGGGGGCAATAGCAGGGAGACACGGGGCATGACCCGGGGCTGGGGGCCACAGGAGAGAGACACGGGGCATGAGAGGGGGGTGGGGGGTAACAGGAGAGAGACACAGGGCATGAGAGGGGGGTGGAGGGGTAACAGGAGAGATAAACGGGGCATGAGTGGGGGGTGGGGGGCAACAGCAGGGAGACACGGGGCATGAGCGGGGGGTGGGGGGCAACAGCAGGGAGACACGGGCATGAGCAGGGGGTGGGGGTTAACAGGAGAGAGACACGGGGCATGAGCGGGGGTGGGGGGCAACAGGTGGGAGACATGGGGCATGACCGGGGGGTCGGGGCAACAGGAGAGAGACACGGGGCATGAGAGGGGGGTGGGGGGGTAAAAGGAGACAGACACAGGGCATGAGCGGGGGGTGGGAGGCAACAGCAGGGAGACACGGGTTATGAGCGGGGGGAAAACGAGGGAGACACGAGGCATGAGAGGGGGGTGGGGGGTAACAGAAGAGAGACACGGGACATGAGCGGTGGGTGGGGGGCAAAAGCAGGGAGACACGGGGCATGACCGGGGGGTGGGGGGCAACAGAGAGACACGGGGCATGGCTGGGGGGTCGGGGGCAACAGGAGAGAGACACAGGGCTTGACCTGGGGGTGGGGGGCAACAGGAGAGAGACACGGGGCATGAGAGGGGGGTGGGGGTAACAGGAGAGAGACACGTGGCATGAGCGGGGTCTGGGGCAACAGCAGGGAGACACGGGACATGAGCGGGGGGTGGGGGAACATGAGCGAGACACGGGGCATGAGCGGGTTGTGAGGGGCAACAGCAGGGAGACACGGGGCATGAGCGGGGGTGGGGGGTAACAGGATTGACACGAGGCATGAGCGGGGCGTGGGGGGCACAGTAGAGACACGGGGCATGAGCAGGGTGTGGGGGGCAACAGCAGGGAGACACGGGGCATGACCCAGGGGTGGGGGGCCACAGGAGAGAGACACGGGGCATGAGAGGGGGTGGGGGGTAACAGGAGAGTGACACAGGGCATGAGAGGGGGTGGAGGGGTAACAGGAGAGAGAAACAGGGCATGAGCGGGGGGTGGGGGGCAACAGCAGGGAGACACGGGGCATGACCGGGGGGTGGGGGACAACAGCAGGGAGACACGGGGCATGAACAGGGGGTGGGGGTTAACAGGAGAGAGACACGGGCCTGAGTGGGGGGTGGGGGGCAACTGCAGGGAGACAAGGGGCATGACTGGGGGGTGGGGGGCAACAGGAGAGAGACACGGCATGAGCGGGTGGGGGGCAACATGAGAGAGACACGAGGCATGAGCGGGGGTGGGGGGCAACAGCAGGGAGACACGGGGCATGACTGGGGGATGGGGGGCAACAAGAGGGAGACACGGGACATGACTGGGGGATGGGGGCAACAGGAGAGAGACACAGGGCTTGACCGGGGGGTGGGGGGCAACAGGAGAGAGACACGGGGCAAGAGAGGGGGGTGGGGGTAACAGGAGAGAGACCTGGGGCATGAGCGGGGGGGTGGGGGGTAACAGGAGAGAGACACGGGGCATGAGAGGGGGGTGGGGGGTAACAGGAGAGAGACACGGGGCATGAGCGGGGATGGGGGGCAACAGCAGGGAGACATGGGGCATGAGCGGAGGGTGGGGGGCAACAGCAGAGAGACACAGGGCATGAGCGGGGGGTGGGGGGAACAAGAGGGAGACATGGGGCATGAGCGGGGGTGGGGGTTAACAGGAGAGAGACACGGGGCGTGAGCGGGGGGTGGGGGGCAACAGGAGAGAGACACGGGGCATGAGCCGGGGTTTGGGGGGCAACAGCAGGAAGACACGGGGCATGACCGGGTGTGGGGGCAACAGGAGAGAGACACGGGGCATGAGAGGGGTGTGGGGAGTAACAGGAGAGAGACACGGGGCATGAGCAGAGGGTTGGGGGCAACAGCAGGGAGACACGGGGCATGACTGGAGGGTGGGGGGCAACAGGAGAGAGACACAGGGCATGTGCAGGGGGAGGGGGCAACATGAGAGAGGCACAGGGCATGAGCGGTGGGTGGGGGGCAACAGCAGGGAGACACGGGGCATGAGAGGGTGGTGGGGAGTAACAGGAGAGAGACACGGGGCATGAGCAGAGGGAAGGGGTAACAGGAGAGAGACACGGGGCATGAGCGGGGGGTGGGGGGCAACAGGAGGGAGACACGGGGCATGACTGGGGGTGGCGGCGACAGGAGAGAGACACGGGGCATGAGAGAGGGGTGGGGGGTAACAGGAGAGAGACACGGGGCATGAGCGGGGGTGGGTGGCAACATGAGAGAGACACAGGGCATGAGCGGGGGGTGGGGGGCAACAGCAGGGAGACACGGGGCATGAGCAGGGGTGGGGGGAACACGAGGGAGACACGGAGCATGAGAGGGTGGTGGGGGTAACAGGAGAGAGACACGGCATGAGCGGGGGGTGGGGGGGCAACAGCAGGGAGACACAGGGCATGACTGGGGTGTGGGGGGCAACATAAGGGAGACACGGGGCATGAGAGGGGGTGAGGGGTAACAGGAGAGAGACACAGGGCATGAGAGGGGGGTGGGGGGTAACAGGAGAGAGACACGGGGCATGAGCGGGGGGTGGGGGGCAACAGGAGAGAGACACGGGGCATGAGCGGGGGTGGGGGGCAACATGAGAGAGACACAGGGCATGAGCGGGGGGTGGGGGCAACAGCAGGGAGACACGGGGCATGAGCAGGGGTGGGGGGAACACGAGGGAGACACGGAGCATGAGAGGGTGGTGGGGGGTAACAGGAGAGAGACACAGGGCATGAGCGGGGGGTGGGGGGGCAACAGCAGGGAGACACAGGGCATGACTGGGGTGTGGGGGGCAACATAAGGGAGACACGGGGCATGAGAGGGGGGTGAGGGGTAACAGGAGAGAGACACGGGGCATGAGAGGGGGGTGGGGGGTAACAGGAGAGAGACACAGGGCATGAGCGGGGGGTGGGGGGCAACAGGACAGAGACACGGGGCATGAGCGGGGGTGGGGGGCAACATGAGAGAGACACAGTGCATGAGCGGGGGGTGGGGGGCAACAGCAGGGAGACACGGGGCATGAGCAGGGGTGGGGGGAACACGAGGGAGACACGGAGCATGAGAGGGTGGTGGGGGGTAACAGGAGAGAGACACAGGGCATGAGCGGGGGGTGGGGGGGCAACAGCAGGTAGACACAGGGCATGAGCAGGGGTGGGGGGAACACGAGGGAGACACGGAGCATGAGAGGGGGGTGAGGGGTAACAGGAGAGAGACACGGGGCATGAGAGGGGGGTGGGGGGTAACAGGAGAGAGACACAGGGCATGAGCGGGGGGTGGGGGGCAACAGGACAGAGACACGGGGCATGAGCGGGGGTGGGGGGCAACATGAGAGAGACACAGTGCATGAGCGGGGGGTGGGGGGCAACAGCAGGGAGACACGGGGCATGAGCAGGGGTGGGGGGCAACATAAGGGAGACACGGGGCATGAGAGGGGGGTGAGGGGTAACAGGAGAGAGACACGGGGCATGAGAGGGGGTGGGGGGTAACAGGAGAGAGACACGGGGCATGAGCGGGGGGTGGGGGGCAACAGGTGGGAGACACGGGGCATGACCGGGGGGTCGGGGCAACAGGAGAGAGACACGGGGCATATATTTGAGAACAAAAGCCACTCAGTTGCAGAAAAAGACTAAAAATATGAAAGTGTGCGCCGGGAATAAAATCATAGGAACACAGCAATTCACACAAAAATTAGCTTTGACAAAAACGGCCGCTGGCCTGGCATTGCCATTGCTAATAAATATCGTAAATCTCATCTGCAGAAGACTATGTACATTTAGAGATCAATTGCAGAAGCAGGTTTTACCATATGCGCCTTTGGACACTTTGGTACTCCTGAGCGAACAGCAAAAGGTAATACAGCAACCGGCTGCTGTCCCCCATTCTTTTAAAAGTGTGAATTAACTTTAAAAAATGCAGTGCAGCTTTTTAATAATGTTCATTTGTTAAATTAAACACAAACTCTTTCTGTATTTCACATTTGTAAACGTGCTGGATTTCCAAGTTCATGTTGCATGCACTCTCTGACCTGCTATTCATGTCGTGTTTTCTAGGGAGCGGTCACTGCCAGCCGGGGAAGAGCTATTGTCATTGAGATGCTTCTGGGCTCAGAGGAATTTAGCACCTAATTACCACACCCTTTTCGTTGATTCTTTACTGGTGTGGAGGAGGGGAAAGCTTACTGCAGTCAGAGCCCTAGTTCAATCATTTGCAAGCCTGCCAGCGTTCTGCCAAATTTCAGGAAAGAAAGCACTTTTGAGGTGCGCCTAAGTTTTGATGTAATCTAAAACTGTGCTGCCATGACTGATAGCAGCGCTCCCGAGTATTACTCTTTTAAGGAGCCCAGAACATTTCCAGATTGTTTCGCTTGGTGCATGCAATTTCTGCCTGATGGCTCTGCTGGGTGTGCCACTAATTTATCAAATCGTCACCCACATTATTATATGTTAGTAAAAAAAAATAACATATTTTCTCAGCTTATGAATATTACACAAATTATAGTTTTAGTTTATATAACTGCTGGCACTTAATGTGATGTCATCAAGGGGGCCAAAATAAAAGCAATATCACATCCTATGACATTTTTAGTGTGAAAAGGTTTTGTGATGCTCTTTCTTGTGATGTCATCTGGCATGTGATATGAATTCCTCCAAGCCTAGTATTTTGAGGATTTAAGGTTGCTGTGGACTGCACCAGGTCTCCAGCACTGGAAACTTTGTTACCAATGTATTGCATGTCTAGAGAGGACCTGAGAGTGCATAAGGGATAAAGAATGAGACTTTATTAAGAGAACTGATAAAATGTGCATGTGGTTCTGTGCAGAGAACATGTGCAGTGTTACATGTACACAGCCCACGTGCATGTGCAGCCTGTTATCCGAACATCAGAACATTTAAGATGTCACTATCCTCTCTTAGAATATAGGTTTGATGATTTTCCAGTGCACATAATGTGTCCACATACTTTTCACTATCATGTACAAGTGCAGGTGCTCAGTGGGTTAATGTGCCTACTGCGAAGAGCTGCATCTACATGATTGAATGTCATGAGTAGACCCGTTGAGATTGTTATACTTCATCTATCAATAAAATGATTAATAGTGCATATGGTAAAGCGTTGGCGCTCTGCTAATTTCAGGCTGGATCTTAACTTAGACAAACCACAAGACCTAACCTTTCTGACTGTGTTATAGCTGCTGACTGACATTGGGTTTATACATAAAAGAGGGACCTTTAGTCGATGCTTATCCTCTAAGGCAGATACAGGCCTGGATTGGCCCACCGGGACACCAGGACTTTCCCTGGTTCCCCGGTAGACCTCAGGGGAGCATAGGGCCTCTTTTTTGGGGGAACTGGTGATGGAAACATACCTTAAACGGGAACAAGGAACATCATGATCATCCATCCATGAGCCAGCCTGGGTGGTTCGCTGCCTTCATGATGCTGCCCGTGCGGGTTAGTGGGTTTGCAGGTACAGATGAAGCACAGGCCGCCCCTGCCAGTGCTTCTGCGACGACCAGGTGAGCTCAGCTGCCGCATACATCTGTTCTGTTACAGATCCAGACAACTCAAAAAGGAATGTGTATTTGGGTCTCACCTTAAGTTACTAGGGTAATCCAGACGTGGACCCCTTGCTCACTATTCTTAGAGAGGCACAGATCCACCCTACTGATGAGGTCCAACCAGACCGAAACACGTGTCTGGGGTTTCTGTTGGTACTCTTGTTCAGAGGAGAATTGCCTTGCATTTCGGTGCTGGACTGCCCCAGGGCAGGACAAAGACTGATATGTTTGGGATATTTCTTCTCTGTGAAAGATAGTGAGCTAAAGACTCTGGGTAAGTCTCTCGTAACCAGGACTAATGTCTGGCAGAGGGACTCCCAGGACCCCCCTTGTTAATTTGCATATTTAAGTAACTTTGGGTCTCACCTTAAGTTACTAGGGTAATCCAGACGTGGACCCCTTGCTCACTATTCTTAGAGAGGCACAGATCCACCCTACTGATGAGGTCCAACCAGACCGAAACACGTGTCTGGGGTTTCTGTTGGTACTCTTGTTCAGAGGAGAATTGCCTTGCATTTCGGTGCTGGACTGCCCCAGGGCAGGACAAAGACTGATATGTTTGGGATATTTCTTCTCTGTGAAAGATAGTGAGCTAAAGACTCTGGGTAAGTCTCTCGTAACCAGGACTAATGTCTGGCAGAGGGACTCCCAGGACCCCCCTTGTTAATTTGCATATTTAAGTAACTTTGGGTCTCACCTTAAGTTACTAGGGTAATCCAGACGTGGACCCCTTGCTCACTATTCTTAGAGAGGCACAGGTCCACCCTACTGATGAGGTCCAACCAGACCGAAACACGTGTCTGGGGTTTCTGTTGGTACTCTTGTTCAGAGGAGAATTGCCTTGCATTTCGGTGCTGGACTGCCCCAGGGCAGGACAAAGACTGATATGTTTGGGATATTTCTTCTCTGTGAAAGATAGTGAGCTAAAGACTCTGGGTAAGTCTCTCGTAACCAGGACTAATGTCTGGCAGAGGGACTCCCAGGACCCCCCTTGTTAATTTGCATATTTAAGTAACTTTGGGTCTCACCTTAAGTTACTAGGGTAATCCAGACGTGGACCCCTTGCTCACTATTCTTAGAGAGGCACAGATCCACCCTACTGATGAGGTCCAACCAGACCGAAACACGTGTCTGGGGTTTCTGTTGGTACTCTTGTTCAGAGGAGAATTGCCTTGCATTTCGGTGCTGGACTGCCCCAGGGCAGGACAAAGACTGATATGTTTGGGATATTTCTTCTCTGTGAAAGATAGTGAGCTAAAGACTCTGGGTAAGTCTCTCGTAGCCAGGACTAATGTCTGGCAGAGGGACTCCCAGGACCCCCCTTGTTAATTTGCATATTTAAGTAACTTTGGGTCTCACCTTAAGTTACTAGGGTAATCCAGACGTGGACCCCTTGCTCACTATTCTTAGAGAGGCACAGATCCACCCTACTGATGAGGTCCAACCAGACCGAAACACGTGTCTGGGGTTTCTGTTGGTACTCTTGTTCAGAGGAGAATTGCCTTGCATTTCGGTGCTGGACTGCCCCAGGGCAGGACAAAGACTGATATGTTTGGGATATTTCTTCTCTGTGAAAGATAGTGAGCTAAAGACTCTGGGTAAGTCTCTCGTAACCAGGACTAATGTCTGGCAGAGGAACTCCCAGGACCCCCCTTGTTAATTTGCATATTTAAGTAACTTTGGGTCTCACCTTAAGTTACTAGGGTAATCCAGACGTGGACCCCTTGCTCACTATTCTTAGAGAGGCACAGATCCACCCTACTGATGAGGTCCAACCAGACCGAAACACGTGTCTGGGGTTTCTGTTGGTACTCTTGTTCAGAGGAGAATTGCCTTGCATTTCGGTGCTGGACTGCCCCAGGGCAGGACAAAGACTGATATGTTTGGGATATTTCTTCTCTGTGAAAGATAGTGAGCTAAAGACTCTGGGTAAGTCTCTCGTAACCAGGACTAATGTCTGGCAGAGGGACTCCCAGGACCCCCCTTGTTAATTTGCATATTTAAGTAACTTTGGGTCTCACCTTAAGTTACTAGGGTAATCCAGACGTGGACCCCTTGCTCACTATTCTTAGAGAGGCACAGATCCACCCTACTGATGAGGTCCAACCAGACCGAAACACGTGTCTGGGGTTTCTGTTGGTACTCTTGTTCAGAGGAGAATTGCCTTGCATTTCGGTGCTGGACTGCCCCAGGGCAGGACAAAGACTGATATGTTTGGGATATTTCTTCTCTGTGAAAGATAGTGAGCTAAAGACTCTGGGTAAGTCTCTCGTAACCAGGACTAATGTCTGGCAGAGGGACTCCCAGGACCCCCCTTGTTAATTTGCATATTTAAGTAACTTTGGGTCTCACCTTAAGTTACTAGGGTAATCCAGACGTGGACCCCTTGCTCACTATTCTTAGAGAGGCACAGATCCACCCTACTGATGAGGTCCAACCAGACCGAAACACGTGTCTGGGGTTTCTGTTGGTACTCTTGTTCAGAGGAGAATTGCCTTGCATTTCGGTGCTGGACTGCCCCAGGGCAGGACAAAGACTGATATGTTTGGGATATTTCTTCTCTGTGAAAGATAGTGAGCTAAAGACTCTGGGTAAGTCTCTCGTAACCAGGACTAATGTCTGGCAGAGGGACTCCCAGGACCCCCCTTGTTAATTTGCTACAGCTGCCACCAGTCTGTCTGCCCCCTGTGTAATGTGTTGTGGCAGCATTATTTTCATCAGACCGCACAGGTCCCCCCAGGACCTGTTACCTCGGGTGCTGCAGCACCTCTGATGCTCCCACCTCTTTGCCACCGACAGAGTGGTCGCCGTTTGGAAATGACACGCCCTCCACAAAGAAGACAAGTGACCATCTTGCAATGCTGCCTGTGCTGTGGCTGTTAGGGTTGTGGGGTTCTGGATTCAAGCTGACTCTGCCTGTAGTTTGGAATCTACACGTGGCAAAACTGCAGATATGTGCGTGTCACTACTCTGGACAGTCCACGTCTGCAAAGGTCCTACTTGCTCGGTTCCCTGAGATTATAGGAGGTGACGAGTCTCCGATGCAGGATTCCCAAGAGCATACACAATCTGTCTGTGGCTCCGCCTCTTCCCTGCAGATAGGGTTTTACAGTTCATGTGTCCTAGTCTGGGGCAGGTATGACGTCAGTGCTTCCATCTGCGTCCATCCAGGCGCATGCACAGCCAAGTTTCTAGACCAGTATGACTGTGCATGCACAACTGCATTTGCGCTTGTGCAAATGCAGTAAAAAGTCATTTGTACTAATACAAATGCAATTGCACATGTGCAAACTCCTTTCTGCATGCAAAAAATACATTTACCTTTCGTCACACAAGGCCAGATTACCGTTAAGTGTCGATGCATAGTTTGCAATTGTGTTTGTGCACTTGTGTATTATGGAAAGACATTGCAGGGTAGCAGCTGCACAGTAGAGCAGCCCACCTGTTTATGCTACACATGGGATGATGATTTGCGGTGGGCTATCCGAATGTGTGCATGAGCAACATTTGCCGAGTATACTCTGACAGAGAAAGGGGAGTACTAGGGCCAGTGCCACATGTGACATGGTGCAATGTATTGGAAGTGTTATGTAAAGGAGGAACTTCATAGTTCCTTTTACATGGCAATTTTGGCGGACTTGCGAAACCTGTGAGAAAAAAGTATGTATTTCAAAAAACATTAGTGTTGTCAAGATGGGGGTTGGGATACATTCCTATACATACTAAGGGGGTAATTCATAGATTTCAGTGCAGAGGCAGCGCACGCGAGCAGCGCAGATAAGGAGCGTGCGCCAGCGTGCGCCAGCCGTGTGCGCTAAACAGCATTCTGGCACACCGCATATTCATGGAATTTCCAAGCCATTTTCAGCGCTGGCGCAGCGAACATCCCGCAGCGCTAGTTACGCCCCCAAGAACGCCCATTGCGCAATGAAAAGCCATTGACATTGACAGAGAAAGGGGAGTACTAGGGCCAGTGCCACATGTGACATGGTGCAATGTATTGGAAGTGTTATGTAAAGGAGGAACTTCATAGTTCCTTTTACATGGCAATTTTGGCGGACTTGCGAAACCTGTGAGAACAAAGTATGTATTTCAAAAAACATTAGTGTTGTCAAGATGGGGGTTGGGATACATTCCTATACATACTAAGGGGGTAATTCATAGATTTCAGTGCAGAGGCAGCGCACGCGAGCAGCGCAGATAAGGAGCGTGCGCCAGCGTGCGCCAGCCGTGTGCGCTAAACAGCATTCTGGCACACCGCATATTCATGGAATTTCCAAGCCATTTTCAGCGCTGGCGCAGCGAACATCCCGCAGCGCTAGTTACGCCCCCAAGAACGCCCATTGCGCAATGAAAAGCCATTGAAATCCCCAATGCAGCGCAAAGGGCCGTGCACGAGTTTACAGGGCCGCTACACTGTAATCGCGTGAAAATACTACGCGTACCCTGCTCACGGCAGACAAAATGCGTGAAAATGTACTTGCGCAACCCTCCGAATACACGTACCCAGCTCGCGCCACGTAAGTTGCATAGGAAAAGCACCCCCTGTGGTGTGGGCTGCCTGTGGGGCATGCCCAGGGTGGATGGCCTGCCTGCGAGGCATGGGGAGGGTGAGTGGGCTGCCTGTGGGACATGCCCAGGGTGGCTGGGGTGCCTGTGTGTATTTCGGGGGTGCGCAGGAAGTTTCACACGTGACAGGCCTTGTGCGAGCGGGGTACATGTATTTCGGGGGTGCGCGGGGAGTTTCACATGCGATAGTCCTTGTGTGAGCGGGGTACATGTATTGAGGGGGTGCGCGCGAAGTTTCACAGGCGATAGGCCTTGTGCGAGTGGGGTATGTGTATTTCGGGGGTGCGCGGGAAGTTTCACATGCAATAGGCCTTGTGCGAGCGGTGTACATGTATTTCAGGGGTGCACAGGGAGTTTCACACGTGATAGGTCTTGTGTTAGCGGGGTACGTGTATTTCGGGGGTACGTGGGAAGTTTTACACGCGATTCTGCATTTTGGCCCCTCCCAGGTGTGGCCTTACCCCCTCCCCATGCCCTGCAGGCAGCCCACACCACAGGGGACTACCCTACAACCCTCACCATGCCCTGCAGGCAGCCCACACCACAGGGGACTACCCTACAACCCTCACCATGCCCTGCAGGCAGCCCACATGGCACCATGCACTTGTGAGCACACTTGTGAGCCCCGACTCATGTCCCCCACCCACTCACCCACCCACCATTGACAGGCACCTGCCAGCAGGCCCCGACTCATGTCCCCCAACTCCAGTGACGGGCACCTGCCAGCAGGCCCCGACTCATGTCCCCCACCCATCCACCCACCCACCATTGACGAGGCACCTGCCAGCAGGCCCGACTCATGTCCCCAAGCTTCCCACACACCCACCATTGATGGGCACCTGCCGGCAGGCCCCGACTCATGTCCCCCACCCACCCCCAGTGACAGGCACCTGCCAGCAGGCCCCGACTCATGTCCCCCGAAAACCCACCCAAATTGGCGGGCACCTGCCAGCAGGCCCCGACTCATATCCCCCACCCACCCCCAGTGACGGGCACCTGCCAGCAGGCCCCGACTCATGTCCCCCACCCACCCCCAGTGACGGGCACCTGCCAGCAGGCCCTGACTCATGTCCCCCACCCACCCCCAGTGACGGGCACCTGCCAGCTGGCCCGGACTTATGTCCACCACCCAACATGTCATCACAATCCAGATCCATGGCCCTTATGGCCACCTAAATCCCACCCCATGCCACCCCAGTCCAAACACCCAACCAAGCATTCCATCCACTCCAAATTTAAATTCCCATGTCACGATAGATCCCAAATAACCAGTATGCGCATGAGTACAAGTCCATCAGACCCACACAATGGCGACACATGACTGAGAAAACCCACATTGTGACATGCACGAAACCAATGAGAGAAGACCACACAAATGAAGTAAACCATTTAAATGTATTATATACAAAAATAAATGAATGAAACAAAATTACACAAGAATAAAATGATAAATAAAAGGATGTCCGAAATCAAGGAAAAATTATTAATGGTGAAATGAATAAAATGCAAACAAAAATGCCTCCAAAGTGTCCGTCCATAACACTAAATCCAAAGTCAATATAAAGACAAAACCATTCCTCCATGGTAAACAAAAATATGTAAAATCAGGTCCATAACTATATACAATGTAAAAATCAAGGGTCCATGTGCCTAACAATCCAAAGGAAACCTAACAAAAAACCTACCTAATGAATAACTATTAACAAAAAGGTGGGGCATAGTCCATGCGCCCCAAAGGAAAAAAAAATAAACAACTACAACTACATAACTATTTACAAAGGCGGCGGGCTAGTCCCACGGCTCACTGTTTGATGTTCTGGGCCAGAGCATCATTGAACTCCATGTCGATGTTCCGGAGGTGGGCCTGTTCCCTGGACTCGAGGTCTCGCAGGGATGCAGCCATGGAATCCCTCAACTCCCTGCGAGTTTCCACGAGGCCCTCCGCCCGCCTCAAAGCCCGGTGCATGGAGTTCTCCGCCCTGACCATCCTGAGCCGTGCCCTCTCTGCCCGCTGTCACTCCGCATCTATTTGCCGTGCCAGCCGCTGCCACACGGAAGACACTCCCAGTCAGGGGTCCTCCTGCCCCTCGGCCGATGCCTGCCCCCGGGGTGTTGATGGCCCAGAGCCATGATGCCTCCCACGCTGAGCCTGCTGCTGCCTCTGACGCAACTGCCTCCGCCACCACGACGGCATCCGGGCTGATGGAATCCCCCGGTGCCGTCGTGCACATGCGCTGCCCGATGATGCCGGCACATTCTCCATCCGCTGGGGTCAAGTTGGTGGGGTGGCCACCACTGCTGGTCCTCAGACTACTGACTGCGGCAGGGATGGGATCTCCACCTGGCTGGCTGCGTTGGTTGGGGCAGATGCACAGGGGGCCCTGTTGGTATCTGGACAGGAAGACGGCAGGGAGAATGACTGGCATATAGTGTGCACAGAGGAGGAGAGGGCCGCAAGACTGGCCGACACATGGAGGAAACCCCCGACCATGGCCCCTCCCAACTGGGTCACGTTGGGACACACCTCTTCGTGATGAAGTGTGTGGTCCCCACAGGAAGCACGCACGTCATCACGAATGACACGTGTGCGCAATGCGACACCAATCAGGACGGTCTCCATTCAGTCAGGGGTCCCCTCGTCCGCAGGTAGAGGACGTGGACTTCCCCCCTACCTGCGGACGGGCCTGGGATGGGGCATCCCTGCTGGTGCATGGTGATGCAGACACAGTGTCAGGAATAGAGACCTGCACAGGCACCTCCGCGGCAACCTGTGCTGCCTCCTGCCCCTGCCCCTGGACTGCACCACTTGCACCAGTGGTACCAACCCCACCAGGCCCCATTTGCGGCTCTGTAGTGGCCTCCTCCTCCTCTATACCTCTCTCGGACATCATAGGAATCGATTATTCAATATGATTTTATAGCAAAAACCAGAAAACAGATGTCGCTACCTGGTTATATCATGAAAACATCTGTCAAATGACGGGAGTAATTTTATATAAGTCTCTGTCTGCCCATCTCTCTCCTGGCTTGACTTTGCATGTTGTGTGTCTTGCCCCTGTTTTGTGTGTGCTCTGAGGCCTGCGGCGCGATATAAAAATTAAAATAAATATATATACTACAACACCTGGCATGAGTAATAGGACAAACAATATCAATACCTAGCAAAAGGCACAAGTACCTGGGCATCTGATGCAAATATTCAGAGATATTGTGAGCACATACACATATATTTGCAATACTTCCATTCTGATGTGCACCTCAAGTGCAACCTTTTCTCCACTTTTTAGTAACCATACATATTTAATAAGAATGTTTGAATTTGTTTCACAATAATATTGATTGATTGATGAAATAGCCACTGATGCTTTTTTCACTCTGCCAATTTGTTCACTCAACTCTTTTTCAAACTTCATGCTGACACTCTTGCTCCTTCCATCATCTCAGACTGCCATCTGCCATCCAGTCCTGATGCTCTTCCAAGCATCTCTGCCTCAATGCCAGCAAGACTGAGATCCTTCCTCTTAGGACCCCTGCTCGCTCTTTCTTCCTCTCACTCTGGGCATCCTGTATGGGCTCTCGCCCCCCCCCTTCATCCGAAGCCAAAAACCTTGGCGTCATCTTCATCACCCCTCTCTCCTTCCTGCCTCAAATCCATTCACAACCAGTCCAACTTTCAACTCTTCCACCTCAAAGGAATTCTCCCTTTTCTCACTTTCCCTCAGAAGCTCAATTTTACAAGAGCTCTGGTTCCCTCTAGGCTTGACTACTGCAACAGCCTACTCTTGAATCTATTTTCTTCCTCTCTACGACCCCTGCAGCTAAACCAGAATAGGGCAGCAAGACTTATCCTTGGCCTCAAGCCCAGGGATTGCATCTCTTCTGCCCTGAAAATCTTTGATTGGCTCCCGGTTGCTGCACAAACTAAATTCAAATCCATCTGCATCATCCACAAGGATGTCTGGGGCCCGGGACCACGGTATCTGCATCTTGCTATTACGAAATATTCTCCATCTATACTGCTACGCTCCCCTGGTACCAACTCTCTGTGTGTGAAGCAGTTCGCTAAACAGTGGGCCGGAGGCCGATCTCTTGCTTCAGCACACTCCCGCCTGTGGAACAGCCTTCCTCTTTGTCTTGAGCCGGACCTCCTCAAATTCCGGATGCTCCTCAAGACTTTCCTTTTCTCTTCCTCTTCCCCTTCCTCTCTTCTCTCTAACTTCACAGTTGCTACAATTGGTGTCCAGGGCCCTTATGAGTCCTCGGGGCCCTTGCCTCCC
The DNA here is from genome assembly GCF_040938575.1 of Ambystoma mexicanum. Taxonomy (NCBI): domain Eukaryota; kingdom Metazoa; phylum Chordata; class Amphibia; order Caudata; family Ambystomatidae; genus Ambystoma; species Ambystoma mexicanum. The sequence continues at coordinate 290,497,781 of NC_090922.1, forward strand.
ACACCCAATCGCCTCATCTTCTGACTACACACAGCACTTGCCTCAGTATTCACTGGCCTACCCCAATATAGGCCGGCACTTACCCACTTCCAGCAGCTGAATGCTTCCTAGCACTTACTGTACCTGGCACTTACATCTGCTGCTCAACCACGAGCACGACATTCCAACACCTACCACCCCGCACCTACCAATGCGCTCCCCCCCCTCTTCTCTCTCTGTACTTGCATGCTCTGAATACTCACAAGGCCCAAAAGGTTCGTCTTTTTCCTCCATTGTATATATTGTTTCAATCCCATGTTCCCTCCCATGCCATCGGAGCGCTTCAAAACACAATTTGCTTGTTGAATAAGCACCTAATAAATGCACAATAAATAAATAAATAAATAGGATCTCTTTTTTTGTGTTGCAACCTTTACTCCACTGCTGGCATTCACACAGCTCTGTCACTGACACACTCCCCAACCCTTTTACCACAGTTTCCTAGTGTGAAGAAGACCGGTGGGGGGTGTCTGTACTTCTGCTCTCTATATGGTAGAAGAGAGGCACAGAGGACCCCAGCCAAGATTCTCTAGTACGGTAGCAATGGACGAGCAATCAAGGCCTAGCTTCTCAGGAGGTGATGCAGGCTGGTTCTTAAGTACAGTGTAGTCCCCAAGCCCCCACAAAGGAATGTCCACACACTGTATTGTTTAGAACACAGTCTTTATATAATCAATATTCAAGGTTATGTACACTTATCATAATAACTCACTTTGTACTTAGGAAAATCAACAATGGCAAATATATACAATTCTAAAGTGGTACCACCCTTTGTATTAGATCTCATTAAAGTGCATCAACAATACTGTAACAATGTCACACAGATCAATAGAGTGAAACCAGCAATAGAGAGAGGAGAGAAAATAAGATGGTTGAGCAATAGGCAGAATACTGGCCCCTACCACTAGACACAGTTCTGTGTGGAGATCCCCCCACCTGGGCAACCTGTAAAATAAAGATATAGCACAAGCCCAGTCCATATATTGTTCTGCAAGTCTTATTCCCTCCTATAATGTTTTTACTCCCCCAATGTACCTGGTGGAGTCGAGTTCTTCGAAGAGGCGTCGACAGATCCTTCTTGAGCGACCACCTTTCAAGCGGGAGTCACGGATCGTCGAGAGGCGTCGAGAAGCGTCGAGGAACTCGGTGTTCGGCGACGGGGAATCGACGGCCCTTCTTGAATGCCTTCCTTTTCAAGCGGGAGACACGGGGCGTCGAACGTCCGTCGACAAACAGGGTAGACCGGCGTCGATGAGGCGGCAGCTTCGTCCGAGCGGTGCTCGTCAGCGTCGGAGCGTCGGCGTCCTGCAAGGCAGAGGCGTGCGGGGCACCTCGGTGACAATAGTTCTGGACCGCAAAGATTGTGGAGACGGAGGCCCAGCAAGGGTGTCGAGTCGTTCGAGTCTTTGTGGTCTTCGGGTGGCGGGAAACCCACCGGCAGGTTTCTCCTCGGCGCGTTGGTCGTCCTCGACTTTCTCCGGCAGGATAAAGCGGTCGACGGTGCGGACGAGGGAGTCCTTCGATTCGAATGTTCTTAGGCAAAGGAGCGGACGGCTCCGGTCGTCGGCGGCACGGCGTCAAGTGGTTCCCACGGCTGGGCAACAGAACTTCGACGGGCCTCCAGCGGTTACACAAACCTGCGAACCCTGGTCGACGGCAATGGACTTCGACGGCGGCGATGTCCGGGTGCTTCACTTTGATCTCCTCGGCGGTCCCGTCTCGGGTCGGCAGCCTTTTGAGGGTCTGTCTTCCAGGGCGCTTCGGCGAAGATGGAGCGGTGCTCGATGGTCCCTCGGAGCACGGGAAGAGGGCGCCTTACCAGATCCTCTCTCGGGTCAGTCTTCGACGATTTCGGCAGCCTTCGGATCGGTCGAAGCAAATGCCACAGCAAGTCTTCTTCTTCCAGCTGGACGTCGAGGATCAGCAGTTCCAGTTACTCTTAGAGTGGAGACTCAGCTCCAGAACGCTTCTGAACGCTTCTGAACGTTCCCTGAACCTCCTACCAGTGGTGAGAGGTCCCCAGATATACTATTCCGTCTCTCATCCACACTGCTGGCACACACTCAGCAGCCAATCATACAGAAGGGCATTCATGCAGTCAGTCAGCCAATCAGGCACACAGTGCATTCAGGCCACACTCCTCCCTTTCAGACACTCACAACAAGGAATGTGGATTGGGACAAGTACCCAGCCATTCAACACTACACACTGCATTCAGGCCAGTTTCGGGCAGGGCTGTCTCAGTCTTTGTCTCTCATGCCAGAAACCAGACAACCACAACAAGGAGTGTATATTGGTCACACACTCCATTCACCCAGGTCCCACCCACAGGAGGTACCCACAACATACAGTCACTGGGAAGGCTCCAGTCAGTCTAGCTGGGCCTTCACAACAACACCATATATGGAACTTCCACCCAACAGCCAGTCAGGGGGAAGGGACAGGGCTTCCCAGGACTTTGGGAAAACAAGGTAACAGGCAATAGAGAGCAAGAGGCCACAGGGGCCATCTTGTTTCCTATCAGGAATCAACTGATCCCAATGGCAGGGCCTGGGTATCCCAAAATGGAGGACACCCAGAACACCTGTCAAATTCAGCATGGAGCTGCCACCAGCCCATACCCTGCTCTGTGGGCCACCCACAGGTGCCCAAAAACATACACTAGGGGTACAGGGTTGTACCCCTACCCATGGGTGCCATAAGGGTATCCCAGGGGTCTGTTCACCAAACCAAAAGAGAGAGCTGCACTGCCAGGAGTCCCACATGGACTCCTGGGCAGAAAACATGACAGAACACACGATAAAAAGCAGTAAAGGACAAGGATTCAGAGGCCCTGTCCCTCTGATGCAATGCCAGCATCACACCTAGTACTGGCCATTCAAATGTAATTCAGCCCTTCTGAAAAATGCTGGTAGAGCCGCCTAAAAGTACAGAGGATCTGATGATAAGTCCTTGTGCTGTTCCTTTAAAGTATGGCATGGCTATGGAGAAGTGCTATCAACAATACAACACTTTATTATAAACCCCTATTAGAAATGCAGGTACTATGACAAAAAGAAAATATCAGGCCTTCTGAAAAGTGTTGTCCCATGAAAGCTAAAAAAAACTTAAAACAGAACTAATGTGGTTGTGATATGATGACTGCCTGAAATGCATTTCACCAAGGTTGACTAACATCTACCTGTCACCATGACATCCCTGGTACTAGTCTCCTGCCTCACCGCATACCTCCCTAATCCCACCCCTCAAAAGTCCAGCATACATTTGTTTGATTCTAAACACTGAGTTGTGGGATTCACAGACAGTTCAGCTAGTGTACCGCAGTTCTAAAGTCTGTCCAAACCGTTTACTTTATTCCTTGGTGCCCGCAGCTCTGCCTAAGAACATTTCTCATGTGCATCCTTCACCGTTACTTCTGTACTGTGCTATTAATAATATCAGATTTTGATATAGCATTTCATTCTGATGTGTTGTATTTCTATACTACGTAATATGAGCTGTTATTGTAACCCGATCTAAAGATAATTCATGTATTCACAGCAAATGGATAAAAGTCTGTGTCACCCATGCAGGAATCGTATCTGTGATTTCAGGTTGTACACTATTGCCTAAAACAAGCACTTGACTGATTGAGCATAACCTTGTTCCATGTTGTAAACACAGCCTTGTCTGGACCACAGCACCCTTGTTTATTCCATTGCTTGAACTCCATAAACCATGTCAGTCCTGGTGATGTGCATCCTGTTTTTTTCTAATGTTCAGCCGTACAGATCACTATGCGACTGCTGCTATTCCATACTTACAGCAGCACTACATTCCAGCGCTAAGAGTACACATGAACATTGCACTACCAATGTATCGCTACTTTTCGCTGAAACATTATCCTTCCTGATGACACAATGCATAGAAAAATGCTTTGAGTATTTTGTTTTTGCATTTTTGTTCTTACAAGCAAGAATCAAATGGCTTTTAAGGGCCCTTCTATGTACACTGCTTCAACCTAGTATCCTAAAGCCGTTTCCCTGAAGCATGTGCTTTTTAGGGTCCCTGCTTAAAAATCATTCAGAAATGTACTCGGGCTTAGGTGTAGGTTTAAAAAATAGACCATTGCCCCAAAAACGTGGCCTTGTAAATTAACAGACTTTAACATATATTTTCTGAAGTAGCAAAGTGCCTAACCTGAGAGCTGAGAATTACACTCGGTGTGCCCCTTCCCCCTTCCTGTCCTTGACCTGTGTGCCAGGCACACCTTCTTCTTTGCAGAGGAACTCCCATCGCCATGGATACCAGGCAGAGAGGTGTTAATTTTAGCCGTCAAGTTCTACATAACAAAGGCTTTGCGCAAGTGACTGCTTTGCATGAATCTCAGCCGCATCACCCAGCCCACAACTCCTCACTATTAAGCAGTCAAGCACAGTAAGTGGGTAAATGTGAATCTAGAAACAAACAATTGGTGTTTACTGTATGAATCCCCAAACAAACAGTACATTATTTAAAAGTCGTACACAGTGGTGAATTTATGTCCCCTCTCCCATATGCTAAATCAAAAAAACTGTTTAATTTAGAGCAGGGTGCCTGTCCAAAAAGGATTGCTGTTTATGACATCTTAAAAAACGAATAGTTGTATTATAGCAACATTTACAGGGCAATCAAGCAGTACATCTAAAAATGTTGCGAAAAAAAGGACAAACGCACCTGCAGTTTTTCTTATTATTAAGCATGATATTGCTTTCCGTTTGAGAAGCAGCTGATCATGAGGCCTCTTGTCCTGATGTTGTTGACGGGTGATCGCAGTTGTTTTTGGAGAGTGAACCCATTGAAATCAAAGGGGTAAACTGTTTTTTGAAGGATGGGGAATGTTTGCTGGGAGTTCGTAGACACTGAACTCTATGACTAGGGGCTTGCGATGAGGGTGAAAATGAGCCCAATAGGGAAATATTCCAAATGAGGGCGAGTTGAGAGAGGTATGTTCAATCATCCTTTTTGGTTTACTTGGCACAGTGTAAGCTGCGCACCATGCTGGGCATTCTCTGACTCTTAAGAGCCATCTCACAGAAGATGAAACAGCCAGAGTGGCACGTAACGTTTCTCATCCATCTGTGTCTGGGACTCTGCCTAGGGTGGTGGGCCGTCCCATATTTAGCAGGACTGTCCCGTTTTTAAGTACTGTGTTCCTTACAATGCCTGAGCATGATGGACAAAATCCTTATGTAGTTACCATTACCTTTTTACGTGACCATTTGCAAGACAGCATCTCGCCTCTGTTTACTTTTTTGTAGTACTACGCCATCCTTGCTAGCTTGACCCTCTGCTCCTCTCATCATTCCTGTATATGTGCAGTGCTGTTGTTTCTCTGAACTGATTTAGGGCACTGCTGCTGTTGTTCCTGCAAATGCTAATATAGTATGTATGCTTTCACTATGACTCTTGACTTAGGCTGGTAATGCTTATTTATTTATTTTGTCATTTATATAGCGCACATAACCCAGAGACATCTAGGGCGCTTTTGCTTAAGTGGATTGGTTACAATGGTTGTTTGCACAGGTAATGGGTTACAGACAGTACCTGACTGTGTTATTTGGGTAGTCAGTTAGGTACAACATGGTTACTGGCAGGTTGACAAGAGATTGAGAAGTTAGTTACATGGGATACATCCTGATATTGCAGTGGACAACCAAGTTAAGTGGCAGGTATTAGGTTGAAGCATTGTAAAAGTTGCTCCTCATGGTACGGGGGGCTTCATCAACTAGAGAGGGACAAATTAGGTAAGGTCCATCACATTGCCAGAAGCTGCGCCACATGTTGCGGGGACTTTATCAAGTAAACAGGGAAAAGTCAGGTGGGTTCATTATATTGCAAGACACTGCGCCTCATGTTACAGGGGGCTTCAACAAATACAACAGGGAAAGTCAAGTGGGTTCATCACATTGCAAAAGCTGCGCCTCATGGTACAAGGGGCTTCATCAACTAGACAGGGACAAATCAGACAAGGTCCGTTACATTGCAGGAAGCCGTGACTCATGTTGCGGAGGGCTTCATCAAGTAAGCAAGGAAAGTCAGGTGGGTTCATCGCATTGCAAAAGTCGTTCCTCATGGTGCGGTGGGCTTCGTCAAATAAGCAGGGACAAGACCGAGTAGGTCAATAATAGCAAGTAATGAGCAACGCTCCGAGAGTGGGACAAAGGGCTAGAAGCAAAGGTCACTAAGTCAATTGCGGGGCAGATATGGATGACCGCAATGGTTGAGGAGGCATAATTGGATATGCACTGACTACTGGAGCGGGATTAGCACCCGATGAAACAGGGAAGATGAGCAGCACAAAATCATTGTGAATGACAACAAGAAGCTTGTTAGGACCATATGCAGATCGGGGTGTCTGCGGGATGCGAAATACAGCAGTTGAAGTAGGTCTGAGTGTAGAGCGGCTATAAGCGGTCTGAAAGAAAGAGCCACACCTCGTCAGGCAGAGGGTGGGAGTCTTTGGAATCCTGGTGCCATTTAGTAAAGAGAATATTTAGCAGGGTGAGCAGAGACTTACTTGGCGAGTGCAGTTACTGGTGGAGAATGATGGGGCTTCTGTTTTATGTAGAGGACTGTTGATGATGATTGGGTAGTTATAGGGGTAACGTTTCATGAGTATGTTATAATATTAATTGGACGCCATCCAATGCCGGACAGAGCCAGACAGAGCCAGACAGAGATTGATGGCCTTAAAAGTGGCCCTTGCATGGGGGCTGGCGTCGCCTGCCGGCGCCCAGTAATAGGGGCATTTTGTATCGACGGGAGCCAACCCAGGGCATGCAGAGGGAGGTCGGGTGTTCAAGGCAACACAGGCAAGGCTGAGTTAAATCAGGTTGCCATCTTGGAATGGAGCAGGCGCTCCCAATTAACATTAGCACTCATAGGCAGTAGTGCTTACCCATAGCCAATTTTCTTCATCCACGATGGACTGCAGGTGGTATGGCATCCATCAGGATCTGGTTCTTGTTCTGCTGCACGTCTTACATCTTGCCTCTGTACCAGTTTCTGGAAAAGACCCACCCCAGTTCTCGCAAAATCAAAGGTTCTGTGCACTAAATACCTAGTTCCATCTTCTGAACAAAAGTAAATGTACATTTAAGTAATGCTACCCACGGGGACAGGATGGATTGACCAGTAACAACTTGGGGTCCAAGTTATAGGCCTGAGAGAAGTCGGTGCCAATAATTGCTGATGCAGCTTGCCAAGGTGTGTATTATTACTATTAGCATTCCAGGGATAAGCCCTCAGGTGCTAACAGTGATTAAAAATAAAAAGTGAAGCACTCTTGATGTGTGGGTAAAGACCAACTGCAGTACTTTAAAGTAAAAAGCCAATCTTCCATTTCTATTTTTCATTGGCAGTGTACTTCAGGTGGGGGCGAGTTGTGAGCCAATCAGACAACTAGCTAGTTGGTGGGGAAGCAGTGGGCTGCACAGCCCACAGGTGCAGTGGGCAGGACCGGAGAGGTGATCTGAGAGGCAGAGCAGAGTCAGGGATGGCAGGAAGGCAAAGTACCCGAGACGCAGCACAGGACGGAAGTGTGGAACAAGGGCATGGATTAGTGGTTTCAACTGTGCTACCTGATTTGCCACCCATTTTCTAGAGAATGCTAATTTACTGAGAATGCTTTAAAAGTGGGCATGCAAAGTGCAACACGATCTCTTAATAACCAATACATTTATTGTCAGTACAACAGCTATTCTATCATGCAGAAAACGTCTCTTTGAACAATCCAACAGAATGCACAGAATATGTTTGTGCTCAGTGGCCAACTGTGGTAAAATGAGCTTGGCAGATTGACTTAGAGACTGATTCTTTTCTCTATTAGTGGCAATATTAATGGTCTGTAGATATGGTTCCCAGAAATGTTGAGCAATGTTTTCTTGCCATCATTCATACACACCGGCATCAGTACCAATAAGGCCTGTGCAGGTGTTTGCGTCCACCTAGAGAAGAGACTGTGCGAAACAGCGGACTGTAGAGGTAGACATTGTGAGAGAAAGAGAGGCATGACACTGAATTCTGAGAACCATAGTACATGTAACAATGTGTCCACAAAACAATGTAAAGTTGAATGTGTGAACCGAGCCACAAGCCAAAGTGTGTGAACTGAAGAAATCAACCCACAACATTCACAGAAGAACTGTGTGTGAAAGAAGACAACTGTTTCATACTCGGTAATGGACTAGAAACAACTCTCACATGGCAGTTGACTACTGATGATCAATATAATAGAGTTTTAAAAAAAAGGGTTTGTTTCCATTCCAATGCTTTATGATGAGCCATCACATATGCATGGTATTTCCATGACATTACTCAGAACTCACAGTATATTTGAGGATGTGCTATAACGTAAAGAGAATCGATAAGCTTACAGCATTGGCCAGGTATTGGTATCTAATGCATACGTTTTCACGTCATTTGCCAGCTATTGCTAGCTTTGTTATCTTTATGCTCCTTTGCTCAAAAGTTCAGCCACAACATATAGCTTTTTGTTTAACCATCTTCCACTCAGAAAGGTACTCATCAAATGATGAGGCATTTCCTAATTTGCAAATGTGGGATTCTTGCCATTACAGATCTATTTTTTAACCGTGTGGGGAGTGTTAATAGGCCTCAGGTGTAGGCAATCACGGTCAAGTGGCTGACATTGCCTGACAGTATTAGTGCGACATGTCCAATGCAATGTATAGGCATATTTGCTCTTAGCTCTCCTCTACCTCGGCTCAGTGTTCATGTAGGAAATGGGGGGGTGGGTTGGGTGTAGGGGGAAGGCATGGTATCAAGATAAGACAGACACAAGTGATCACAGTTCAAGGGTGTTTATTAAACTGTACATATGGGTGAGATAAACACCTAATCTAAACCTAAATCTAAGATGGGAGCAAGCTACGACCATCAAATAATAATAATACTGTCCTAGTGGTGTCTTAATCAAAGAAAAAGGGCCTATGCTAAAAAATAAAAACTATTTCCAATCCTTACCGCTCTGCTACAAAAGAGTGTGGGACAGTGTTCACAAGAAAAGAAATTGTTCTCAAAATGATAAATCAGGATGGTATAGCCGGAGTCTCCCTTCCCCACTTTTTTAGCACTGGACAAGGCGGGACTCTTCAGCACAGCACACTGCTGGGCTTCTCCAGCATGAGCTTAACGTTTGTTTCCAAATTATTAGAGCCTTCTGTGGGCAAGTCTCTTTCACACAGTCTCTTGCCTCAGAGGACCCGATGAGCCATAAACAACAAAAACAAAAGCTATTTTAGTAAATCTTCACGTTGGGTGATTACTCTTCGCCTTTGGATCTCCCTCAACCATGCTTCGATCCCTCTTTGTGTTAGCCTCTCTCCTTCGAGTTCACTACGGCCTTTCATTCAAACATAACATTCAAGAATCTCAATGTATTTTTAAACAGTCATTCACTGTGGACAAGTTCACTCTTGTCAACACAATGTTCATGGGGTAGCACTGTTTGCCCCAATTCGCAGGCATCCTTCAGCCGGGTTCACGTTTGCCAATATCACAGTTCACTTTGCTTTATCACAATGCAGGATTTACTTCCCTCAGTTTTCTCCTGGAATCCCTCCTCCGTCGGGTTCACATACCCATTCGAACACAATTCTATTAACACAATTCACTTGCCTTCTCCACGTGTCAATGACTTTCGAGTGTACAAGGGGTTTTGCTTAACCCTTGTATGACCAGCTTGACACCTCACGCCAGCCTTTCCCAATGCCTCTTGGTATTTGTAGTTTCAACACAAAAAGGTCCCAGCCAGAGTCCTTCGAATGGGCGCCCACATAGCGCCGGACCACTCTGTATCTGGACCTTTACTGGGTTTTCTCTAAAGTTCATAAACACAAGTTCTTTGTTCACACAGTGTTGCTGCTTGGGCCCCGCACAGTTTGGTTTATTATTACTTTTGTTTGACTCACCGGCTTCTCTGAATTTGCTTCAGTTTCTGATTTCGGGAGTCAAGGACAGCACCACGGTAGCCTGCGCTGCTCCCCGCTTTCGCTATCAACGCGGGAGGGTCTTGTGTGCCATTGACACCTGTCACCACACTCCAGCTGGACTTCCCAGTCTTATGATTGTCCTTTCAGAGGTTTTGCATGGCTAAGTTGAAAAGGACATGGGCAAGTCCTTCCTCGTCCTCCTTTCAGGTCTCGCCGCCTTTCTTCTCCGTTTGAACTGCCAGTCGGGAATAGCTGCGTCCTTGTGCGTTCTGCCTTGCTCCAAAGTATGTTCTTGTGCTCTGTCTTTTATCCCTGTGGGGAATGGAAGGGGCAGTCAGGTGTGTGTGATTAGTGGCAATGACTCTGCCTGACTCTGCCTGACCATTGTGTTGGGACATGTCAGTTAAACGGGTCTGGTTTTAGTCCGTTGTTTGTCACAGTGTAAGAAAGTGTTTGTGTTGTAAAGGGGGGTAGAGCTTCTAAGTATCCTACGTAGTAGGATGGGGAAAAGGTATAAGGAAGGCATACCATGTCTCACCCTTTGGGTGTCCTGTTATGGTGTAGCTTTTATGAGGCATATATATATTTATAAACTATATATATATAACTTTTTTTGATGGTATAAACCGAGGATTTTTCCTTCGGTTGATTGGCAATTACACACGCTGACATGCAGGACGCCAGGGTGGCAGCCTGGCTGCTCCAGGCCAGGGATTTATTTAATGAGAAGCAGGATTTACCCACAGTGGCACCTACTAGTGGGGTTAAGAAAACTACCAGCACCACCTCTACTGAAGTTACACTTCTTCGTGAAATAGAAAAATCTCGCAAAAAGGAGATATCTAAGTGGTGGGAGGAGCACTCCCTGCAAAATTATCTCGATGTGGGCCGTGTCCCCCGTGGATTACGTATTATGATAACACCATCTTTCGAGGATCAGGATCCCAACATGTTGGAAGAGTGGGGAGGTGCCAGCAGTCACTGCTCTGCGCAGTTCTTGAAAATTTTAGTCAAGTATGCCAATTCCGACCGCAATGCTGTACTTTTACATCTTGACAAATTAGAGTCTGAATTACGTGATATTCCCAGCACTGAGGAGGGTAAGAAACTATGAAGTAAAATTGAAGAAGATCTTATTGCCTACGAAGAGGAGATCAAACAGCGTAAACATAGAAAATTTATTAGAGATAAAATTGACTATGAATCAGGTCGTATTTTCACCTTTGCCAAGCGGTTTGACTCTTTGCGTAAAAGCTCTACTACACAATCATTTCCTAAACAATTGGGGGAGGCAGAAACCGTTTCTTCAGAATCTGATGTCTCTGTTTCAGAAAATGATGAAATGCCTATCAAACTAAATTTTTTAGAGGAAATGAGACTTTTATGTCAAGATGGAAAAAACCAAAAGAGGGGCAGAGGCCGTGGAAAGAACAGAGGAGGAGGAAGAGGGAGAGGAAAGGAACAGAAATTGTCAAAAGGAAAAAAACCCGCCGAGGCCGTCGTGGGAAGCGGCTCAGATGTACATCAACAAGGCAGGCTGACGCGCTCTGGAGCGAAGTAGTAACAACAGACAATATGAATTCTCATCAAATTGTCAATATGTCTTCCCACACCCTCACGGGCTCACAAGCATCATTGCTTTCATTGGGCTTGAATTTTTGTCCTACCACTCAGTTTGACTATGTCCAGTCACGTCTGGACTTTGACAAGTTTCTACGGAAAATCAGACTAAAGAAATTCTTCTCCATCAATCCCCCGCAAGTTAAACCACCTGTGCCACGGACTGGCCGAACTGACATTCGTATTTCTGACATCTCTACCTTGACTGATTTGGCCTGTCTCCAGAATGAATTGTTTGATCCCTCTACTTTTGATCCAGTTGACTTTGACATTGATCCCAACTGGGATATACGTACTAAATTGAAAAATAAGTCCAGGTTCAACCCTCAATTTTCGGTGGGGGGATGTATTGAGGCATTTCATGATTTATGTGTTAATGATTTTCGTAAACTTCGTAAAAAACCTTTTAACAACAAACAGAATCTTACCATCCCACAACGATCGGCCCTTAATGAATTGCAGAATTTGCCTAACATTGTGATAAAACCTGCCGATAAGGGTTCTAATATCGTTATTCAGGACAGGGAATGTTATGTGGCTGAGGCTAATCGTCAGTTACGTGATCGGTGCTGTTATTCCAGGCTTCCAAAGAATCCTTTTGTCGAAATACAGTTGGAGCTCACCGCCTTATGTACCAAATGGGCCGAGAAAGGCCTTATTGAGGATGAGCTTGCTAAGTTTCTTGTGCCTGTGAGTCATACTATACCCACCATATATTTTCTGCCCAAGACTCATAAATCCTTGAACCATCCACCAGGCAGGCCTATTGTAACTTTGTGTGGTTCTCTCCTTGAACATATGGCCCAATTCATAGATGAGACCCTGTCCCCGTTGGTGTCAGTCCTGCCTTCATATTTACGCGATACCAAGGACTTCTTGAGTCACATTTCAGATATACCTTGGGAGGAGGGCTTAATGTTAGCTACCTTAGATGTTGTTTCCCTTTACACATCTATAGATCACACGACTGGATTGGCAGCCTGCAAACATTTTTTGGACACTCGTTCTTTGAACTATTTGGGGCACAGTGGTATGATTTTGGATATGCTTCTGTTCTGTTTAACTAACAATGTATTTCTTTTTGAGGGTACCTTTTATCACCAGGTCAGAGGTACTGCTATGGGTAGTACATTTGCGCCATCCTACGCTAACCTCACCATGGGGTGGTGGGAAGCTACTTTCTTGTCTGAGTTACTTTCAGTTAGTTTTTCTACACAAGTTATTGGTTGGTGGCGGTATATCGATGATATTTTTATCATCTGGAAGGGAAATGAGAATGAGTGGGGATCTTTTGTGGACAACATTAATAACAATGTTGTGAATTTGAGATTCACTGAATGCCACAGCTATACTCAAATTGTTTATTTGGATGTTAATGTAAGATTGGACAACCTAGGCATTCATACTTCCCTACACAAAAAACCCACCAACACTGGCCTTCCCCTGCATGCAACGAGTAGCCATCCGCTCTCCTGCAAGAACAGTATCCCTTATGGCGAATTTATACGCTTTCGGCGCAACTGCACAGACATTCAAGAGTTTGATCGCTGTTGCAGGTTGGCTGCCATTGATTTTCTACGGCAGGGGTACCGAAAAAAGATTATTGAAATGGCTTTCTCCAAAGCACGGTCACTTTCAAGGGAAGTGTTACTACATGGTTCTGCCAGTAGGAGGATAGATAAGGGTCAGGATGAACCTCGCCTTATTGTTACTTAAACAAAGCCTCTTATGATGTTCGTAAGATTGTTGCGAAACTTTGGCATATTCTCAGGCTGGACAAAGATCTTGGCCCATTACTCTCCAAGTGTCCCACAGTAACCTACAAACAGGCACCTTCGTTGAAGGATAGACTGGTTTCCAGTTATTTGTCTCCTGTCCAGAAAAATTCCACTAGGACCAATTGGCTACCCACCTTACCCAAGGGTTTTACCAAGTGTCAAAAGTGTAAAGCCTGCCCTCATGCCACTAATTGTAAATCTTTTGTACATCCAATCACGGGTATGGAATTCAGGTTAAAATATTTTATCAATTGTGAGACTCCGTTTGTAGTGTATGTTTTAACATGCCCCTGCCGGAAATGGTACGTGGGATCCACAACATGTGTACTTAAGCTCCGTATTTTACAGCATCTCAGAGCGATTAAGAACTTTGATCCTACGTATCCTATGGCCAAACATTTCAGGCAGGAACACGACAGTGATGTTCATTTGCTTGCATTTTTTTCTGTGGCTCATGTACCAATTGATCCGAGGGGAGGTGATCGCACTCTGAAATTGAGACAACTGGAAACTAGGTTTATCCTGGACTTTGACACTAAGTATCCCAATCGGCATAATGTGGATGAGGAGTTACATACTTTTGTGGGAACGTAATTATTCTGTTTCTTTATGCGCCTACACACACCTCTCCTTTTCTCTTGCTCTGTGTTATGTGATCCTGGTCCCTTGCCGCCATATACTGCTTTTCCCATTTGTTTATTTGGATTTTGGCCCTGGCCTGGAATTGGTTGATTTATTTAATTTGCATTTTTTCAAGTTTTCCAACTTTTTTAATTGTTCAGTTGGTCTATGTTGGCTGTCTTGCCCTTTTCTGATGTTTAGGGGGTCTGAATGTTGGGAGTACACGATTGTATCTGTACTCTGTAATTCTGGGTGTTTTTGACATTGCTTTTTTCATTGTAAATTGCCTTTACTTTTCCCACAAGCTTCAATATTGCATTTTGCACCAACATTTTATGATTACCAACTTTTCTGCCTATCTAATGCTGCTAGAGTCATAAGTTTACAATCTAATGCACTTGCACTTTACATTGCAGCCTGCAACATGTTTTTATCTTAAAGGTCGCACATATTGACTGTCCCCAAACTGTCAACAGAGTGTTCATATTAGACAGCATTTTTTGTCCCAGCTGTGTCTTTTCTATGTATTATTATCATATTGCCTTGGTGAGCTAGACATGCACTCGCATTTTAAATATATATATTTTTATATATATTTTTTTAGCTATTACATACATATTTTTTCATAAGCTTACATAGGAATGCATTTGCACTCTATGTCACAGCTGTGGACTGCTAATTATTGCTAATTTTTGCTAATCTGTGCTAATGTTTGCTTTGAGTGAAATTTGTTTACATCCATCTCACTGCATGTCCTTTTACTATATATCTACATGTTTGGTGCTGAATTTTAATGTGCTATTGATTCTACTTCTATTTTTAACCTGTTCTTTTTATGGTTAATGCAGTTTTCTGCTACACTCTAAAATGGCCGCCATGTTATTGCGCCAAACTGTTAGCTTGTGTTGGTAGGCAACATGGAAGAAGGACCCATTGTTAATATCTACTCTCATTGTTTTCATGTCTCCCTAACGTGATCAAGCGCTCGGAGAAGCGCGAAACGCGTCGTTAAGGACACTGCCCTGGCGTTCTGTTTTGTTTGCTGTGTGTCTTTTGCCTACTATTTTTAACCATCTATTAAACTCGTTTTTCTGGCACTTGGATTCGAGTTTGCTACTTTGTTTACTGGGACCTGCAGACCTCATGCTTGGAGTGCGGTTTTTTCCTTCCTCCATGTCTTAATGATATATATACATATATATATATATATGTCAATTAAGATGTAGGTTCAAGATATAGAAATATATGCAAGTTAAATGTTATGTTCAATAACAATGGAAAGCAAGTATTACCATGGAAAGAATACAGCCCTATCTATTCAATGTAGCCTGGAATGGAGGTATGTCATACTGTAAGAGAACATTCCATTTTGGATCAACACACTCAAGAAAAAGTCCTATATGTTACTGAGGATGAGGGACAGAAGTCTTCTGATGATGAGAATGAACTTCCAGTGGAAAATGTTATTGTTAACACCATCGCTGATACCATTAATGCAGTTGATGATGTGGATAATGAAGATGATGAATGTGAGCGCCCTTTGCAAATGTTAAAGTGGATGGTAAAGAAGTATGGATGATGGCAGATTCAGGATCAAAAATAACACTCTTGTCCAAGGAAGTGTTTGAAAGAGTAGTGAAAGGGGATGTACGAGGACTTTTTAAACCTGATATTAGGCCTGGTGGCTACAATCAGGACCCCATTGATCTCTTGGGGTATAGTAAGAATCACTTTCAATTTAAAGACAGGGAATGTGAAGGGAACATGTATGTAACCAAAAGAGGTCTTACTCTACTGTGGTGGAGGGAACAAAAGAAATTGAAGATCAAGTTAGATCCCAATAGTCCTGAACAAGTGTTGCAAGTGAATGAATCAATCATCAGTAAACACCCCAAAGTATTTAAAGAGGGCATTGGAAAGATTAAAGGTATACAGCATCAAATCTTGTTAAGGAAAGGGAGTATCCCTGTGGTTGCAAAATTGAGGCCAGTACCTTTGGCAATTAGAGAAGGAGTTAAAGAGGAGCTGGCGAAATTGTTGATAGTATATATGTTATTGAAAGAACAGGAGGGGTAGACTGGACTTCTCCACTAGTGGTAGTTAAGAAGAGCTCAGGTGAGCTCCGCTTGTGTGTGGACGTAGGTCAACTCAATAAGTGTGTGTTGGTAGATCGCCATCCTCTACCTAATCTGTCAGAGATGCTTTCGAGAATTGGGCAAGGAAAGGTATTCTCAAAATTATACATGGCTTACGCTTACCATCAAGTAGAATTGGAAGAACGATGCAGAAAGCTCACAGCATTTGTCACTCATGAGGGAGTTTTCCAGTTCAAACGCATGCCTTTTGGACTTGTATCTGCTGCTGCAGTTTTTCAAAAGGTCATGGACAGATTGGTTGGAAAAATCAGAGGTGTATATTGTTTTCAGGATGATGTGTTGATTTGTGGGAAGAGTGAAGAGGAACACAATAACACACTCCATAGAGTTTTGGAGATATTTGAAAAGAATGGCATAGTGTTAAGGGAAGGAAAATGTAAATTTGGTGTTTCTAAAGTTGAATATTTAGGCCATGAAATATCGGCAGATGGTTTAAAGCCAAAAGAGAGTTTGGTAAGTGCCATAAAAGATATCAGAAGCCCAGAGGACAAAGCACAATTGAGATCATTCCTAGGGATGACTGAATTTTATCAGATGTTTGTACACAACTATGCTAGTAAGGTGACTGAATTGAGAAAACTGCTGAAGAAAGGAAGTGAGTTTGTCTGGTCGTCCAAATGTGAGAGTGAATTTGTCAGATTGAAGAAGGAAATAGATTTAGCACAACCATTAGGACAGTTTGATACTTACCGCCAGAGTAAAGTCACTGTTGATGCATCCGAAATGTGGATTGGTGCAGTGTTGTCTCAAGTGGATGATAAGGGAAAGGAAGAGATTATAGCATTTGCATCTCGAGGATTAAGAGGAGCTGAATTTATGTATTCTGTCCTTGAAAAAGAGGCTTTAGCCTGTTATTGGGCCATGGAGAAATTCAGAAATTTTATATGGGGAACATGTTTTATGTTGTGCACTGATCATAAACCACTTAAAGACATTTTAGAGAATAAAGGCCTAGATAAGGTGTCCAGGAGGGTTGCCGGATGGATTACCCGTATGCAATGTCACAGTTTTGTGGTTAAAGTAATTCCGGGTAAAGAAAACATACTAGCAGATAGTTTGTCAAGGTTAAGGAAACAAGAGAATGAAAATGATTCATATGGTGAGAATGTGGAAATGGAAATGGTTTTCATTAATACTGAGGGCATAGTGTTCAAGGAAGAATGGTTGGAGGAAATGGACAAGGACGAGTGTTTAAAGTTGGTTATTACATATGTGGATTTGGGTGATTGGCCCAAGAAAACAGAATTGAAAGAAGATACCGTCCCATTTTGGGAGGTCAGGAATGAACTAAGTGTGGTAGGTGGTATTTTATTCAGATGGGAGCGTGCTGTGGTTCCCAGAATGTTACAAAACAGAATTACTGATTTAGCTCATGTAGGACACATTGGCATTAGCAGAACAAAAAGTGTTTTACGTAACAAGTATTGGTGGCCTGGATTTGATAGGGACATAGGACACTCAGCCAGTCTTCTTTCTATATGTACTAAGATTGGAAAAGGAGAAGTGGCTAGACAACAACCCCTGGTAGAGGTAGAAGTACCAGGTGGTGTTTGGAGAGATGTGGCAGTGGATATCCTGGGCCCAGTTGATTTAGGGTATGGAAGAGGAAAATTTATCTTTGTTCTAGTTGATCTATTTTCGCGCTGGTGTGAGTTTAGTATAGTAAGGGAGACCACCGGAGAGGCCTTAGTAAAGGAGTTACAACAGATATTTGCTAGGGAAGGTGTCCCTGAAAGCATTCTGACTGACAATGGTCCTCAATTTGTTGGTGGATGTTTTGCAAAATATGTCAAAGAGGCTGGAATCAAACACAAGAGGACTGCGTTATATCACTCGGAGACGAATGGGTGTGTAGAAAGAATGAATAGATGTATCATGGAAAGAATTAGGATGGCAACTGAAACAGGATGTGATAGAAAAGTTGCAATCCAGGACAGGATTTTTGGTCTGCGCATGTCACCTCATTCATTTACGGGAATAACCCCTTTCAAGTTAATGAGAGGACGTAAACCAAACACGGTGGTCAGTCCTCCATGGTTGGGAAGAAGAAGAGAAAGTGATTATGTGGTAGATGGTGTGAGCAAAGATTTGAAAAAGAAAAAGAAGGAATGGAGAGCGCGTGAGAATGCAAGGAGAGGGAAGAAAACTGAGAATTGAATGTGGAGACATGGTGAGGATAAAGAAAGGGGTGTTGAAGAAGAAAGGAGAAGCACTATATTCCGATCCTGTAAAGGGAATTGCTGTGCTGCGTGGAGCGATTCGGGTAGTGGGAGGACAAGTGTGGAACTTGAATCGTGTTGCTTTTGTGAAAAGGGGTGGATGATGTTTTTGGAATAAAATAAAGGAGGGAGATGTGTTATGGTGTAGCTTTTATGAGGCATATATATATGTCAATTAAGATGTAGGTTCAAGATATAGAAATATAAGCAAGATAAATGTTGTGTTCAATAACAATGGAAAGCAAGTATTGCCATGGAAAGAATACAGCCCTGTCTATTCAATGTAGCCTGGAATGGAGGTATGTCATACTGTAAGAGAACATTCCATTTGGCTATGATGCTGCTGTTTACTTTTGTTGGCATTCCAAGTGAATCTGTTGCTGCTTTCCTGTGTGCCTGGTTGTAGTGTTATGCAGCTGGAGGCCCTTTCATTATAAATATAACTTAAAATAAGCAGTTCCTTTAACTTGCGGTTGTCCGGATGTTCATACTTAACATGTCCCACTTCCACTCTCTGAACATCCCTCATCGAGGTGATCCTCCCCCAATGGTCCACCCCCAGGCACTGGATTCAATAGCCATGGCAATGTCCTGGTCACCTGGGTGACAGATCTCTGGGGACTAGAGGGTGAGACACCATCAGGTTTATCACATGGGAGGTGGGCATATCCTATGACATAGGATTGGGTAGTGGTAAAGGAAAAAGTGGGATACCGCTTATCCCCGTCAGATGTCTCACCCCCACTCCCTGAGGACCCCTCACCCAGGTGATCCTCCTGCACCCCCAGGGTCTGGACCCAAAGGTGATGTCTGTGATCTGGCCACCTGAGCAAGAGACCCGCAGGGTTTAGAAAGTGAGACACCCTTTGGTTTCTCACAATGAAAAGACACAGAAAAGCAGTTCATCCCAGTTTCAGGGGCTGAAATGCTACTGTGAATGCAGCGGTTTAACCCGCGATTGTCACACTTCTAAAGAAAAATTATGACAGGGTACGAAATTACCCTACATGATTATTGCCTCCACCTGCACCTGTTTCAAATGGCACAGTGGGAACGCCTTTGTTTCAGGGCGTTTAAAAGCATGTGAATTCAGAAAGGGGTACAAAAAGAGCATCTGAATGAGCACATTTAAGATGCGTTAATTCCGATGCCCTTTGTGAATTGGGCTGCTTCTTTATTCAGTGTATGTGAGGAGGCGTGCTGTTACATTGACATTTCAAAATGTTTTGTAGCGTTCACGATGTTAAAGTCTGATGAGGAATAGATTGTGATGATACAGAAGGTGTATGATTATACTGAGGTATCCTCGCAACATTGAAAAATAAATTGAGAATATATTGAAATGTCTTATCTTGCTTGTGTGGGATGATACTAAATTCAACAGAAGGCTAATGCTAGTTTATACTCAAGCTGCCACCGGCATGGTGTGGGATGGTATGAAGTACCCGGAGGGATAGTGTGTGATGATTTTGAAGTCCCTACAGTAGTGGTGTGTAATCAAATTGAGGTCCGCACAGCAATGGTATGTCATCAAATTGAAGTCCCCGCCCCACAGGAATAATGTGTGATTACACTGAAGTCCCCAGAGGAATGGTGTGTGAACGTTCTCACAGAGATAGCGAGTGTAACAATGATGTCTCTGCAGTGTAAATCGTTGGGGAGTTTTAAGTCCATCACAGGACAGCGGGCCTCATTACGATTTGGGTGGTAAGTGATAAAATTGTCAGTAACTGAGTTATCCCCAATTTTACTACTATGCCAAATTATGACTTTCAGCTTTCAATGGAGGTTTTATCTCCAGCAAAACCCTGGAGCAAAATCTTCCCACTCAACGCCAAAAAATCAGCAGATTTGGCAGAATTCTGCCACGGTAATTCCACAAAGAAAGCCCAATTACATCCAATGAATGGGGAATTACACCACCACCACTTGTAATCAGGCTGAAATTCTTCCTGATCAAGTGGCGGTAACACTAATTCATTTTCCACTAATTTATCGCAGAATTACTGCCTAACTCGTATTGTGGCTCAGTTTGTAATCACATCTACTACTTCACAGTGAAGCTCTGTGATAGAATTGAAATTCCCCAAGCGAACAGCATATGGCAGTGTTCAACTGGTCGACCCCTCCTATGCTTACATCCTATATTTTACTCTCATAATAGGAGTGACTCTGGAGAAAAGGTGTGACTATTCTCTTGCAGGTATTTGACTATGCTGTCCTGGTTGACTTATAGCTTAATATTTTGAAACAATAAAAGTAAGGTATCCAATTATGAAACTGTCATAATGTAACATTTTTAAAGGCTTTTGAGCAATCTTAATTCTTGTGTCTGAACCATTAAAGAGGTTGAAAGAAAGCCGAGGCCGATTGATGAGCATGTTTAAGTGGGAGGCAGTAAATGGAAGGGGGCACATTAACATAGACATGGCACAGACCTATGGAATAGCAGTAGTTACTGGGGAGAGGCATGATAAGTGTACAGAGCATGAAGGCTTGGATAATAACGTCTGGTTCTTCATGTTGTTGCAACAGTAATGAGCTGAGACAACTAGTTATCCTCACTTTCTTGCCAGTATAATAGTGTTGTGCAAAGGAAGGTCGTTGAAGACGCCCTTAAGAGTGCTAAGGACGAATACGACGCTCAAATCCCTTGGCCAATTGACAAACAAGCCCTATGTTCAACGGGGTTCCTCAAACTCTAGAAGGTTTTGGGTTCAGGGTGCTCAACATTCCATGGGCTACACTCAAGGTGAACAGTCCTTGTCTTGGGGCCAATCGCAAGGTCAAGGTTCTGCTCCCAATTTTAAATGAGGAAATAGAAGGGAAGAACCTTACCTGGGAGAGGCTCCACCTCTCCCAAATAATGATGCCCCGCTTCAGGTCCCCTCCCATGCCACTCCAGTAGGAGGCAGAATTTCACACTTCTCCCACGCATGGGAGGGGATAACATCAGATAAGTGGGTGTTGTCCACCGTGACAGGTGGGAACTGAGCTGTTACAAAAACCACCCTACCACCCGCCGAGACAAAGGAAAATGACAACAGAAGAAAAACAAATACTGTTGGAAGAAGTAAAGGCACTGCTGGAAAAGGACGCATATAGATCGTTCCAGCAAATCAGGTAAACAAGGGTATTTATTCAACGTACTGTGCCAAAGAATGACCTTTCCATGCGCCCAGTACTAGATCTGCGGCCTGTGAACAAATATGTCAAACCCCAAAGGTTTGGCATGACCCCGCTTGAGGGGGAGATTCCACTCCTAAAACGAATGGGGATTACATGGCAACATTGCATATGAAAGATGCATATTTTCATATTTCAATGCTCCCTGCGCACAGAAAATATCTGTGCTTCAAGATAGTGGGAGTTCACTACCAGTTCAAGGTACCCCCCTTCGGCATTGCCTCAGCACCAAGAGTATTCACCAAGGTACTGGTGGTGGTGGAAGCACACCTGCGCAGAAAGTCCATCCCAGTATACCCTTATGTGGATGACTAATTAACAGGGAATCTCCTCAAATTTGCCAACAAAATACTCAAAAGACGATAGACCTTCTTTTCAATCTGGGCTTTTCCATCAACAAAAAGATATCAAGCTAAGTCCCTAGACAAATAAAACAATTTCTATGGGCTATTCTAAAGACAAAAGAGGAACTGAATTTCCCCTAAAACGAGAGAGTACAAAACATGCTGCTGCGAGTACCTCACTACAAAGTCGGTCGCCAAATAACTGTACGTAAAGCAATGTACTTGCTCGGGATGAGGGCCTCATGCATTCACTTGCGCATGTGTCCAATGCAGGAATGGTTAGCAAAACAATGGACTCAGGCAAGCAGTCAGGGGATGATCTAGTGGTTGTTTCGCTAACCTTGGTACAGGCTCTTTGTTGGTGGTCCAGGGACAACCTACTCGAAGGAAAACCCTTTCGCGTTCCACCACCACAAGCGATCCTCACTACAAATGGATCACTCGCCGGATGGGGGGGGCTCACTTCTTCCACCACACATCCCATGGCCAATGGACATGCACTACAGCACAGAAACATATCTACTTCCTGTAACTATTGTCAGTCCTCAAGGCTCTTCAAGCCTTTCAGCAACATCTGGCAGGTCAAACAGTGCAGGTCCTCACAGACAGCACAACTGCCATGTTCTACCTAAACAAGCAAAGAGACAAAGTCTGTCCAAGCTAGCCTCAAGAATACAGAAGTGGGCACTCAAGCAGAATATTTTCCTAACATCTGAGCATGTTCCAGGGGAACTCAATTCTCTGGCAGACATTCTAAGCAGATACCCTCTACCAGAAGAACACGAGTGCCAACTCGACAGAGATATCCTTTCGAGACAGAATATTCTCACAATGGGGTCACCCCCATTAGACTTGTTTGCCACAAGCCTAAACGCACAATGCCCAGACTTCGCGTCCAGGTTTCCCCAACCAGGGTCCAAGGGGAACGCCCTGTGGATAAACTGGTCAGGGAAATGTGCTTGGGCAACACCCCCCCCCATCCCCTGACACCGCTCCTGAGCAAAATAGTGCACAAGATGCACCAGGAACAGGTAAGTCTAATTGTGGTTGCTCCCATGTTTGCCAGACAACCTTAGATTCCACATCTGCTCAAACTGGCGATGTGCGACCCAATCAAGCTCCCGTGCCCATACAACAAGCTAACACATACAAGGGAGCATCCCTCCACCCGCACCCTAAATCTATGAACTTGGCAGCTTGGCTCCTGAAGTCATAGAATTTGGCCACTTGAATCTTCCAGAAAGGTGTATGGATATCCTAAAGGAGGCACAAAAACTCAACACCAGACACTGCTATTTCAATAAGTGGAAGAGATTTGTGATATGGTGCATGTCACAAACACTAAACCCAACATTGTTCCCCAGCTAACATTCTACATTATGGCCTAGTATTTAATTCCATCAAAGTGCATCTGGCAGCTCTGTCAGCTTACACCACTTCACAGAACAAGGTGTCCTGGTGGAAAGTTCCAGTCATTAAGGCATTCATTGAAGGGATAAAGAGGCTGTAACCTCAATTTCCAACCCTCCTCAGGGTTGGGATCTCAGTGCTATGCTCTCCAAGCTCATGGGTCCACCCTTTGAGCCTATGCGCAATGCCAGCCTAAAACATCTGACTTACAAGATTGCATTCCTGGTAGACATCATCTCTATAAAATGAGTCAGCGAGCTACAGGATTTTTCCGCACAAGACCATTTCTTCATAATACACAAGGACAAGGTTGTCCTCAGAACACATCCATCTAACTGAGCAGAAAGAAGCCTCCGTACACTTGATGTACGGAGGGTGGTCTTGTACTATGTGAACAAAACTAAACCTCTAAGGAAAACAGACCAACTCTTTGTTTCCATAGCACCTGGAAGGGAAGGTGATCACATGTCAAAGAACGCCATCTCCAGATGGATTGTCAAGTGCATACAGCTCTGCTATTCCCTATCCAGGAAAGTCTTACCTTTCACACCAAGGGCTCAATCTACCAGAGGTATAGTAGCTACCCTAGCTTTCATTGCAAACATCCCTCTAGACGCCATTTGCAAAGCTGCTACATTGAGTTCCATCCATACGTTCCCACAGCATTATTGCATTAACACACACTCTAAAGCAGATTTACAGGTGGGATAAGGTGTCCGAAAACATCTCTTTGCTGCTGTTCCTTCTCACTTCCCACCTCTTTCTCCAGATACTGCTCGGTAATCTATGCAGAACATGTGATCTAAGTAGATCCACAAGCTCCAGAAGGGATACATTAATCACTGTAATTGTATTTCTGTGCTTTTATCTGCTTAGATGAACGTGCCCACCCTTCCTCCCCTTCTGGAGTAGAAGACACACAGATGTTTTCTGGGCTATCACTGTTTCTGCTTCATTACATCTGTACTCACGCTACACTTCATGCAACCTCATGTCAGAAATAAACAATCTGAGGGACATCGACGCGTGAAGGACCATGTGTACAGTACAGGTCACACTAGGGATAGTATTATTAACACAGCCTGTCATTGTCCATTTTTGAGTTTTGAAAACAAATCTTGTGATACTCTGCAACTTCCACTAGATGTTGGACTATGCAGAGCATGTGAATCTAAGCAGATACAAGCACCAGAAATACGATTACGGTGAGTAATGTATCCCATATTCCCATATATATAAAATGGAAGTTTGTGGATATGTATGTGTGTCTGTTCGAAATGTTCAGCATACTTCCCAACATGCTACCAACCTGAAATTTGGCATGTGGGTAGGGTTCCATGGTGTAGACAATGTAACACATATAAAATAGACCTTTTTCAGATTTTTTTAAGCAATGTGCAATGCTTTCCCCCCATCATATAGCTCTCTGCACCATAGTTCCGCTGTAGTTCTACGTTCATTGTTGCTAAAGTTCAGCAGTTCATGAAAACTTCAGCAGTTCATTGTTCCAAACTTTCCACACTATCAGCATTCTAGCTGACATTAGCGGCACTCACTTTTGAAGTCATGCGGTTGACACAAAACAGTGCTTTTGTAGTAATGCGGGTGACAGGAAATGGTGCATGACTCTTCTATAGTGTCCCCAATGACATTGTCAGTCACATCATGGCAAATCTATCATGATAATTACAGGAACTTCATTTCGCATGGAAGCTGATGAATGTATGCCATCTCAACAGTACAAAGCGTACATGTTTCAGTCGTACACGTACAGGTACAGCACTTCAATCTTACACACTTCAGCCCTAAACGGGGACAGCACTTATGTTGAGGTCGCTGCTGCCTCGGCTGTAGATCAGGACACCAATAATGTTGCTGTGCAATCTCAATGCTCCAACTCAAAGTAGCTGGAATCGATTTATGTGACTCATGCTGTTTTAATGGTCAGCTTTGTGTGGCTTGGTCCAGAGTTGGAAACAAAGACAAATTGTTCACACTAGCTCCTACAGGAAACACTAGCAATTTTGTCCTCAAAGAAGCATTGGTTTAGTTTATTAAATAAACTTCAAACTAGGACTTAAGTAGGATTTACTGTGCGAAGCACGGGTACACCTGCTAGTAGTATATAATACAACACACCTGGGCGCATATGTCTACGCAAGACCCATGTATCCATTTCACAACCTCACTTCACAACCTCACAGTAAACCGATGTATCCAAATCTGTACTAATCACACTTAAGAATCTGCAGCTCACCTTTTACTCTGCTGCCACCAACCCCCACCTTCTTCTATTGCAGAGCATAATGCCAAGAAGCCACGAAAATAGCATAAACCAGGTCATACAATTTTCAATTATATATATATTTATGCTGGTGCATATCATCACTGACTTTAACATCACAATTGTCACACATCTCTGTGTGGAAGGTAGCATCATCATTATGACACTATCTCTGAGACTTTAACACCACCCCTATCAAACACAATCTGTGTAGGGCCTTCAGCCTTATTTTTATGGCAGAGTATCTCTGTGGGGACCTTTACATCATTATAATCACAAACCATCTCTATGGGGACATACTCATCCATCATGCACCATCTCTGTGGGGACATTGGGCCTCATTCCGAGTATGGCGGTAAGGGATAGCGGCCACCGCTAACGAGAGCGGTGGCGGTAATCCCTTACCGCCATACTCCGAGTTCCCTTAGCGCCATGGTGCATTTAACACCTGCTTTTAGCAGGCGTTAAATACCATGGCGCTAAGGGACCTTGATGTTAATTACGCCACCGTAATTTACGGTGGCGTAATTGACGCCTTCCCCACTCCCATTATGCCCTATGGGGCAAGAATGGGAATGGGGAAGGGTAAATGGGGATTGGGGAATTACCGCCCCGCCAACCTTGGAATGGGGCGGTAATTCCGCCAACCACCAAGGCGCTGCCGGTCCGGGTACGGCGTCAACCAAGGCGTTAATAGCGCCATTGGTTAGCGCCGTACTCGGAATGAGGCCCATTAACATCATTATATTCAAACACCATCTCTGTGGGGTCTTCAGCTTCATTTTTATCACACAGCATCTCTGTAGGGACTTTTACATCATTATAATCACACACCATCTCTATGGAGACATAATCATCGTTATCACACACCAGCTCTGTGGGGACATACTCATCCATCATGCACCATCTCTGTGGGGACATTAACATCATTATATTCAAACACCATCTCTGTGGGGTCTTCAGCTTCATTTTTATCACACAGCATCTCTGTGGGGACTTTTACATCATTATAACCACACACCATCTCTATGGGGACATAATCATTGTTATCACACACCAGCTCTGTGGGGACTTTAACATTGTTATCTTCAAACACCATCTCTGTGGGGTATTCAGCCTCATTTTAATCATACACCATCTCTGTCTGGACTTTAACATCATTATAATAACACACCATATCCATGGGGACTTTAACATCAAAATAATCACACACGTCTGTGGGGACTTTAAGATCAGTATATTCAAACACCATCTCTGTGGGGACTTCAACCTATTTTTTATCGCACACTATCTTTGTGGGGACTTAATCATTACCATTATTACACACCATCTCTGTGGGGTCTTCACCCTCCTTTATGACACACACTATCTCTCTGGGGACTTAATCATCACCGTTATCACACATCTCTGTAACAAACTTAAAATCATTATACCCACATGCCATCTCCATGGGGACATAATCATCACTATTATCATATGCCATCTCTATAAAGGACATTAATGTTTTTATCATCGTACACCATCTTTGTGGGGACTTAAAAATCTGAATATACATACACCATCTGTGTGGAGCCATTCTAATTATCAAAATCAAACACCATCTCTGTGAGGATTTTAACATCATTATATTCAAACACCATCTCTGTGGGGGTCTTCAGCCTCATTTTTATCACACAGCATCATTGTGGGGACTTTTCCATCATTATAATCACACACCATCTCTATGGGGACATAATCATCATCGTTATCACACACCATCTCTGTGGGGACTTTAACATCATTATCTTCAAACACCATCTCTGTGGGGTCTTCATCCTCATTGTAATCATACACCATCTCTGTGGGGACTTTAACATCGTTATAATAACACACCAGAGTGCTCTATATATTTATGTCCCGTTTGTATAGTGTTATTCTTCTATCGTATGTATCTATGCTTCTGCTATATCGTGTACATTATGCATCTGTATATTCTGACCTGTATTTTATATGCCACTATGTAACCTAAGCTGAAAGTCTTCTTGCTTCTTCTGTGCCCTGATACCTTCGGGTCTGGCACACATTATAAATAAATTAAAAAAAAACACACCATCTCTATGGGGACTTAATCATTACCATTATCACGCACCATCTCCATGGGGACTTTAACTCTAACATCACAATAATCACACATCATCTCTGTGGGGACTTCAACCTATTTTTAATCGCACACCATCTTTGTGGGGATTTAATCATTACCATTATCACACACCATCTCTGTGGGGTCTTCACCCTCCTTTATGGCACACACTATCTCTCTGGGGACTTAATCATCACCGTTATCACACATCTCTGTAACAAACTTAAAATCATTATAGCAACATGCCATTTCCATGGGGACATAATCATCACTGTTATCATATACCATCTCTGTAAAGGATGTTAATGTTATTATCATCGTACACTGTCTTTGTGGGGACTTAAAAATCTGAATATGCATACACCATCTTTGTGGGGCCATTGAAATCATTATATTCAAACACCATCTCTTTGAGGACTTCAACATCATTATCACACACAACCAATAAAATGAAATGTCTTTAATAGAGAAGCTTCGACATTTTGGGGGTTTTATTGCACATGGTTCTACTAGAGGAAACTGGTGTTGGGGTCTTAGTGGGTTAGATGGGGAGTCGTCTGAAAAGCCTGCAGTGTTGACAAGTGGAGGCCGTACCTACCTCAGTGCCCAATGCTGGTATGGTTCAGTATGGTTTGTGAAAGTGGCACTTGGATTTCTCATTTATATGGAGATGAGGGCCCAAGGTCTATTAAATGAGTGTGCTAGTATGCCGAATTAGCCACTGGATTAGGGGATGAGTAAAATGGATAGAGGTTAGAACTTTGGCATGCCTCTATCTGGTTCATGTGGTATTAATATGCATAAGGCTGTCATGTGTGAGATGGATATATTTGTGTAGTGTAAAGCAGTAGGCAAAGGATAGGTAAGTCATTTAGGTGGGCAATAGGAGATGAGAAATGAGGACAAACGGGGAGTTTAACACTGGACAGAAATGATTGAGTTCCCATCTTTTGTTGACCTCTGCATGGCCTCTGTGTGTCTTTAATAACATTCTTTCTTATCACACACCATCTTTGTGGGGACATTAACATCATTGTAATCACACACCATCTCTGTGGGGACTTTGGTGTTATCATAATCACACACCATCTCTGTGGGGACCATACCATTGTCATAATTGAACACCATCTCTGTGGGGACCTTATCATGATTATCACTTAGAATTGCTTTGGAGAATTTAAATTTACCATAATCAAACATGATCTCTATTGGAAAGGTAACTTCACTAATATTAAACATGATCCAAAAGTAGATAACAACACCTCATCATTCCTAAAGAGGAGATGTGTAAATAGGGAAGATGGTGCCTGTGGAAGAATGAAACTTGAATTTGAAATCCTGCTTCCTTTTTTATCACAAAGTGTAATCCTGGGTCAATCATGGTATCTCCTGTGCCACAGTTCTCTTTCCTGGAAGTTTTTTTAGTGTTTATAATAGTGTTTACTGCCAGAACAAACTGCCTTTAAGTTTCACATGCAAATTAAACATCTTGCAAATTCAAAAACATCCTAATCCATCTGTTGTGGTGCCTAGATATCAGGAATGTACTTGTATATAAAATATATTGTATACTAAGTACTATAAAGTAAGCATTTTTTCATTTGCTCATTATACATTCCATCCCAAATAAGAATAATGTGGTAAGTCCCCATAAGGATGGTAACAGACGTTCAAGTCCCCGCAAAGATGGTACCAAACACGCGACTAAAAATAAGTATTTTTGCAAATTTGAAGTTGGATCCTGTATTATGAATTTTTTCTGAATATATTTCTGCTATTAACACATTTCCAGAACATTGGGAAAGGTTAGTCCCCACAAGGCTGGTTTCCACACATAGTCCCCACAAGGTAGGTAAAACGTGTGTGTGTGTGTATGAATTGTGATACTGCCTTTGTTGTCTATGTTCTCTTGTGTCCCTGCATGAAGTGGTATGTCGGGAGTACCACTTGCAAGCTCAAATTAAGGATATTGGAGCATCTTAGGGCCATTAAAAACTCGGACCCTGCGTGCCCTATGGCTAAGCACTTCATGCAGGAACACGAGAATGATATGAATTTGCTAAGATTCTTTGCAGTGGCACACATTCCAATTCATCCTAGGGGTGGAGACCGCGTTCTAAAGCTAAGACAATTGGAGACGAGATTCATCTTGGACTTTGACACCAAGTCTCCCAATGGCCATAACTTGGATGAGGAGTTATACACGTTTTTGGGTACCTGAGGCCTACCATTCACTCTATACGGGTTTGCCTGATCTCATTGCATGGTTAGACATGTCTTTGTGCTATTTATTTTGGTTCACTGTCCTATCCTTGGCCTGTATGTATTATTTTTCCTCCTTATTTTGTTGGTGGTCTCATTATTATTTTGCTTCAGACCGTTCTCGGTCCAAGTTTAGCTGCTGTAGTCACGATTCTGTAGGAATTTAGCTTAATTCTAAAACTAATTGTTTTTGTCTTGTAGTCCTTTCTTCTTTTAATTTTTAATGTTGTGTCTTCTCGGTCATATTTTATTGACAGTGTCCTTTTCAACACCATTTGCACATGTGCTTTCCCTTTGCTCTATTCTAATTATGCTGTAATTTTGAGAGTGCCATTATTTTCCCATTGCTTGTGTCAGGTATACCAACGTTGTTACTTCCAGTTTTTATATATGCATTCTATGGCTAGGGATCTATTTTGAAATTTTGCACATGTAGATGCTGCTATTTTGGCTTTGCTATTTTGCACATGTCGCTGTTGCTATGCACTTTATAGTTAGAGTTGTATTTTGCGATTTTGCACTTGTCGATGCTGCTATTTTGGCTTTCACTTGCACTGTACTTTATTCATTCTCTGTCCTAGTATGGCATACTGGGCCTCATTACGACCCAGGCGTT
Organism: Ambystoma mexicanum; assembly: GCF_040938575.1. Classification (NCBI taxonomy): domain Eukaryota; kingdom Metazoa; phylum Chordata; class Amphibia; order Caudata; family Ambystomatidae; genus Ambystoma; species Ambystoma mexicanum. The sequence continues at coordinate 290,528,409 of NC_090922.1, forward strand.
AAGGGTTAACACCGTCGTTAATCCTTAACGCCTATTCTGATTTTAACGGCTGCTTTTAGCAGCCGTTAAAATCCATGGCGCTAACCTACCATGATGCTAATTATGCCACCGTAATTTACGGTGGCGTAATTAGCGCCTTCCCCACTCCCATTATGCCCTATGGGGCAAAAATGGGAATGGGGAAGGGAAAATGGGAAATGGGGATTTACCGCCCCACTCACCTTGGAATGGGGCGGTAAATCCGCCATCCACCATGGTGTAAACGTAGTTTACACCATGGTGGTAAAGTTGGCGCAATTAGCGCCTGGGTTGTAATGACCCCCACTGACTAGTTTCTCAGCTTTTATTTATATGTATTAGCTGTTTTATTCCTGACATGGACTTGGGCCATTGCGGTCTTGTGCTCTTATTTATTGATATTCGTGTACTTTTTCCTTCATTGTGCGTGGAATTTCTATTTATTGTATTTTATGTATCATGTGCTCATGTTTCTTGGACCTTTCCTATTTCACCAGGAATTTGCAGTGGAACCATGGGTGCATTTGGCTTGAACTATGTGGCCTAGTTTCAATTCCTATTTTCCATGTATTCATTGACTACCGTTTCTTTATTCTGTGCACTATGCACCTTATATTTAGCAGACCATTTTACTTTTTCTCGGTCTGTTTCCCGGTATTCATGCATACTTTCCATCATTGATCATTGCAGCCTCTCCATTCCAACATAGCCGCCATATATTCCATGCCTTTATGCACCTATTGAGTTCCAATGAACAAGCCCATCAGTTGAGCGTGAAACTCGTTGTCAGCAGTTCGTGCCTACGGGCGTCCTGCCTCTGTTATTGCTGCTCTCCCAGCCGTGTCTTTTGTTTATATATGTTTTTGTTTAATTCATTAAACTTACCTTTACAACCCCTTCCCCGTGTGAGCTGCGCATTATATTTGATTGGATCCTGCCATACAATCCGCGGAGAGTGCGGTCTCTCCCTTTTCCTCTTTTTTTATTGAGATATATATAGTGTAGAAGCCCCTGTACACGCTCACAAGTGCAGGTTTACATTGACACATTAAGGTTGCTAAACCTAAAGCAACAGCTCCCTCTAGCTGTGGCAACAGGCAAAGCTACGGCATCAGACAAACATACAGGACAAACATACATCTGACCTTTTATTATATTGTTAAATATGTTGTGTGTTTGGGATAGGGTAATGGGGTGATGGGTGGCAGGGTGTTGTGTTGGCAGTGGGTTAGAAAGTATTTGGGGAACCCCCCATTAATAAAAATTCAGCGAAAAAACGGCTGTGGTGAAAACACCTCAGTGAAAATGCAAATGTTTCACATAGCCGGGTTGAAAAGATAGGTATGTTAGAGTGCCACAGGGGAATTCCAATGTTTGGGAAACTTTTGTAATTTGTAGACAAGGAGAATACACGTTTATCCAGGCATAAGACACTCTTATGTCTGGATTAAGCTTTGTCGATGTGGTGGAACGCTTGCTTGGTGAATCGGCCCATTACACTGCCGATGCTTCGCTTCTTTCCGAACACCTGCCGTGCTCTGTAATCACTGTCTGTGGCTTCCCGCAGTGAAACATCATAATGAGAAGACTATCCTACATTGTCCAATGTGGTGTGTGTGCAGTGTATGATAATGTGCCATAGACTTGCAGCCCATTGAAAGCTTGAAAAATATTCTATAACAAGACCCGAAGTTCAGCTAAAAAGCATTTTAGGCATTCTAGGAACTTCTAGCAGAATATGCGTTTGCTTGTGAATGTTTTTTTAAGTTTGGCTAAAAGTTGGCAAAGGCAACTTTATGAACGTACTCCTAGGTATGTAGGCTTTCAGATTGCTCTAAGAGTACATTGTAAGTAGGTTCCCTTTCTCATTCCGGGGGCCCCTTTACAGAAATTGGCACAGATGCAAGTGTAATTTTGCATGGTATTAGCACTCGGGCAAAGTTTGCCGTAGTGCAGAAACCAATTCTTTCAATGCAATTTTGCACCAGAGCAAAGTTTGCCCAAGTGCTAACAGAGAGTGGTATTAACACTAAAGCAATTGCCCTGCTGCAAAAATGCATTGAAAGCATTAGACAGAAAGATCCCTTCTTCCTTTATGCCAGGCTGCAGAAATATAGCTGGCCACTACTTCTGTTACCCTCTCATCTTCAGTGGATGTACAGTGCAGTATTTCAGGGTCTCCTTGCACAATTTAATAATATATATTTTTTCATTTATTTTTACATTTGTAGAGCGCACTGCAGCCCAAAGGCATTGAGGTGCTTTTTACAAGAAAGTGTAACTAGGCAGGATTACATTCAGACGGTGGTTACTTGGTTACAGCATATGCACAAGGTTACAAAGTACAGTTAGGGGTGTTCAAATTTGGTTACAGTAGTGTACAAAGTAAAAGCTAAGGAGTTGACGGAAGCAGTTAGGCAAATAGACTTGTTTTGATGGCTTTGTGGAATGCTAGGTGGGAATCAATTCCCCTGATGTGCGAGGGTAGGGCGTTCCAATGGATAGGCACAATGGCTGGGAAGCCAGAGCCCCCTGCACGCAATATGCGTGTTATCAGCTTAGTTATCATGTTGAAATAGGCTAGTCCGGTAGGCCTAGCGGATGTGTGAATGGCTACGCACTGAACAAGGTAGGGGGGTGCCAGATCATGGAGGCATTTGTGGGTTAGGGAAAGGATTTTCAAAATGATTCTCTGTTTAACGGGAAGCCAATGGACCTGTCTTCTCAGGTCTGATATGTGTTCCTGTCTAGCGAATCCTGTGGCAACCCTGAGGACGTTGTTCTGGACAAGTTGGAGTTTGGCAATGTTTTTGCATGATGTCCCTCCGAGGAGAGCATTGCAATAGTCCAGTCTCGAGCCGATGGTGGCCCTGGCAGTGGTGAGGCAATTCTGTGTAGTTAGGAAGGGTCTTACTGCATTGAGCAGTTTAGCGTAATAGGCCGATGAGGAGGCAATTGCGTTGACCTGCCTGTTCATGGTGAGATTGGAGTCTAGGTATACTCCCAGGGTTTTGACTGTATGGGACACAGCTATGGGTATATTGTCTATGGTGAAGGAGCAGTAGTTCTTGTCAAGGTTACCCAAGTTGGTTGGTGATCCGATCAGCAGAAGCTCAGTTTTGTCGCTGTTGAGACACAGCCAGTTTTCTGCCATCCATGCTTGGATGGTGCTATAGATGGAATGAAGGGTGGTCTTGTCTATCTCGTAGTCACCCGTGAGGGGAATGAGCACCTGGGTGTCATCAACATAGTTGGTGTATGAGATGCCCAAGGAGTCCAGAAGGTTGAAGAGGGGTCTAGTGAATAGGTTGTAGAGGGTAGGCGCAATGCAGGAGCCCTGTGGCACTCCACATGTAATGTGACCTGGAGAGGCACACGCTGAGTCTGACAAAACCTTCATGGCCCTTTCCTGGAGAAATGAGGTGATCCACTCACAGGCTTTGGGAGAGAAGTTGGCTGCAATAGAGAGGTGACAGCAGAGGGTATTGTGGTCCATGAGGTCAAATGCGACCGATAAGTCAAGGAGCAGCAGGAGCGCAGGTTTGCCAGAGTCTCTGATAATGTTGGACCTAATGAGGGATAGAAGCCCTTTCTGTCTCCAAATGTGATAAATGGTGCATAAGAAGAGTAAGAATTGCACCACGCTCTGAACAGTCTTATCAGAGACCAGACCTAAACAGATATCTACACTTAGCTTTTACCTAGCCCAGAGTTATTCATCCCAACGTAAACTGCATAAGAAGTTTCCTGGCCTTCTTTGGGGTCTTGAAACTAGCTACATAAACCTTCCTCTCAATATATCCTTATATTTCAAATATCCGCACAGCATGTTGCAACAGTTCTGGTTAACCAATTGTATCTCATTTCTCACATCCCAAAATCTCTTCCCTCACTACCCTAAGGGAATCCCTAGTAATTGTTGTTGGAGACTCCTACAGGTTTCCAAAGGCCAATGCATGCATTTCTTCACCCAGGGTCTTACTCAGCATTTTCATACAAGTATCTAAGCATTAAATATCTTTTATTAGCACCCGGAGTGGGGGGACCAGCCAATCTAAGATACAAGACTGTTTTCTAAGGAACCTGATGGCTGCTTCCCCACCCGCCAACATACCCCTGCCCTCCCCTTCTCTCAGTCACTGTTCCCTCCCCTCAACACCCTCTACCCCACTCACCTTAGTATTTTGGTGGTGGCTCAACCGCCACTACCACTCGAGCATTGCAAGCGACCATGGAAATGGAAGCGGGGTTTCCGCTTGGAGTGCCATCTTCCAGCTCCATGGCGGCCGTCTTAGTTTAGTATTTAATATGAATGAATGGCACCCCCGCCGAAAGAGTCCTGTTCATTCGTACAAAATACATTGCTGTCAGCACCCTGTGTTTACAGATTGCAAACCCTGGGTGCTAGTAGCAATGATAGCCAATCCTCCAGCCCAGATCGGGGAGTAATGGCACTGGGGCCCATCATTAAGGCCCTCATGGAACTTGGGGTGTAACTTGAACCCCGACCCATTACCGCACGATTCGGCCAGCCGATCAGTTATCATTGCTTAAATGCAGCTTGTAATCTATGGCATCAGGGTTACCCCCTAGCCTAATCAATTATGCAATTATGCAACTATTAAAAGGGCAATGAGATCAGTGTTAGGATACACCCCGGTTTTGAGACAAAGGTGTCTGGTCAGAATTCCTTTTGACAATGATGCATACCTTGTGATGTTGGTACCATATATAGGCACACTGAAAAACCTCATTTGATAGGCATCAAGGGCCTGTGTATTCCCCCCAATATCGTAATGAACCTTAGAACCCAGATTTGCTCCATTTATTCCCACTCCATCCCACCTGCAGCCCCCACCCTGTTGAATTATCAAACTGGATGACCAGGTAGTCAAAGTGAGGCATTTTCTCTGAACATCTACCATTTACAGAAAAACACTTGCTTGGGTAATTTGCTGGGACGATCTCCATTGCCTTTGTTTTGCTCTCATTAATGACTGCTTTTTGCAAATGCAGTAAGGCAAACGAGGTCCATTAGCCAATGGATGGCTATTTCTGTGTGAGTACCGCAGTGTTGTCCACAAATGGTAGAATGGGAACATCATGACCTCCTGCCCTGGGCGCATCCAGATGCAGGCCAATTGCAAACAACTTGAAATCCTTCCAAAAAACTCCAAATATGGTGATATGATGATATGATATGATATGGCATTTATAACGCGCCAATACACAAGTGTTTCAAGGCGCAACGAGGCAAGGGAGGGGGGACAAGGGAACACAGACAGCGATCTTGCTAGGCCTAGTGTCATTCAGATCGTGCAAGTGCATGGAAAGGGGGAAAGGGAAAAGTGCGAGGGGGACGGGAGGGGGGAAAGTGCAGTAAATGGGATAGTAGAATAAATAAGATAGTAAAAAGGCCAGAAGTGGGAAGTGCAAGGTAAGTGCATACGTAAGTGCTGGTTGGAGGACTGTAGGGATACAGAGAAACGTCCCCAGGTGCAAGGGTTGCCGGGGAAGCAGTGCAGGTGTGCAACTGGCAGGGCTCGGTCCTGAGATCATAAGGGTGGCCAGGTAACCATTGCAGTAATAGCGTAATAGCCAGGACTTCAGCAGAGGAGGGGGGGAGAGAACGCAGAAGCAAAGAGGAAGGTTTTGAGGTGCTTCCGGAACCGAAGATGGTTCTCCTCAAGTTTAAGGGAGGCACGAAGGCTGTTCCAGAGGGAGGCCCCTGCTGAAGAGAGAGATCTACCACCAACTCGTTGCTTGGAGAAGCGACTGACACTGAGGGAGTTGGAGGTGGATGAGCAAAGAGCTCGAAAAGGAAGATATTTAGGAAGAGAGAGCTGAAGTTAATGCAGCCCCAGGCCCCAGAAGGCCTTCTGGACAATGCAGAGGGGTTTGAACTTAATCCTCGCACCCACTGGGAGCCAGTGCAGAGATTTCAGTCCTGGAGAGATGCGATCCCTGGGCTTGAGGCCAAGGACATGTCTCGCAGTCCTGTTCTGGATAAGTTGCAGAGGGCGGAGGGTAGGGGCAGGCAGTTTTAGATAGAGGCTGTTACAGTAGTCCAGCCTGGAGAGAACCAGGACTCTGGAGACAGTGAGTTTCTGGGGGAAGGAGAGGAAAGGAAGAATACCTCTGAGGAGGTGCAGCTGGTAGTGTGAATTCTTAGAGACGTCAGAGATGTGAGGAGAGAAGGAGAGTGTGGAGTCGAAGGTGATCCCAAGGTTTTTAGCCTTGCAGGTGGGAGCAGGAAGAGGGCCAAGAGAGGCCGGTGAAAGCCAACACACCCCTGCTTGACACCCACACTGTGGGAGTCTCTGTCATCGACCTCTATATGTGTTCTGAATATTATTTGTTGGGTGTCTCACCCTTTGGGCTGGAGGAAATATTACAGTGTAGCACTGTTCAGACTTTATATATTATGAGCATTGTTGTTTGTGGAATGAAAAGGTTCCCGGGTTTGACGTGGGTTCCCTAATTTACTGTGTGTGCTCTGTCATTAATCAATGGGGTATGTTTCAGGTCAGCATCTGATTCTCATTTGCAGTTTCTTTAGCGCGCATGCGCAGGTGTGTGTGTGCGCGCACGCGCGTGTGTGCTGTTTGTCATGGCGGTTTAGTTTAGTTTAGTTTAGTTTATTATTTGTAGGGCGCGCCAGGCCCTGGAGCATCAGGGCGCACAAGACAAGAATATGCTCAGCTTTGTTACAGGTACAATTACAAAAACATAATACATTCTGCCATAAATAAAATATATACAGGTACATGTGCATGGTCATAATGCAGTATACAATAAGCAAGAATGAGCAGGGCTGGAGCAAGGTTGAGACAGGAGGTGATCAAAGTACAGGAATATTCACAATGTGGAGGTGATATACAGTGGAATAGGTACAGTAATATACAATGGAGTAAAATACAGAAAGTGGTATCAGAACTGGGGCATGCAGGTGGAAAGCTAGTAGGGACAGTCAGGTCAAGCAGGTCGGATTAGTCAGATGTCATTAGCTCTCAGCCACTTGGTCAAATTCTGCCTACATTTCGGAAAGGGCTGGGGTTCTCTTATGTCATGTGGTAGGGAGTTCCAAAGCTGTGCTGCTTTGACTGCGAAGCTATGTCCTCCAATAGTGGCACATTTAAAGCGAGGGACATAGAGGCAATTTGCATTGACCATTCTTGTTGGTCTAAGTGAAGTTCTTAAGTGTAGCCTGTCCATGAGGTAGGGTGGTGCCATGTTATTGAGGCACTTGTGAGTAAGGGAGGCAATTTTAAGTTAGATTTTGTCCTGAGTGGATAGCCATTTATATTCTCTTCTTATAGAGGAGATATGCTCTTTCCTGTTGATCTTAAGCGCGGCTCTCAAGGCATTATTCTGTAGGACCTGGATTTTTTGGATAGTCTGTTAGCCCCAATGTAAAAACCATTACAGTAGTCCAGTTTGGACAGAATAAGGGCTCTGGCAAGCGTGATGCAGCTGTCTGTAGAGAGGAATTGCTTGCTGGCTCTAATGAGTTTGCAAGTATATGCTGTGGAAGAGGCTAGGGAGTTGACTTGTTTGCCAAAGTTTAAGGTCTTCTTCAGATGCAGTGGGTATGTGTGCGCATGAACGCATTGGTGTGGTTGATACTTGCATAGAGATATGGTGTGTGCAGATGCCCCTGTCTGTATTATTAGGTTTGTTTGTTCATGCACATGAGTTTGTGCCTGGTAAGTCACTGTTCCTCTCTACGTTTAAGGCGGAGAGGATAGCCCAAAAAACGTGATTGTCTTGGAAGTAAGGCAATGCAGAGCAACACAGGTTCGAGTACCAGTCCCGTGCTAAGAAACCACTCCCTGGTATTAAGCATTATTAAAGATTAACCAATATAATTATCTTCGTGACTGTCTCATAGGTGGGTGGTTGAGGTGCCTCTGGGTGGCTTGTGTCCCTTGTAGTTGTGTTGCTAGCACTAGTGATGTGCCCACTATTTAATGTTACTAGGGGGTAAAATTAGGAGGCTTACCTGTACATTGGTGCCTAGGGATGTTGCCCTTTGTTTTCTGGGTTCCAGCATTTATTTACCATGGTTGGAAGAAGGTGCATTTGAGAGGAATGTGGACACTGGGGTGTTGTTTCTTTCGGTAGCGTTGTGGCCTCTTTAATCTATTCATTTTTGGGGGTAGATGTATGAGTGTTGACGATTCCTCCATGCCACTCAGAACGTTAGAGTGTTTCAATGCTCTTGTTTGTGCAACAGTGTTCCTTTTCTTGTTTCAATATTGTCCCTTCGCCTTGGTCACCTGGTTATATCTTGACCCTGCATGTGCATCATTGCTACTGTGGGTGTCTGTTCTCTACAATAGGTGTTATCTTTGAACAAGTGATTTGCCTTAGATTCCATTTGGTAGGAGATGTGTGTGTGAGTGTGAGTTTGTGTTTTTTGTTGTCGCGTTTCGTTTAGGGAAGAAGTGTGCGAGCCTCTGCCTGGTATCGCTAGGATGAGTGTGTATCTGAGTGGTGACCTGTCTCTGTAATGTGACTGTCTACTGTTAATGAGAGTGTTCGTCCATAGTTTGTGTGTGATCCTGTGCAAATGCTGGTGATGTCATTTATGTGATGTACTAGAATTTTACAGTTCAAGTGTTCCATGGGTAACTGTTCATCAGTTAACTGGGCGTTGGTGCATTAGTAGATTTTCTCTACATGCAGGGATGTAAAGAGTTATTAAAAGCGGCTTTCTTGGAATCTTCCTGATCCTTTGATGTACTGCAGATTTTGATCCCAATACATCACTGCAAAAAATACCCCATCAGTTCTCCATTGCTTCTACATTTGACTCTTGCCACATTACCATTACCTATATCTCCACATATCGCTCAGGGCTTCCCAACTCAGTGACTCCCACAGCAATGATCTATTGCTTTGAAAGCTGCTTTCAGATCTACACATCTCGTGCTCACTCTTTTCTATAATCTCACTGGGGAGTGTGGTTCCCATTCGGATGGAAAGGGTCCAAGAAAAAGCTACAAAAGAATGAACTGCTGCATGGAGATTGTGAGGGGGTGCTAGGAGTGAAAGCCAAACATGTGATATAATATATGAGAGTTTTCCTCTGTTTTGCTGACCCTTAAAAAAAAAAACCTCGACATGGGCCAGTGTGTGGAATTTCAACATTTTGCAACCGGTGGCCCCGCTTGGTTTATTTATTTATTTTATTGATTTCTAAAGCGCTTGGGACAAGGCCCTGAGGCATAAAAGCGCCAAGACTGACAAACAACAAAAAACGGGAATAAGGAAATAAAAAGAAATTGAATCTGGAACAGGTGAGTGAAGTAGTCCTCTAAGTTATTCAAAAAGAATAGTTTTCAATTTGTGTTTGAAAGTGGAAAGCATGGGACATGGCCTCCGGTCAGGAGGTAAGGCATTCTACATTTGGGGTGTTGAAACTGGAAAGTATCCATCTTTTGCCAGGTTAGTCTTGATTTGGGGATTTGTAATGGACCCGAGTTGTTAGATCTTAAGCTGCATCCAGTGTTGTAACACAAAATTTGGGGGTTCCCCTGTGAGCCATGCTGAGGGCCCCCCACAACTAGGCAACAAATCACAGGTCGTGCAACACTCTGGGCCGGCCTAGATTACCACTCTTGTGCAATCACGTAATCTTATAATTACCTCGTTTATATCTGGATGTACTTCTGAATATTATGTCAAGTATGTCAATGTCTGATGCATATAATGTCACTGTAACCTTAAGAAATGCACCCAGATGCCTTTGGGCCAGGCGAGCAAAACAAACAAACAAAATACAAATACGCACAACGTGCTGCTGTAGGGGTACGACGCACATGCACTAGGAGAAAGATATTAAAATGTGTTTTAATGCATTATACAGCACACTTTTCTGAGAAAAATTGGCTAAAAGGCTAGAGTGTTTGTAATTGTCATCATCTAATCAATCAATCTAAAAATCCAATAGATGCAAGTCACCAACAGTGCACAGGAACATTAATGCTTTAATTGATATAATGCTTTGCTATTAAAATGCCATGCAACAATGAAAACATGTCCAACTGTCTGCACAATGTAGACCAGTCTAGACACAAAATAACATATTACAATAAGCATGCCAGGCCACATTTAGACATACCTAGACTTGTTTCACCGAAACGCCAGTCGAAGAAATAACACTGATCATGGTTATTTTATCACAGAAATATATACAATGCTGCAATAAGAAATGGCTAGACTGGCAGAATCCAAATGCCAGTCTATCCAGGTAATTACACTTAGCAGGACTGCTTTATCAGAGATTCCCAGTTAAAAAACAAGTCAAGCCAAACCAAGAAATGACTATACTGGTTGTTCCAAAATGCCTCTCTAGCCACTAATACCACATAGCAGGCCTGCTTAACCTGGACATGGATGACCATTACAATTTATCGCACAATCCCCATCCCATCCCATCCCCCAAACTCCCCACACATCCCCTCTCCCTCCAAACCCTGCCCCAACCCCTAAAATAAGCTTATCTGCCCAGAATTACCTCCATATCCCTTTTCCTTGTCCCAGTGCTTACGTATGAGGCTCCTTGCCTCATAGGTAAGTACTGGGATGAGGAAGAGTGGGACTAGGAGTAATTAAGATTACAGGTAACTAAGCCAGGCATTGCCTCCATGTCCCTCGACCTCATCCTATTACTTGTGTATGAGTCAAAGTGCCTCATACACAAGTACTGGGATGAGGAAGAATAGGGCTATGAGTAATGAAGATTACCAACAAATAACCAAGGGATTAAACACAAGTTGTTGCACAACACCATTGAGCTGGCTGGACTTCAGCCCTCTTCCCCACACCCTTGACATGTTAGGCTATGTTGACTCGACCTGGTTGACCTACAGAGCCATTGCCAGAAACAGATGTTAAACGGCACCTGGGTTTCGCTGTTAACAAAAGGCCAGGCAATTACTAACGTAAAGCATTTCACTGATAGTGCCTGCATTCACATTCATAATTCTTTAGGCAAGTGAAATCTTTATGTGGTTGTATTACTTGCATGCCAGGGAAGGCATTGGAAGAGTAGAGAGGGAACAGGAGACCGTTTATTCTCACAGCAGTGGGTGCTTTCAGACATAAATGAGAGAGTTAACTGCTTGTAACATTGAAGTTGCACTAGAATAGTCTCATTAAAATGCATAAAGAAGTTAGATGCCCCACACAAATAAGTGTGCCCCTCCCCCACCGCCCGTGAAGTAAGCCACTCTCCCAACATTTGAAGAGTTAGCCCCCACAAAATGTAGGTTTAATTGCGCACCTGAACACAAGCACACACTCCATTCTACATAAACTCACATGCACACTCAGCCACCCATACATTTAAGGGTGTACGCTTTCACCTTACAGGCACACCCAGGCAGCCACCCATATATTTAAGTGTGCACCCTTTCATCATACACTCCACACGCACACCCAGCCACCCATACATTTAATTGTGCACCCTTTAACCATAGACTCACACAGGCAGCAACCTATACATTTAAGTGTGCACCCTTTCACCATACACTCACACGCATAATGGGGTTGAGGGGAGCAATATTTCTTCAAAAGAAATGGTTTCTTTTTTTTAAGTCACTCCGACTTCATAAAGAAATGATTTCCATTATGGGCCGAGCCTTAATGGAAATCATTTCTTTATGAAGGCAGAGTGACGCCAAAAAGAAACTATTTCTTTTTGAAGTCATAGAGCACCCCCGCCCCCTGACATGCAGGACTCCAGCCTACATGCTTTCATGGCATGGGGTGTGGGGAGCCTTGGACTTCAAAAAGAAAAATAAATTAATTATTTATGGAGGCATAGTGACTAAAAAAAAAAAAGAACTTTTATTTTCTTCCAGGGAGTCCTCCTCCCAGGACATGTGGTGGCGAGTCCACCTGCACCACGGGTGATGCAGAGGCCCCCATTACGCCAGTGGCTGAATCTGTCAGAGAGCCACGTTAACTGCGCCAAAAGTTAAGAGGGACTTTTTCCAAAAAAAGCACAAATGGCCAATACACAGGGTTCGAAACATTACCCTTTTCACTTGGGTTCTATGGGCCAAGGTAAGGATATTTGTGCTTCTGATACATGGTCAGTTCAATGTAGACCCACCACAACCATCACTGTATTGTTTTGAACAACTTGCAGGTAGTTAGGTTCTCCCTTTCCTACCCCTTGCAAGAGACTTGCACAATAAACCAGGCGGCTGCCAATGATGGCCCAAAGCCAGAGTGGCCCAACTAGACCACTCAAGGAAAGGCCTAATTTGTGCCAATAGCTTGATGTAATATGATGAGCTTGATACTAGGTTGCTGATATGGGACCTCAAGGTAAGCTCTTGATCAATAATTACTCCAGCATCTTCACCTTCTTAAGGTAAGGTAGTAGGCAGTCTGCAATTTGGAATGAAGAATAAACCTGATTCAGATTGTGCACTTTAGGGACAGTGCCCACGATCATGATCTTTGTTCTGGCGTTGTTTAATGCTAAGCCATTGTACAACATCCAGGAGTAAATTTGATTGTATGTGGTTGGAGGGTTTGTGGTATGCTTCTAACTTAAGCTCTTGCGGGCAAATACTGAGTAAGACAGCTGCTTCCATTGTGTCAGCGGTAAAGGTTAAGGCACAAATGTTTCAGAGACTGGAATGGGAACATGGCCTTCATGCACTGGTGTAACAGGGATCTCTTCAGCCCCCGAAATGCGCTGGGCTCCACCACACTATGGGCCTCATTACACAGATGGTGCTAAGGGATTACTGGCACCGGTAAGGGCACCGGTGCCGGTAATCCCTTAGCGCCATACTACGAGGTCCCTCAGCGGGTCCCGTCCTTAGCGTGTGGCCAGACCACACGTTAAGGAAGGGACCCGCTGAGGGACTTCAGGGCAAACAACGGTACCGCTAATAGCAGTACCGTTATTTGCTTCTTCCCCATTCCCATTGAGCCCTATGGGGGGTCAAATGGGAATGGGGAAGGGCCTTGGTGAATGGGGAATTACCGCCCCGCCAACCTTGGAATGGGGCGGTAATTCCCCCATTCACCAAGGCGGAACCGGTAAAATACCGCCATCCGTGTAATGAGGCCCTATGTCCTGGGGAGTGGGGGAGCGACAAGCTTCAGAAAGAGGTTTTCACAAAGAAATTATATGATTTAATACCTTTTTGAAGTCGGAGTGCTTTGCTGCATGTTCTTTGAGCTGGGCCCATTTATAAATGCATGCCTACTGAACACCTGCAAAAGCCTAAGCTATTGGCTTTTCCAATGCTTGTTTTAGGCTATAGTCAGATTTGGTCAAGCAGAAAAGTGATGTTGTATTTTTACATTTTATGGGGTCTAGTCACTGATTTTGAGCTGTTAAAGCAGGCATGTTATTATATGAGTGATGATGAAATTGTGTATTTTTTTGTCTTCAGTAATATTTGCAACCAGAAATCATTCTAGGCAGAAGTCAAATTAATATTGATTTTGAGAAGAATTGTCTAGTACGAGGCAAAGAAAATAAAATCCTGCAGTCAGTGGTTTTGTCTTTATGTATTCAATCAGCAAACTCGCACCTTGACTGAGTATACAATAATAGTCTTATCATCTATAGAAATGTGCAAAATTAAAGTAGCACGCTGGTGTGAAGTTTGCTTTAAAACAAATCCATAGATTTGGTTCACTAGAAGAATTATTAAGCTAATTAAGGGAATAATCTTTACGTTTGTTGTGCTGGATAAATGATGAAAATGATCTTTCAGTGGAAATATTCTTAACAAAGAAAAAGAAAACTCTATGTTATGTTGATTTATTCCACGCGCTGCTACCATTTGCATGGTCTCCAGGTGCTCACGTGACTCTGTAAGAAAGAGGGTGGGGTAGGGTAGCGAGGGAAGATGGCTTGGATAGAGATTGCGCTATTCTGTTGAAGCTTGTAGAACAGGAGAAACTGACGTCTGTGCGTTTTGTCTTTCTGGTTGTGCCTTGCTTGTGTGCACTTGCTTGTTGTGTCCAGAGAATGTTGGGATGCACGCACATCTCTCATACAATGCTAAACATTTCAGGTTAAGGAAAATATGTTATGCAGAAGAAAGTGAAGGTGCGCGGGACTAGGAGAGTGGGAATCGCAGTTGGGAGCAACACATGTATCTTTAAAGTAGTTCTAGTAGCTTAGATAGACTCAGATATAGAGTATGGGTGATATTTTGTAGCAGTAGTGAAATATATAATGTGTAACAATGTGGATGTAGGCATAGGGCCTGGGTGCAAGAAACACTGAAGCATCGCCATGTTGGAAGTGAGGCCTAGCATTTTGTATTCTCTGTTGGAGGTGTAGCAGTGTGGCATAATGAAGAGATTGAACCATTTACCCTTTCCCAAGCCCCAGGAGTGAAGCTGGGAATAGTGGCATTCATGCCAAATAGATTATGGTTTAATCGTATCAAGCTGTAGGCCTGCGAAACCAGAATGGAATGTGAACAGCAGAGCAAGGGTAGGGCTGCACTCGTCCTGAAGGACAAACCCATGGAAGCCAGGTTATAGGTCTCAAGCTACCAACCCGCTTGGTTTAGATTTACAGCACTAGCACCCCCATGGGACAATGGCCATCCCATTTGAACTGCCACCCGTCTAGAAATAAGAGTACATGAATCCATCAGAATTGGGCTCATTAATGTGGTCCTTATTAGAGCAAAGAGATGGGCATCTAATAAGGGGGGAGGGGGGCGAGGAGAAGGACATGCCACTAAATCTAGTCCCGAGCTTCGGAGGCTGTGGAGGCATGGTTGGCATGGTGGGCCAATTTGACCTCAGAGTTGTCGTTGTCCACTGAGCTCATGCTAATGACCAGCTGCACAACAACACAACAGATGACTGATGGGGCGGGTTATAATCCAGGTAACCCGCCAATCCAGTAGCAGGAACCAAGTTGACGGAATAGGGGCAACATGTGTTAGAGGGCAGGGGTAGATTATGATGTGGCCAATCGGTCAATAGACTAAAGGGGACTGGTAGTATCTATTTAGGTGGTAGGCAGTGAGGGTGGGGGATTAACACTGTATATTGTTTATGTCATGAGTGGTGATTTCTTCCTTTAAAACCTTGTACTTGCTTTGAACTAACAGAGAGCTATGTACCAGTTTGGTTCTATGGGACCGTCTGGTACCGTATTCCCTTTTGTATACAAAATAAATCTTGTTTCCCTTGCAAAACGGTGCACCAAGACTTTTTCCCTAGAGAAGTGTTTTTATTGTCTTGCTGTTTGCAAGGTTTTGTTGCGGTGGATGTGTGGTTTGTGTGGTTTTGTTTGTAGTGTGCCTGGCCCTTTTGGGCATATGTGGTATTTGGGAGGCATTCCGGAGAGGAGCAAGGAGCAGGGGAGGTTATTACTATAGCAAACTTCAGAGTGCAGCTAGCTTTCAACACAGGGTAGCGTTACCCTATTCAATCTAGTGCTACACTCAAAATTACTCAAAATGCACCTATATTCAATAAGTGGCTATGCTCAGACATTTGCCTGGATTCAATACAGTGGTTATGCTCACAAATGCACCTGGATTTAATACAGTGGCAATGCTCAAAATACACCTATATTCAGTACACTGGCTATGCTCAAGATATACCTATGTCCGATACAGTGGTTACGCTCAAATAATGCACCTAGAAACAATACAGTGGCTATGCTCAGAGACATACCTAGATTCAATACAGTGGTTAAACTGAAAAAATGCACCTGGATTCGAGACTGTGGCTATGCTCAAAATGCACCTAGATTCAATTACAGTGGATATGAAATGTAGAGTAATTGTTTTATTTTTATTGTATTGTCGTTTGTATAGCGCCATTCCCTGCATACTTAGCTGCATTCTTATGGCAGAGGTGTTGTGCAAAGTGTCTTAGAGGAGAGTATGATAGCAGATGCATGCGGGTGGGTGGCTGTGCCGTTGGGTAGTCTTCACAAGCATGAATTTGTGATACATACCTGTACTTGATTTTTCAATGCATTTTGCTGTTAAGAAAATCCGTAAACTCCATTTTGCTGAAGACATTTTCAACAAACTATCTGAATTGTCCATGTATTTTGATGACAAGTTGTGTAACTTCATTTTTACTGGGCAGTTTCTATGAAAAATGCGTGAGTATTGTTTAGTCATGTTTTACATATTTTGCTGTAAAAACAATTCAGCAAGTGACATTGGGCCTCATTACAAGTCCAGTGGTAACCCTGGAGTTGCTTCCGCAGGGTTGCCCCCAAACTCATAACACTTTTCCAGTGACTGACTCTCCCCGTGCCACCGGGACATTACAAGTCTGATTGGGAAGTTAGGCACTGGAAAATGTTAGTTTCCCATGGAGCCCCATAGGACTCAATGGGAATGCGGACACGGGAGCACTGGCACCATTGCTAACGTTGCCCGTGCTTCCATGAAAAATCTATGGCCGGGGACCGATATGCCTGGCAGGTCAGACCTGCTGGGCGCAACGGCCCTGCCCACAGAGTTGTAGTGTGGCGGACCGGAAATGGGTGCCGGTACAGTGCGTGCGGCACTCATAATTCCGGACTGCCACACTTGTAATGAGGCCCATTGTTGCTACAATTCTTTCCCACAAAGTCCTCAGAGGCCCAATTCAAAAAAGGGAATTCATAATTTTCTAATTTGCTGACGGGAAATGTTTAATTGTTCACATTTCAGACAGTTATGTTCTTAATTGTAGCTGTCAACAGGTACAAAGCATGTAACTTTGCTGGCTTCTTTTTCTACAACAGGAATTTACCTACGGAAAAAGGGCACCTTGTCCCTTTTTCTTGCTAAGTCAAATTGACTACAATTGGAAATGTATGAAGTATACAAATTGCGTATTTATTTGTTCTTCCTCTTTAAATGATTTGATGAAGTGCCTCCTGAATTGGGGCTGGTTGCAAGTGTCATTCCATCAGCCAATATTCCCTTCCCTTGAACCACAGGGGATCATTTTTCAGATTTTGTGTATTATGAGAAATCTGGTATAGTTCACAGTACTGGTGCTGCTGTCCCGCTGACATGCCTGCGGGTCGACAGGGAGGTTTTCTAAATCATGGCAAATGCAGGTCATTACTTCACAGAGCCTGTTTCTGGAGCTCCCTCCCATTGAAATTCAGAGCAATTGCGATTTAAGAACAGTTTAAAAAAACGGTACCATTTCATATCACTGGCATGCTAGCCCGGTTAGTTACTGTGCCTGCAACAACACATTTTGTGCAATGTTACTGCGAATGACTTTGTAATTCTCCTTTCTGCTTTCTAATATCTGTGAAATTAGTGATCTTGCGCTTTGTGTGAAAACACAAGTTATTAGTACAACGCAGCTTGTAGTGTAACGTATAAAAATAGTTGATGGATATATGAATTATTGAATGTGGCAACATCTTTTTCCAATACATTCTGAGTAAGTTATTCTAGTGGTGCAGATACAACAAATACATGGATTCTACACTTGAGTTCTCGAAACAAATTAAATCTTCCTCCCATGGAAAAAGGGAACTATAGGGCACTACATGGAACCTGACACATGCGTTTGCCTATGAAGGAAACTGGTGATTGACACATATAAAACGGAACCATCTTAGTGCTGGGGAGCCATCAGAATCCCTCGTCTTTGTCAACTGACCCCCCAACCCAAGTTGGAGTGGTGATCAGAGGAGTAACTATGTAGGAAAGGTTGAAGGGGGCGTTATATCCGAAGGAAAATTGCCAGGCCGATGAAAAAGGGGGCAGGGTGTGGTAAGGGCAGAAGAGGGGGGATTCACGCAGGAATGTGGAATTAAGTCCTTAAAGGGTTGCATTCTCAGCTCAAGGTCTTTCTTGTGCCACTGGTTGCATTAGACCTCCAATGATGTTTGGCATAATAGGTTCAGTGGGTGGAGCACCTGTGATTACCATGCAGGTACACTCATAAGCTTCAGCCCCAGACAGTGTGAGGCACTGGCAGCGGTGGGCAGTGTGTTGAGGTGGCATGGGTGTACTAACAGATGATGTAAGGAGCTGTCACTGGACGGGAAGAGTGTAGTGCCAATTTGAGCATGTGTTGTTGGTGGGACAGTGTGATGAGGTGCAGTCCAGTGTGAGGAACTGACACGGGATTTAGCAAGTCTTCATAGAACACATAGAAACAAACACCATTTCCATTTCAGTGAAAATGTTCGAAGAATATACACAAAACATGAATTCACCTTAGTGGTACCCCTAAGTCGTAAACATACTACAGTTATACAGAACATATGGGAATAGCACAAGTCAGTAACAGAAGTAACGCATCTTGCATGCTGAGACTAGCATAACTGGCTAGGAGGTGGAAAGGGGGCCATGGATAGCTGAGCTCCATGCTCCCCGGCTTGTTTTGTCTCTTTCTCACCAGACTCCACTGGATCTGCAGCAAAGGGCCTGGAGGGATGGACACAGCAATCACCCCTGCCCTGTAGATGTCTGGAATTCCAGCCGCTGACATTGTTGACCTGACTCACTTTCGGCCTGGAGGATTACATTCTTGTCCAGGCTGAAATACCAAAACCCCCTCTCCAGCTTTGCCAGACCCTTGGATTTTGCACTCCCCAGAAAGGTGATATAATGGACCACCGAAATGTCGTCCATGCGTAGGAGGACACAAATGTTTATTTGATTCCTTACAAGGCTTTTCAACGCAAATGAGTGAGAAAAGCAACATGTTGTTCATATGGAGAGTTCTCTCTTCTTCTTGTGACGATTCCCTCTCCCCATGAACAGCAACTGCCTTCTCGCTGCCCAGCCCAAATAGCTGGCATCATACTCTAATACTGTGTCGGGTGGGGGACCAAAATTGCCCTCGCATACCAGGGCTTCATATACTTCAGACACCAAATAAGTTCTTCTTTGATATCTGAGAAAGACTTCTCAACTGGGAGTAAGAGAGGCTCCTATGTGCATATCTGGCTTTGAACTGCTGTAGAGCTCTGTAAAGAATGGGGCAGGGAAGATAGCATTAATGGCTGCCAACCACATCCACAAAACCTTTGCAACTGCAAGGGGGAACATCTGTTTCTTTGGGATGAGACTAATCCCTTGAGGAACTCATTCAATCCTTTTATCCGGACGGAGGAAGACACACTGCTGTGACTCTTTTATCCAAGTCCAGGAAGTATAAGTCTACCAAAGGTTAAGGCTAGTGTATTTATGAGGTCCCATAGAGCATTGTCACTAGTCTCCTGGACAACTCTAGCCATAATGGTATGGCAATCAATGAGGCAAAGCCCGCTGCGGGCAATGAGCCGACATGTACATGAAGTACACAACCTGTGTTGAGCACACTCAAGAAAACAATCATCCAATAATGGAGCCCATCATTGTGACAACACTCAGGTATCAGCACAGTAGTGTAATGGAATCTGTAGAGTGGTGCAAGGGATGGTCTCTGCAATGCCCCACACACGTTCAGGAAGTCACTACAAGCTGTGCAGGGCATCTATGAATGGACTGGAATGTTCCCATGTGAGCACCACTTAGCGTCGCACCGATGAGAAGGCTCGTGCTGACGCTCCAGATACGGCGGTGAACCACAATACCAACAAAATACATGTATACACAATCATTTAGTAACAATCCTACATCAATCCGACATCACACATGTTTAGTGCATACAAAGGATGGTGCTTAAATGAGGGTGCAAAGAAGAGAAGATGAAGTTAAATTGCAGGACTCCTAGATAATTTCACATGTAATCTCAGTGGGTGAAGCGGCCAAGCGGTACTTTTCGGTACTTTGCTTCGGTGCGCGCGTGGGTGGGTGATATAGGGGCATGATCTAGGCCTCTGTGTTTGATTGTGGTATTGTGACAAATATGCTATATTTGTTTTTTAAAGCAAGAAAGACATGTTTACGTTTGGGAAACTGTATTCTATTTTCTGCTGATGGTTAGTAGTGAAAACGTCAACACATAATAAATAGCCTCTGGTCTTGGGAAAGAATTTGCATATATACAGACATCAACATAAGGGACAATTCCGAAAATGACAACACAATGTGCGACAACAATCTTTTAGACTGTAGTACATCATGTAGAGTTATGGTACAACATACAAAATTTGTGAGGTGCATATAAGTCCTTTCCTGGGCAAACTCCTGGAAAGGCTATCTCCGTCCATGACCACCAGTCTGGCTTCAGAGCAGACAGAAGCATGGAAACTGCTCTCCTGAACACCTGTGAAGACTTGCTCTCTAATCTATACTCTAACCTTCCTTCCATCCTCATTCTCCTTGGTCTATTCTCTGCTTTCAACACGGTCAACCATGCCATCCTGCTCAATTGTCTCTGTCACAACCTGTTTTTTTCTGGTCAGGCCCCAGCCTGGTTGACCTCCTTTCTCTCATATCAACCCTTCCAGGTCCAACTTGGGTCTTTCTTCTTTTCTACCTATCTCTTTACATGTGGTGTCCCCAATGGGTCTAACCTCTCTCCCTGGCTCTTTAACCACTATCTGGCACTTCTGCCCACTGCATCTCTACCTTCTGTTTCAACTTTCAGTGTTATCCAGACGACGCCCATCTCTCCTTCAGGCTCCCTTCAGCCTCTTCTGCTCCGTTTCTCATACCTGTACCTGACTGCCTGTCTGCAATTCAGGAAGGGTGTGCCTCCAATGATCCCTGCCTTAATACCAGTGAGACTGAGATCCTCTTCATTGGGGCACCTGCTCCCGCCTTCCCTCTCTCACTCTGGCCACCCACCCTGGGCCCTCTACCTGTACCTTCATGTCAGACTAAGAACCTTGGTGTCATCTTCGACTCCACCCACTCCTTCTCTCTTCACATCTCTGACGTGTCATGACCCATAGAACTTGCCCCTTCTGGACTTCCTGGTCCTTATCGCAGCGAGGCTTGTATTCTTTGTCACCCCCAACATGGCCACGCCAAGCGACTTGCCTCGCACCAGCCTTCACGTCGCACACGGCACGTTCTATAAATTGGCCACGCCCCGCGGCCCTGCGCTTCTCAACGCTATCATTAGGTAGTGACTTGACATGTGTGTGCTGTTCGGCGAATCCACTATTCCTAGTTCCGGTTTCCTTCTTCCTTCATTTCACCCCTTCCATCTAATCTGCTCCCAGAATCCTGATTTTTAGTGACCGCTACCTTTTCCCTGGACACCCTGGAACAGCGGTCTTCCCGGAACTCTGAACGCGCTCTGCAGCCGGACGAGACTCGAGCAAGCCTATACAAGACGCGATCCGTCCACAAGAGGAATCCTCCCGCGGAACAGAGCAAGAAGCGATCCCAGGTGAGACGGGGGGAGATTTACGACAGTTTGAGACGCCAAACGTCCGACACTGATACTGCTATGTAGAAAGCAGCCCAGGACCTTATGCGTGGCATTCAAGAGCTCACAACTGAAATACAGAACTTAAAGGCTGAGAATGCTGCATTAAGGCAGCTTGTTTTGTCTCGCGACCCCGCTAACAAGGACAGTGTGTTACTGGGTGGAGTGGTAGACAAATATGATGGTTCGGCAAAATCCTTACGTGGATTCCTGGATTCCTGCTTGGTGCATTTTACTTTCAAGCCCTGTTATTTTTCAACTTCTAGGGCAAAGGTGGGCTTCATAATCTCGCACCTCACAGGGAACGCATTGACCTGGGCCACTCCCTTAGTCAACTCAGGGGATGCCCTTTTGGATGATTATGATGGATTCATTCAGGCACTCAAGTCTATGTTCGACCGCCCAGAGCAGGTTTTTAGTGCTCAGGAACGGTTACTTGATTTCCGACAGGGTACTCAGGATATGCTAACGTACGTTACTAGATTTAAACAACTGGCCAAGGAAGCGGATTGGTCCTCAGAAGCAAGTTTCACTCTATTTTGCAGGGGTCTAAACGAGGACATTAAGGTTAAGGATGAATTAGCCAGGGTGGCTCGTCCTAGTTCATTAAAGACTTTTATGGATTTAGCCATGCAAATAGACTTCCGAATCCAGGAAAGAAAGACTGAAAGAAAAAAGACCAAGACACCCTTTCAAAAGAATTCCCTTGAGACCTCTGTTAAAACCGATTCTGCCCCAACCCCTTACATAGATCCGGAAACCATGCAAATAGGAGCCTTCCGCTGGCCTATTTCCCCTCAAGAAAGGATGAGAAGGATCCACACACGCCTGTGCATGTATTGTACCTCGGATAAACACCTTGTTAGAGAATGCCCTCTAGCCCCTCCACGCCATTCGGGAAACACCAGCTCCCGATCCGAGATGGAGCAAGGTGTCGGGAGAGAGATATTTGCTCCACATCAATTCCATCCTTGAACACTCCTGGACAAAACAGTTTGGTGATACTACAGGCCTTCCTGTCGCCCTCCAAAGACAAGACCTATCCCATTCTGGCCTTGGTGGACTGCGGAGCTATGGGAATTTTCATTGATCAAGACTGGGTTGTTAGTCATCATATTCCATACGAGGCACGAAACACCATGCAGCCGGTGGAAGCAATTGACGGAAGACCCCTCTCTTCAGGACCCATAAACCAGCAGATTAAAGAGATCCAACTTTCCATAAACCATCATCAAGAGCGGATTACATTCGACATCATTAAGTCAGCCCATTACCCCATGGTTTTGGGTATGCCCTGGTTACAAAAGCACAATCCGTATATTAATTGGACAGCAGGATCATTATTCCTGGGCTCAGAGTTCTGTATGTCCCACTGTCTATCCCTGGATCCCTCCTCGATAACTCCTAAAGAACCACCAAGAGGCCAAGAAAAACCACTCATGGTTTCCAATATCATACAAGTTCCAGAGGCCTATCAGGGATATGCCGATGTATTTTCTACTGCCATAGTCTAAGCCTTACCCCCTCACAGGCCTGAAGACTGTGCCATAGATACAGATCCCTCAGCTGTAATTCCCTTCGGCAGAATGTTCATTCTTTCCGAACCTGAGAAAAAGGCCCTTCGGGAATACCTAGACACCAATCTTGAAAACGGCACGATAAGACCGTCGAAATCTCCAGCGGGTGCTTCATTGTTCTTCGTTCCCAAGAAGGATACCAAGGAACTCAGACCTTGCCTCAACTATCGAGGCTTAAATCAATGCACCCTCAAAGATCGGTATCCACTACCCCTGATCTCGGATATCCTGGAAGCTGTGAGAGGCGCCGTAATATTCACAAAGTTGGATCTCCGGAGTGCCTACCACTTAATCTGTGTCTGGGAAGGAGACGAATGGAAAACAGCCTTTAGAACACACTTTGGTCACTATGAGTACCTAGTCATGCCCTTTGGACTAGCCAATGCTCCCGCAGTCTTTCAGCGTTTTATGGATAGGGTGTTCTCTGATATGTTGTTCCTCTTCGTCATTGTCTATTTGGATGATATATTGTTTTTTTCCAAGGATCCTCTAAAACATGAAGAATATGTAAAGGCAGTACTACAATGACTTCGTGAACACAAACTGTTAGCCAAATCCGAAAAATGCTTGTTTCACGTTACTTCTGTTGACTACCTAGGATTCATCCTTAGCCCAGAAGGAATTGGTATGGACCCTTCAAAGGTAAAGGCCATACTGGCTTGGCCCGCTCCCTCATCTGTGAAACAAGTTCAATCCTTCCTGGGGCTCGCCAACTTCTACCGGAAGTTTATTTCTACCTTTTCCGAGATCGTTCCGCCGATCTTTGCTCTATTGAGGAAAGACACCCCCTTTATCTGGTCTACGCCGCAAGATAAAGCATTCCAACGATTGAAGACAGAGTTCACACAATCCCCCATCCTGACCCAGCCCGACATAAATCGCCCATTCCTAGTTGAAGCGGATGCCTCTAACTACGCCATAGGGACGGTCTTGAAACAGGAACTTGAGGATGGACTGGAACACCCCATTGCTTACCTTTCATGAACCCTGACTCCCAACGAGACACACTATTCCGTCCTGGAGAAGGAACTGCTGGCCATCCGCCAAGCCTTCACTGAATGGGGACACCTACTTCTGGGTGCTAGATATCCAGTTCAGGTCCGCACAGACCATCGGAATCTCCAAATTCTATAGTTGTTGGAGTGCGGGAACAGTCGTCAGGTGCGTTGGGCCTACTTCTTTGCCCAGTACCAATTCCAAATCACTCATGTTCCCGGAACACAAAACATGATTGCTGACGCCTTATCTCGACGTCCTGACTACATAGCCACTGAGGACAAGGCCTATCCTAAGATCTTTCCCCACACTATCTTTGTAGCTCAAGCAATCAACCTCCTGGAAGAAATCCGAGTGCAAACCCAGCCCTCAGACCTCTGGAAGGATATTTCAAGGAAGAATCCATGGAATCTAACAGTTAAGGAAGAATATCTATTCAAGGACAATGCACTGGTCATTCCTACGCAGAAATTACAACAAAGGATAATAAACCTCTGCCATGATACCCTTCACTCCGGTCATCGTGGTATAACTAACACCCTCCGTCTTATACAAAGACAGTTTTGGTGGCCTCGAATGAAGGCCGACGTACAACAGTACGTCAAGGCTTGTGCTATCTGCAGTCAAAACAAACATGATAACAAGAGACCGGCAGGTCTTCTACTGCAACCATCACTGCCAACAAGACCATGGGAGTTTATTGCTACAGACTTCATTGTGGAACTAACACCTTCCCGAGGATACACGACCATCATGGTAACCATAGACTTGTTCAATCATATGGCTCATTTTACACCTTTGTATAAACTACCATCCTCCCCAGAACTTGCTGGAATCTTCCTAGAACATATTTTCCGTCTTCATGGACTTCCTTCCAAGATTATATCTGACCGAGGACCTCAATACGTCTCACAATTCTGGAAACATCTGTGTCGTATTCTAGGGATCCAACGCGCTCTCTCATCAGGTTATCACCCACAAACCAACGGAGCTATGGAACGGGTAAATAAAACTCTGGAGCAATATCTTCGTTGTTTTGCCACCAAGGTTCAGGATGACTGGTCTCTCCTCATACCCCTGGCCGAGTTTGCCTACAACAATTCCGATCACACAGCACTCAAGGTCAGCCCTTTCTACTGCAGTCAAGGTATTCACCTGTCCGTTTTACCTTCTGTTCTTCCACATCCCACTCCAGTACCTACTCTCGACTCATGGATACAGACTCTCATCAACATACACAAGGAAGCAAAGGAACAATTGAAAGAGGCCCAAACACGCACTAAGCTTTATGCGGATTCCAAAAGAAGACCAGCGCCTTCTTATTCTGTTGGTGATCAAGTCTCGTTGTCCTCGAAACTATTACCGCAACATCTACGGCCAAACAAATTGGCCCCTCGGTACTATGGACCATTTTCAATAAAGGAGATCATCAATCCTGTCTCATTCCGACTCCAGCTACCTGATTCCTGGAAGAAAATACACCCAGTCTTTCACACTTCCCTATTGAAACCTTACATCCAATCCACCCGAAAATCCTGCAGGCCCAGTCCTGTTGTTGTGGATGATCAGCTGGAATATGAAGTGTCCAGAATATGTGATTCCAGGTATTAACGGGGTCGACTTCAATACCTGGTTGAATGGAAGGGATATCCTCCTAGCGAGAGAACCTTGGAACCAGTTTCTAACTTAAATACCTTTCGATTGCTTAGAAGATTCCATCTCATACACCCAGGCAAACCTGGTGGAACAGGTCTTCGTAGGAGGCATGCTGTCATGACCCATAGAACTTGCCCCTTCTGGACTTCCTGGTCCTTATCGCGGCATGGCTTGTATTCTTTGTCACTCCCAACATGGCCGCGCCAAGCGACTTGCCCCGCACCAGCCTTCACGTCGCACATGGCACGTTCTATAAATTGTCCATGCCCCGCGGCCCCGCGCGTTTCAACGCTATCATTAGGTAGTGACTTGACGTGTGTGTGCTGTTCCGTGAATCCACTATTCCTAGTTCCTGGTTCCTTCTTCCCTCCTTTCACCCCTTCCCTCTAATCTGCTCCCGGAATCCTGATTTCTAGCGACCGCTACCTTTTCCCTGGACACCCTGGAACAGCGGCCTTCCCGGAACTCTGAACGCGCTCTGCAGCCGGACGCGAATCAAGCGAGCCTATACAAGACCTGATCCATCCACAAGAGGAATCCTCCCGTGGAACAGAGCAAGAAGCGATCCCAGGTGAGAAGGGAGAGATTTACGACATGACATCTCTAAGAAGTCACACTATCAGCTGCACCTCCTCAGAGGTATTCTTCCTTTTCTCACTTTCCCCCAGAAACTCACTGTCTCCAGAGCTGGTCCTCGCTAGGCTGGACTACTGCAACAACCTCTTTCTAAATCTACCTGCCTCTACTCTTCGCCCTTTACAGCTAACCCAGAATAGGACTGCAATATGTGTCATTGGCCACAAGCCCAAGGATCATATTTCTCCACCACTGAAATCCCTCCACTGGCTCCCTGTGGCTGCAAGGATCAAGTTCAAGACCTTCTGCATCGTCCACAAGGCTTTCTGGGGCCGAAGACCACACCACATCCATCTTTCACTTCCTAAGCATCTTCCTTCTTGAGCCCTCTGCTCATCCACCTCCAACTCTCTGAGGGTCAGACTCTTTTCCAGGCAGAGAGTAGGGGGTAGATATCTATCCTGGGCTGGGTCATCACTCTGGAATAACCTCCCTGCCTCCCTCAAACTTGAGCAGGACCACCTAAGGTTCCGTACGCAACTCAAGACCTTCCTCTTCACTTCCGCTTTCTCTCTCCCTCTCCCTTGCTGATGTCCCTGTCTGCTGCGCATGCTGGTTACCTGGCCATCCACTGAACTTACGGGACCAGATGGCCTTTCACTGCCTCCGGGCCTACCAACCACTTACGGACTATATCTGAAACCTTCAGCCCTCTGACTCTCTGCACTTATGAGCCACCTCCCTGGCAGTACTTAAGAGTTCCTTTGCACTCTCCTCCTCCCAACTGGCACCTCTCCCCGCCCTCTGCAGCTGCACGATCTAAATAGCATAAGGCCTAGTAATATTGTTGTTTTGTCCTTCTTTGGTCCTCCCATCCTTGTCTTGTCGTGCCTAGAAACACTTGTGTACAGGCACCTTATAAATGACTTATCATATCATATAATTGCTCACTAATATAAATGGAGCAACATGTATAGTGTATTAAACTGTGATTAAGGATATTCGAAAAGTGTATAATATAAACTATATCACTTTTATGGGTAACCATTTTGGCAGATAATGTACAGTAAGAAGATGTGCCAAGAACACACACTTTAAGTGGGGAAGATGGGATTAGAGCCAAGTATGGCATGTAGGACTTGATTGACCAGATCACTTCTTGGCAATAGTTGGAAAAGAATATAATAAATCTGATAATTATATAAATCCTTGTAAAAAAAATATATTAAGCAAGTATAGTATGATTGAAGCTTTATATTAAATAATAAAAGTGGGAAACTTGTTGGATAACCTCTCACTTATATTCGGTATGATTTTCTTTCCTTAGGGGTATTCCTTTTGGAAGAGAGAACAACAAAGTGATGGCTTTTGGTGATGATATGCTATTAACTTTATCCGATCCTGTTCAATCTCTTGTAGCTGTACAGGGGGAAATCATAGCATTTAGAGAGGTGGCATGTCTAAAGGTGAATTTAGACAAATCAGAAATTCTTAACTCTACAAGGACAGGGCCTAGTAGAACCTATATCTAACTCCCCCTTCACATGGGTGGCTGAGGGCATTAAATATCTGGGTATAATGCTTACTAAATCGATTGAGAAACTCTATGCAGCCAATTTCCCAGCTTTGCTACGTAAAGTCAAAGAAGATCTCCTCAGTTGGGGGCCCTCTCTATCGCTTGGCTGGGGATGATCACCTCTAGCCAGATGGTGATTCTTCCTATAGAGTGCTGTACTACTTCCAAGCATTGCCGAACCAGATCCCCAAGTCGTTTTTCAAAGCATTAATCCATATGTCCTTTGCATTCATATGGTGTGGTAAAAGGAAGTCCTGGATCACTCAGAAGATCTTAATGGCCCCAAGAAACAATGGGGGTTTACCCTTCCCAAATTGTACTGTGTACTATGAAGTTAACAAAATCCGGATCATCAGAGAGTGGTTCCCCAAAGACCTAGGAGGAATCTGGGCCATGATGCATAGAGCAATAGTTGGCCTGACTAGATGAGGTCATATAGCTTCCCAAGACAGATAGAAAGAGAAACATGTATCGAAGTCAGATCACACAGCTGTTAGGGGACATACTGGATGGAGTATTCAGAAGTATAGGTTAGCCACATTCCACTCCCCATTTCACCCCCCCTCACACTCTTCCACTCATGAACCAGCAGTTCTTCCCTGGCCTGGAAATGCATGCCTTCAAATGATGGTGGGAAGCAGGATGCTATTGACTAAGAGACCTCTGTGAGGGCTCTACAATTAGATTCTTCGAGAATTGTGCAAAGTCCTTTCTGTTGAATGAAAAGGAGGGCCACCCTTACTTTCAGTTACAACACTGGGCCTCTTACCCCGAGCTCAGGAAGGCTTCTTCCAGGGCTTTCATCCCCTTCATAACATTCCTGATAACTACATCAGGAATTAGGAATTCAATGTCATCTCTTTATAAGCTGGTACTAAAGGGTCAACGGAGACTAAATTGCCTTACTTCAACAGATGGGGGACAATGTTACATCAATAAATCCTCATGGGGCAATGGGACTGGCTCTGAAGACACATTCCCAGACAGGGTTGAGCTATCCAGATTAAGCAAATGTGGCATAAGATGATGGTACAATGTCATCGCACCCAAGCTAGACTTCATGGGCTATTTCCTCCCACATTATCCAACTCATGGAGGGCGGTGTAGCGAACGCGGTGATTGGCTACCTTACGTAGTGGACTTGTCCTAAGAACGAAGAGTTTTGGAGAAAGATACAAGAATCACTCCAGCATATGTTTGGCTCTCAACTGCCTGTCCCCACTCCATCTTTCTGTCATTTGGGGATTTGGGATCTGGAGGAAACACCTCAAGGCAAAGATGATAGATTGACAGTGGTTATCTTGCTTGTGGCTGTTTGGCTTTTAATTGCCAGATGATGGAAATGCGAGTAGGTCCCTACAAGTCACTATTTGATATGTAAGATATGGGAATTTGTAGTATTAGAATGGCTTAGGTACACGTGGCAGCAGGATCCCTTTGGCTTTCTTATGGGCTGGCAGCAGGTGCTAACCTTCCTGAAGGATGATTTCACACTTCCTCTGTGTCCACAAAGACTGAAACTGTTGAACATTTGCTAGTTGCTTCTCCCATCGGCTTTATTTCCGATTATGTACAACCTCAACCTGATCTCTGCTAGGGGTGCAGGACGGGGGGACTTTCTTTGAGGGCCTATGCTCTTTGAACTGTATGCAAAACCGAAAATCAATTAAAAAGATGTTTAAAAATAAAGAAAAGGAAGACTAACTCCAAGGTTCTACTGTCCACTTCTTTATACATTATCCTCAACTTGCATACAATGGGACCAAAGCACAAAGTTCTAAACATAGCTTCTTTCTTTCTCCATGTTGTGTGATCCTGGACAAATCATTGCATCTCCATCTGTCTCTGTTCCCTAACAGAAACCCCAAAATGGTGAGGAGCACACATCGAATAAATGTGTTGGTAAAACATACTATTTGTAGAGAGTACAACGGAGAAAAACAACCCTGGCACTGGATTGAGTACAATATGAACATACAAAGAAATGCTAACAGACAGTGGGCATTTCTCTTCCCTAAGAGGTCAAAATTAGGAGCACTTTTAAAAAGGCAAACCCACACGGCGACGTGTTATATAAAAACTGGGCTCCATATATAAAAATGCTCCAGCGCCTACAAAACACACCACTTCTCAACTGATGCTTCTCTGTGCGACCCACTCTTTTTCCAGGTGTGCGGTTACTCTGTATACACGGCACATTGCTACCCAGGAAGGCGCTTGTTGGATTCAATCCATTGACGCATCTCATTTGGCTGCCTTCTCAGCGTCAGCGGGGCCTTGGTTTGTTTCGCAGAACCAGGCTCATGTTATAGTAAAACACCTGAATGCACAGCAAGCCTTTGAATTCTCCAGTAGCTGTAAATCCAGGGCAGTATTCCAATGCATCAAAATGCGAGCAGAAAGGGCAAAAGGCAGAGAAATCCAGTCAGTAAAGGGCTCCGTATTATATTAAAGCTAGAAACAGGCCAGGCAATATTAATGTGTCGCTCAAAAGCATTTATTCAAATTCGGGAGACTTCGGCTACCGCAGCCCACGGGCAAACCAAGAGCCAGCAGGATTATGTATTAAAATAACATTCTTTGTGTCCCGGAAAACAGAAGTAGAGCAAGAAAAAAGCTGCTATATAACTATTATCAGACTCTTCAGTACATTATATAATGAGAATGGTTACAAGCTGTTGCAATAACTCGCAAGATTTGGCCAGCATAACACAGTGCTCCCAACTGTGATTCTCTGGGCTGGGTTTCCTCAAACGAAGGCTCTCACAGAGAGCTCAGGGGAAGGAATGGGGGTATTTGCCTCTAAATCTGTTTGAAACACCCCTGCGGACCCAACGTTCCTAACGTGAGTCTTCCTTCCATGACGCCGATATAAATGGCCGCCAGGTCCCAGTGCAAGCAACTGGATTCTACGGCAGGTGTCAGGGAAAGTTGATGCAGGATGGCCACTTATGGACTGACTGGGGGGTGGGGGGAGGGGGGTTATTGTGGGGATTGTATTTCATTTGTTTGTTGACAGGTTTAATACGCAAACCAAACAAGCAATTAGAAATATATGTCATCTATAAAACAAGTCACATTGCATAACATCCCTTTTTGAAGGTAAAGCATTTTAAATGTATAAATGTTTACAGGTCTATGGAAAGCTGCAGAATTCTTCTAGCTGGCCCTTCCACATCAACTCCTCCACATTACGGATACAAGAAGCTATAGCTCTAATCACGGTCAAACAACTCACATCATTACACCCCATATGACATAGAGCAAGCACTTTCCTAAAAGTTAAAATATTCTATTTCATATATTTACAGTGGCAAACACATGTTCTGTCTTAATAATTTACAAATAAATAGTGCATGCCCTGCAGTTTCCGAACCATCACTCGGAACCAACAGAATCTTAGTTTGGGACACCAAACCAACACCCTCTGCACTACAATAAAAC
Source organism: Ambystoma mexicanum (assembly GCF_040938575.1). NCBI lineage: Eukaryota > Metazoa > Chordata > Amphibia > Caudata > Ambystomatidae > Ambystoma > Ambystoma mexicanum. The sequence goes on from NC_090922.1 coordinate 290,559,567, forward strand.
ATAAAATGCTAGGTAGTCGCTCCTATGATGAGCAGATGGGAACTGTGCAGTGTGTTACTCTCGGTCCCATCTTCAATGGCTTCGATTGCATTCATAAACCACTTTCGATTGTATGGCCATCATCCAATCTTTTCCCCTACTCCATTGACAGACAGCAAGATTTATTTCCTTCTTAGTCAGACTGGGTGGCTAATTCATGCCTTTTTTAAAACTTAGATAATTCCTACCCTGTAAACACTGAATATAAAACTTACCTCCGGGGATACCTAATTCCTGAAGAAGAAAATGCTCACCTCCCTTTCAAACCATGCACTTCCTGCCCACACCCTTCAACTTCTCCCAAGTTTCCCAATCAGAAGTACTCAATGCTATCCGCTCCCTCAAACCCTCCCATTGTAAGGGAGACACCTGTCCAGACCACAGTATCAATCTATGTGTCTCTACACTGATCACCACCATCACCAGCTTCATCAACACATTTTTTATAGCCAACTCCATTCCCACTGGCCTCAAAGTAGCTTGGGTCTCCCCTCACCTGAAGAAACCATCACCGGACCGTTCCCTTCCAACCAACTACTGCCCCATCACTTATGTGCCATTCCTCCTCAAAAGTTTAGATTGCACAGCCTATTCTCAAATCCAACTGTTCTTAGAGCAGCACCATCTACTAGGTGCAATACAATCGGGCTTCCGCCCCCAGTATAGCATGGAAACAGTCCTCTTAAATCTCAAAATCCAATTAGACAACATCTGTAACTCTGGCAATCTTGCCCTTCTCCTCCTTCCTGACCTCCCTGCAGCATTCCACCTGGTTGACCACGATATCCTTTGCCAACATCTTGCATCCAATTCCCACTTCTCCACCAAAGCCAGAACATGGATCAAATCATTCCTGAGTGAGCGCTCCTCCAGAGACTTCAATGGTGAGTCAGTGGCAGATCCCATCGCTACCCCTCTTGCGTCCCCCAAAGCTCCTGCCTTTCACCGACACTCTACAATATGTACACAAAACCCCTATTCAACATCCTAGATGCCCTTGGCATCAGCTACACCAACTTTGCCGATGATACACAGATCCTCATTCCCATCACAGGTTGCTACACTGATGATACCAATGCTATCAATAAGATCTGCAGCATCATCCAGAATGGGATGGCCACCCACAACCTTTGTCTTATTGACAACAAAACGGAGCTACTCCTTGTGGTAGCACCTCACTGGCTCAAGCACCTCGACCTGGCATTTATCTCTTTCTCCATTGACGGCACCATCATACCAATCTCGAAACACATCAAGTCAAGACCATTGGTTTTCATCTGGACACTGCATTCAATATGTCCAAATGTGTCAATGCGCTGTCATCCTCTACGGCTCACACTACCAAGCTCATCTCTCTAAGCAGATTATTCCTCTCTCCAACCAACTGTCTGTCGCTTGCACAAGCCATCATCAAAAGCAAACTGGACTACTGCAACGCTATATTCACGGGCACCTCAGCAAAAAAGCTTGCCAAACTAAAACTCCTTCAAAACAAACCCTGCTTGCGGCCCTGGGACTTAAATGCTCAGATCACATCTCAGCTACAAGGTGTGACATCCACTGGCTCCCCATTAAAGCCTGTATTGAATTTAAAATGCAAACTATCACCCATCGCTGTATTTACAAAGAGGCCCCCTATAACTCATTAGCAGTGTCACCCCCCAGACCAGTAGTGCGTCCTCTAAGATCGACCGCCAGCCTCACCGTGTCTACTCCCAGATACAAAAGCAAAGGAGCCGATGGATCGAGCTTTTGAATTACAGCACCTACCCTCTGGAACTCTCTCCAGCCCAATATAACAAATGAGCGTAACTATCTATAATTCAGAAAATTGGTGAAATCTGGCTGTTTAACAAGTATGACTAATGCCACTCCCACTTGATTTGTATGCTTCATCCGACTGCCTACTTTTTACTTCTGTACAAATGCTGTGATACACCTGGGTCTGGGCGTTACTCAAATTAAATAAATAAATAAATACAATCCTTTCAGTGCTGAATAGAGTTTTGGGGCAGAGGCAGATTTTGATGCTGCGGGTGGGGGTCTCCTCTGGGGCACCAGACTTCTAAATGATTCTCAGTCATTGGCCGCTGCTGAATTCTTTCAGTGAGGGGGCATTAATATTTCCCCAGATTAACTTGAGCAACCCAAAAGAAGGGCCAACTCCTAAGTAATGGATAAGGTTGGGGCAGAGGTTTTCCACCTGAGAATGTTTTTAAAATGCTAGAATGAAATGGTGCATTTAATGACGCAGTTCTTGAAAACAATGGGCTAAAAAGTAGTATAATTTGCAATTAGTTCTGAAGGGTAACACATGAAAATAATCTAATATATTCCAGGTGACCAACAGTCAACAGAGGTATGTTACAACATTTTCATGATGCCTATGACAACAATACATGCCAGTATTGCGACTGTAAAATACATTTAATAAGTCATTTCCACAATATATGACATCAGTCCAACAGTTAAGCATGTTCATGCTGCTGCCACCACAATAGCCTGATTTGCATATGATCCTACCACTTTCTGTAATGGTTTTGCAGGTGAAGAATGATGGTCTGGAGCATCGACCAGAGTGAGGCCAGAGGTTTGGATCACTTTTAAATCTTCCAGCCATCACCTCTTGTTTTGCTGTAATCACAACAGACACCATCATTCCCAATTTAAAACACGTTTGTGGTGTCAAACCCACGAGATTTGCCAACATTCCAACTGCAAAAGTTTCATAAGGGTGCCACAATGTATGCCAGCATGGCCACTGTAAAGCACATGCTATTGATGATGACCATTGTTCACAATCTATACTAGCATGGTTCTGTAAAAATCTTTTTCAAGCATCCTGTGCCCAATTATTCTCCAGTAGTGCTGCTGTACACCATTCCATGATGGTGGCCAAAGTTATATGGCAGCTTTGCTACTTTAAAACACTGTCATGATGTTTCACCCACAATAAAGACCAGAATTACCAATGTAAAACCTGTTCATGATGCTGCACCTGTGAGTCTAGAAATACGGATACCTCTACTTTGAAACCGCAAACACATTTTGGTGGATGTGGGCCAACCATCTCATGCACGATATGACAAAAAATAGGTTTTCGAGTTTGCCAATGAACGGCCATTTTGATGTAACAAGAATCGCCATTTTGTTTTCTAACCATTGCTCATTGCTTTCTGTTCCTATTGCTTCGCAGTATATTTTCCGCTTACACTGCTCGACTTTGAATCATTTTTGTCTGTATGTGAAAAGGACAAGGCCGCAGGGCCATGAGGATAACAAGAGTTTGCTGAAACACAAACGTAGGCAGCGCCAGGAAGAATTCCCGGCTCCCTCCCAAATGTAGCCTTCAAGCAGAGCTGCAGGGCATCTCATCATTGCACAGCTGCCAGCCAGTCTCGTTATATGGTAGAATATGTTAGAATAATACCGCTAAAGGCTTGAATTATGCTTTTCTTATGGCCCCCCTTTGCTCAGCCCGCTAGAGCATGTCGGCTCCCAGAACGCGAATAGCACCTGATAGATAGCAAGGTCCGGAATGCATCCCCCCCGTATGTAGTTCGCTTCCAAGAACAGAAGCGCTGTGTTCTATTCAACAACTGAAAGATGCCTTCACACTCACAAATTGCAAATTGTTACTAGAATAGATGTTTGAAGGTGTCATAGTGGTCGGAGATGTCCATCATCACACCAAGTTCAAAGAAACCCAATTGCGTCCCTCGAGGTCTAGAGATACACGTTGCGGGGCATGAGACTGAGTTGGCCAACTGAGACTTTTGCTTTGCAATAAAACCCTAGCTTTGGTAATACAACCTGGTGTCTGGCGTCTCTATCGTGTGTGGTGACTCGCCTTGTTTCCATAGATGTCAGGGTCCCCTAGGGGCCCCTTTCAAGATGGCGCCCAAATAGGGACCCTCCCCCACTTGTTCCATCGCGTAACGTAATTGAGTAAGGCAGAGACGGAGAGGACGGAACAATCGAGCAGGGATCAAGAGGTGTTCGGGGCGCCCTGTAAAAGTGATGAGAGACTCTTTTGCAGATCTGCACACATCTGATCCCTGATCGACGTGCCTGGCTAGAGAACAAGGAGGCGAGGGTCCTGAAACGAGGCAGACGCCAAGAAACGCAGACACGACGTCCTTTGGTGCGTCCGTATACAGACGACTTGATTTATCAGGTGAGTCATTCCCCGATTCAAAGTATCCCGATATTGGTTGAGAGTTGACTTTGCAAAATCAAACGTCCTAGGTAAGGTTGATTACCAGGGGGAAGGTTGAAACATGCCTGGGGTATTGTCCACCTTAGCGGGGTTTTTCCGCTGTGGTAGACAATCTTTGGAAGATGGCCAAATTGTACCACCTGGGGGAACGCCGGCTTATGAGATGTATGTGAAGTATGGAGTGGGTGCGATAATATTCTGTGAGACTTGGCATAGGCAAACCAGAAAGCAACAAAACCGTCAGTGGCCGATAAATGGTAGTTTTGAGATAGCGAGGCTAGACAACCTGGAAAGGGTGTTGATAAGTAAGAAAGCGCTTCCTGCAGCATTTGAGACTATTAAAGACTGGAGAAAGGAAGCAATGCTCTGATTTAAAAGCAGAGCAAAGCATGCGTGCAGGCATAAATCGAAAGGTGAAGTAGCGGAAGAAAAAGAGGAGGAGGAGTGGACTGAGAGTCTAAGAAGGGCAGGTAGGCGTGACCAGTTGAATATAGAAAAGATATACTCACAACTAGAATTACACATAGTAGATGAATTGATAGAAAATATATTGACCCATACAAAACAAGGCCCAAGATCAGAAGTAAGACCAGACACGTCAGTAGCTATTGCCCAGACCCCGCCCGTAGCTCAAGCTCCCCCTCCGGTAGCTCAAGCCCTCCCACAGCCACAGACCGCGCGCGTAGCACTTCCTATTAGCCAACCAGACCCACAACAGACACTCCCTGTTCCCATTGTCCCATCCGCACCTCCCGCCTCAGGCACAGACTCGGAACCATCCGTTCCTCCCGGGGTTGAAGTTGAAACCACGGGGGCAAAAGGCGGGACTGACCAACGGGGGTGCACGAGGGTAACCCGCAGTGCAATCAGCAAAGAAAGGAAGGTGGAATTGCAGCAACAGTCAGAGATGTATATAGACGGGAATGATGGGACGACAACATTGGCTTCGATATATAACTTCCGTAGAAGCAACGAAAGACAGGTAGTGTTGGAATGCATGGGTGAATATTTGGTTTAAAAATGGAAACAGCGAATTGGGAAATTACCACCGCAGCGATTGTTCGATTTGAATGCATTAGCACGCTGTAGGGAGAGGGATGAAGAAGTGAGAGAACATGTATATAGACTTTTTGAGCTTAAAGATGAATTAGATAATGATTATGCCAAAATGTTTGCTACACCTGGGTACAGGAGTACAGATATCGGGAGAAATAGGAAGGAAACTGTAGAGCCATATATACAATGACGACATTCAATGTTGTCAGTACAAAGGGGCGACAAGTTAAAAGTATATATGCGAGAAGCGTTTAGATGGATGTCAGATCCTAGTATTCCCACAATGGAGATACACGAGATATTTGATGAATATTCCATGCCCATGAAAAGAAAAGCACTACAGTCGATGGCTGAAAATCTATTAGACAAAGATATAAAAAACGATAAGACCAGCCCACCCGAAATAATGGCAGTATATAGAAGAGCACTAGAGCGAGGGACAGGAGAAACAGCCCTATTGTTGGATCTGGGAATATTGTTACATCTAAGGGAAGGAGGGGGACGGTGAGTGGGGCATTTCCTATGAGAGAGGTCCCACCTACCTTTGTGCCCAAAAGTGGAGGTTTCCGCAGTGGGCGGTGCAGCGGCGCAGGTGACACCAGCCCTTTACACCGCCACACTTTTCCAGACAGGAGGTGAACAACATAAAGCAGACGATTCCTGATATAAGAAAGAATCCTGCAGGATTTTGCAAGGAAGTAGAGTCCTGCCTACAATCATCCGTGCTTACCATGGGTCATATAGACCTAATATTCCTGGTGATCCTGCCAGCAGACATATGGAAACATATAAGGAAGGTAGATGACCCAACAGCCTTTGGTGCCACATGGGCGGACTTGACAATAGAAGATAGAAATAAAGCGGTTGGAGGGACACCAGGAGAGAACCTGGCGGCGTTACCAGCATGTATAGTACAGAAGTTAAAAACAATTGTCCCAGGGAAAAGAATTAAATGGGACAAATTGACTGCATGTGTACAAGGCAAGGATGAGTTGGCTACAGATTATTTTAATAGATTTGAAGAAGTATTCACAGACTTCGGTGGGCAGGATGTGGGTTCGGAAGCAGGAAAGAGGTTATTTGTTGACAAATATGTGAGGGGGTTAAGACTTCCAATTCAGGATCTAATAATGACATCAGAGAGTGCATGGCAAGCAAAGACTTTGGGCGAAGTATTACTTATGGCCCAATATTATGAGCGCAGAGTGACTGCAGGAAAAGAAAAAGAAGAGAGGGATAGGGTAAATCTAAAGACACAAGTATTAATGCAGCAAGTAGTGGGACATAATAGAGGGCGAGGGAACGCACAAGGAAGGAGTAATTCGAATATACATGGGGAACAGTGGGACCGAATCAGAGTGCATATTGTAAAGAGGAAGGACATTGGCGAGCGCAATGTCCGCATCTACAGAATAGAAATGGGTCTGGTCAGAGGAGACAGCATAGAGGACACCCAGGAGCAAATGGACCAAATAGGAATAGTATGCAGCAGCATCATGATAACAGAGGTAATCAAAACCAAGGCCAAAACCAAAATGCCCCAAACCAGAGTCAGGGACAGCAAAATCAACAATATGGAAATCAGAGTGGAGGAAATAGAGGGAAGAGTGGAAATATTTTCGATACACAGCCAAACACGTATTACAGTAATAGTAATGATTACACATCGGACGATGTGTTATTTCCCCAATAGGACAGTCCAGGACAGGGGTCGGAACCAGTGTCTATTCCCGTGAATCAGAGAGGACCCTACGTAGAAATGAGAGTCGGGAATGAGGAGCACCGCTTTCTTGTAGATACAGGAGCACAGAAGTGTTCAATAGACCATCACTTGGTTCCGGATATACCACTGTCGGGGCGAAAGAATATTTCCGTAGGGTTCGCAGGTACACCAGTCATAAACCCAGTGTCCAAACCAGTCCCAGTTACCATAGGACCATTTACTGAACATTGTCCTTTCCTTCTAACAGAAAATTGTGGAGAAAATTTGTTGCGATTAAACTTGTTGCAAAAACTAGGTTCTGTTATACATTGCACGGCAGACGGAGTGTTTCTAACGATATGGCCACACGATGCCCCTGTGTCAGAATTCATGTCCGAAGCGTTACCAGGGGAACTAAGTAAAGTACCAACCTGTATATGGGCAATGCATGACAACGATGTAGGATGTTTAAAGATAGAGCCAGTAAAGATTATTTTGAAAGAAGGTGTTACCCTACCACGAATACCTCGGTTGAAGGTGAGAAAGGATTGAAGAGTATTGTTACATATTTGGTGAAATTAGGGGTAATCGAGGAAATCACAGGCAGTACATGCAACAGCCCGATTCTTCCGATTTATAAAAAAGGAGGTAATGAGGTACCATACCGTTTCATAATTGATCTACGCGCATTGAATAAGGTAGTACATCCGCAATTTCCTCTAGTGCCAGACGTCACTACAATATTGACAATGATACCTGTTTCAGCAGAAAATGTTTGTGTAGTAGATGCATTCTTTAGTATTCCAGTGGACAAGGACAGTAGATATTTGTTCGCGTTCACATTAGGAGGACGATCATTTACATTTACGCGGATTCCGCAAGGTTACACGGAAAGTCCAAGTATTTACAGTAGAGCATTAAAAGAGCAGCTAGACATGCTGGAATTACCCGTGGGTTGTGCACTTTTGCAATACATAGACGATCTATTGCTAGCTGCAGACACAGAGGAGATTTGTAAATAAAGCACTGTATTACTACTGTCACACCTAGCGGCACATGGCCATAAAGCGAGTTTGAAGAAATGTCAGTATAATCGAAAGGAGGTGGCTTATTTGGGCTACCTACTTTCGAAATGAGGGAGAAGACTAACGCCAGAACGCATAGAAAGTATTTCTTGTATGCCTATACCAAAGAAACAAAAAGGAGTCAGAGCCATAATAGGCATGGCTTCATATTGCCGACAATGGATTGGTAATTTTGCGTTAATTGTGAAACCATTAGTGAATTTAACTAGAAAGGATGCGGTTATGCCTTTGCAGTGGGATGAGGAATGTCAGAAAGCATTTGATGGATTGAAAACTGCATTATGCTCAGCTCCAGTTTTGGGTACGCCGAACTATGAGAACATTTTTAGACTATTTGTGTGTGAAAGTGAAGGATGTGCATTGGCGGTTTTGACGCAGGAACAAGGTGGAAGAAATAGGCCGTGCGGATATTTTTCTTCTGCGCTGGACCCTGTAGCGCGCGCACTACCACGATGTTTGCGATCTGTCGCCGCGGCTGCTGCGTCAGTGAAACAAACGGAAGGAATGGTATTGGGGCACACTTTAATTCTGATGGTGCCACATGCTATAGACGTTCTATTAAATAGGACACAGACGCAACACCTCACCTCTGCTAGATTGACAAGATATGAGATTATCTTGTTCGCACCCCATATCCAAATTATGAGGTGTAGCGCTTTGAATCCTGCAGAATTAATGCCACTAACCATAAAAGAAATTGGGGAGAATGAATCACCCCCCCCCACGATTGCTTAATGGTCACTGAGGAAGAAACCAAGGGAAGAGTTGATTTAAGTGATATTCCACAGAAAGAGCAGGATGGAGAGTTATTTTGTGATGGCTCATGTTTTAAATTACCAGATGGTACGACAACTGCCGCATACGCTATCACTACTCTAGAGAGTGTTGTAGAAAGTAAAAGAATCCCCTATAATTCAGCACAAGCCTCGGAAATAATAGCATTGACCAGAGCCTACGAGATTTCTGAAAATTTGAATGTGAATATATATACTGATAGTCAGTATGCTTTTGGAGTAGTTCATAATTTTGGTCGACTCTGGGCTGAGAGAGGGTTTCTGACATCACATGGTGTCAGAATTCAACATGGCCCTTTGATTGTACGATTGCTGTCTGCACTCACGTTTCCAAAGCACCTAGCAAAAGTGAAATGCGAGGCACATAAAAAAGTAACATGCAAAGTAGGAGAGGGAAACGCGTTTGCAGGCAGAATTGCGAAGCAAACTGCCACTGATTTGAATACCAAGATGATGACGGTTCAGACAGAGGGAGTACCCTGTATGATAGAAGATGGAGTTGCCACTGTCAAAGAAATGCAGGCCGAGGGTACGGCCGATGAAATACAGTGATGGGCAGAGGGATCTGCTGAGTTGGATCTGGAGGGTTGTTGGGTGGACAAGGGATCTAGAAACTGGATGTTGCCAAATTCGTATGTGACTGCAATGGTCACAATGGCCCACAGCCCTACGCACATATGTGCGAAGAAAATAATACAGCACCTTTCTACAGTTTGGCAGAATGTAAACATAAAAAGAATGCAGAGAGGTTGGTGCAGAACTGTATCACGTGTTTGCAACACAATGTAGGGAAGGTAACAGTGACTCCAACAGGCAGTTTTGGCCCGCCCTCCATGCCATTTGAGGTAATTCATTTTGATTTCATAGAGATGGAGAGGTGCCAAAACTTGAAATACGTCTTGGTGGTGATCTGTGCATTCAGTAAGTGGGTGTAGGCATATCCTTTGAAAGACTGCACAGCAATGAGTACGGCAAAAGTAATGTTGAAGGAGTACTTTTCCAGATTTGGCTTGCCCTGTGTCCTATGGTCTGATAATGGACCGCATTTTGTGGGTGCAGTGGTATTACAGATATGTGCTGGTCTCCAGATTGATAAGAGATTCCATAGTTCAAGGCATCTGAGTTCTGCCGGTCTTGTGGCGAGGCACAACGGGATTCTTAAATCAAAGATTAGCAAGATTTGTTCGGGAAGCAAGTTGAGTTGGGTGGATGCATTACCAATAGCACTATCATGCATGCATACGTCTGTACAGGCTAAAACTGGGCTCTCCCCGTAAGAAATCGTAATGGGGAGGCCGGCAAATTTTTGGTGCGCACCTCAGCCAAAGCGACTAAGTGAGATAGAACATCCTGTGCTTAATACTTATTGTGGCCTTTTAATGCAGAAATTGTGTTTGATTCATCAGCAGGTGCAGGAGGCATTACCAGTGAGATACACCGGTCCGGGGCACGCGCTGGAGCCAGGAGACTGGGTGCTGCTAAAGAACTTTGAAAGGAAGTCATCATTAGCACCCAAGTGGCGCGGGCCCCATCAAGTACTTTTGGCAACGCAAACGGCAATACGGGTGGATGGAAGGAAGTTGTGGAACCATGCCAAGAAGATTCCAACTCCACTGAAAGACTTGCCTGACACTGATGACCGGAAAGAAAGAAACTGTTGCCAGTGAGCAGTCACCTAATCTGCCAAAACGAGAAGTGAAACTCGAAACAAAGCCTGAGACGATTGCCAAAGAGGGGGAAGGGCAAAGAGTGCCCCAACGTTGCCCAGCAGAATCGACATCACTGCTGACCGACGCGAAATCTGCCTTGCAAATACCAGCAAAATCAAATCATGTACCCCTTTGGCTCCCACCAGCACTTGCTAGCACGCCAAAGAATGGATCTGCATCATTGGCGCGGCGCACACCAGCACCTGCAGTAGCGCCACAGGCTGACTTCGAGCCTGAATCTGGAAGTGCACCGACACTGTCCACGGATCATACGATACCAGGAGCAAGGCGATACAACCTGCGGCCTCGGAAGACAAAGTGATCCGCAGTTCTTTTTGGTGTTTATGTCAACCTCTGGTTCAGCTCATGGACGGAGAAGGAACCAGACGTGTACAGGAGAGAAGCGTGAGAATTGTGCAAGTCGGACAATTCAAGACTCGCGGCTCCTCGGTGCGATCATAAAAAGTACATGTGTCCTGAACCAGAATGGACAAACTGGGCGCACATGATACCAAGGCGATAAGATAACTGATCGAAGGTCCTCTGAGCAGTATAAAAGGGGACAAGTGATCTCGCCTAAAAACGAATAATCGAATCCAGGCTAAAAAAGAGACAGGCAGAACTGAACTGTGACAATTCCATTGAACTTATTAACATCGGAGCAAGCGCGACGAAGAGAGATATTCACAACGAACTGTGATTAAAAAGAAGAAGGATGACGAGAAACATGCCGGGACCGGTTCCAGCCTCCTTCTGCACCACCACTGCTGAGAATGAGTCAATTATAAAGACTATAAACTTAAGAAAAACACATGGTAAAACAAATTGTATGCTGGTACTAACGATAATAATGTGCTTAATGAGCATGGTAGCACAAATATCGACAGCCCTAATATTATGGTGGGTAGAAACAATACACCCATTAGAAATGTTTTTAACAATAATTAATATTTCCACTACTGAAAGCCCGGTTCAGGTGATCACTTATACCCTACCCCCAATGGAAGAAAAACACAGGGAAGGATTTTGAAATAACACTTTATTGCTGATAATGAACATGACACATGCAATCCTGAAGAAAACAAATTGCTGGGTATGTGCCCATTTACCACAGCATACCGGGAAAGGAATAGGGTGGTATGTGCAGCCATTACCATTAAGTTCTGCATGTAGTGCATCTTTAGGTGCAATGTTCTATGGGAAATGGAATGAGAGTAATACGGGTCAATTAGACAGAACCAAAATGAATGAGTTTGAGGAGATAATAATGAAGCCTGTGGGTTGTTCCATTTTCCATAAAGCACAAGTAATAGTCCCAGAGCCCACGAGGAAAAATGCACGAAAGATAACACGACAAAATAGACAAGATAGATTATCCCCACCAGAAAAAACATCTGTAATGACATTTCGTGTAAGAACAGAAGGGGACAAAGATGCAATTCCCCCATCTTACACTGTGAATTATGGCCCAAGAACTGTCCCTTTTTGGCTAAAAAAGAAAGGCTCTTTTTTAGTCGGAACATATGCTGGTTGTATGAATACAGTGGTACTAAAATGGGAAATAGAACCAGTATACGTAGGTGATCCAGTTTATTTTATATGTGGAGAGAAAGCATACCCTTGGTTGCCCAGAAACTGGGGAGGTACATGTTACCTAGAGCTACTATTCCCAGGAGTATTCCTCTTAGAAACAGCAGCCATGGCCAGATTATCCAGAACTAGAGTCAAAAGGACTGACAAAGGTGTTTTAATAGCAACTGATGTAGCAAAATCATTCATTCCATTCTTAGGGCAGATAGTGAACTCCTATAATATAAGGCAACTGTCCAGAATCGTAAAGAATACAATAAACACAACAACAGATATATTATTTAACATGACGTTGGAAGAAAGAGGAATCAGGTTAATGACGCTGCAAAATAGAATGGCTCTCAATGTGATCCTGGTTGATCGTGGGTGAATTTGCAAAATAGTGGGATCAGCATGTTGCGTATATGTCGTTGAAGCAATAAAGAAAATGCACTTCTAAGCTCTGAACTCCCTACTGGAGAAGGGAGCTGGGGAAAAGGATCTTGGTTTTGGGGAATACTACGATCTTGGGGATGGAAGTTGATTTCAATATTAGTAGTGGTGTTCGGAATATTCCTAACGTGCTGTTGTTGTATGCATTGTTTACCCATAGTTTGCGCTGAGGTAACTGAGGGATGTACGGAAGGATGCATGCATATGATAACAAAGAAAAAACAACCTCCTGATCGAACTAGCCCAGACCCAAATGAGATGAGAGCAGTAATAGAGTTGATGGCAATAGATATTGATGAAGACAATGATGTCCACGATAGCATGCTAAACTCAGACATAAGTACTTCAGATTCATCATCACTAGAGGAGGTTTCAATAAATAGATGAGACGTTTGGCATACGGCCAAAGGAGGGTTTGTCAGTCTAGAAATACGGATACCTCTACTTTGAAATCGCAAACGCATTTTGGTGGCCATGGGCCAACCATCTCATGCACGATATGACAAAAAATAGGTTTTCGAGTTTGCCAATGAACGGCCATTTTGATATAACAAGAATCGCCATTTTGTTTTCTAACCATTGCTCATTGCTTTCTGTTCCTATTGCTTCGCAGTATATTTTCTGCTTACACTGCTTGACTTTGAAACATTGTTGTCTGTATGTGAAAAGGACAAGGCCGCAGGGCCATGGGGATAACAAGAGTTCGCTGAAACACAAACGTAGGTAGCGCCAGGAAGAATGCCCGGCTCCATCCCGAATGTAGCCTTGAAGCAGAGCTGCAGGGCATCTAATCATTGCACAGCTGCCAGCCAGTCTCGTTATATGGTAGAATATGTTAGAATAATACCGCTAAAGGCTTGAATTCTGCTTTTCTTACGCCCCCCCTTTGCTGAGCCCGTTAGAGCATGTCGCCTCCCAGGACGCGAATAGCACCTGATAGATAGCAAGGTCTGGAATGCAACCCCCCGTATGTAGTTCGCTTCCAAGAACAGAAGCGCTGTGTTCTATTCAACAACTGAAAGATGCCTTTGCACTCACAAATTGCAAATTGTTACTAGAATAGATGTTTGAAGGTGTCATAGTGGTCGGAGATGTCCATCATCACACCAAGTTCAAAGAAACCCAATAAAAGGGGGTGTTAAACATGTCATAGCTGATTGTTTGATATGCATTTTGTATATATGTAACTGATGTACGTAATTCACTCTCTTGCATCCCTCGAAGTCTAGAGATACACGTCGCGGGGCATGAGACCGAGTTGGCCAACTGAGACTTTTGCTCTGCAATAAAACCCTAGCTTTGGGAATACAACCTCGTGTCTGGCGTCTCTATCGTGTGTGGTGACTCGCCTTGTTTCCATAGACGTCGGGGTCCCCTAGGGGCCCCTTTCACACCCACAATAGATGCATAGCATTCCCTCATTAATACACATTTTATAACTAGTATCATAATTATATGGGTATTTATTGAATTCGGATCTAACTCCGGGAAGCAACAGCTTTAAAAGTCATATAGGGAAGCACACAGTGAGGGACGCAGAGATACAAGGGATTGGGCAGCTAACATTGGGGGTGGGGAGGTTGGGTAATTTAGCAGCAAGGGATCTATAATAAACAAGTGAGAAAACGGGGGGGAGTAGATCTACGAGTCTCAGATTAGGGGAGAGTTTGTGTGGACTTATGTGTTAGGGAGGATTTATTTCTTAAAATGCAGATTCCTGATCTCATTCATGATGGTGTCCACCACAAATGCCAGCATGAGGACGGTAAAGCAATGGCTGTTTCTCATAGCTTGTCTCCACAATATGTAACAGCATTACCACAGTAAAACAATGTCAATATCTGCCAGTATTCACACTTCAAAACACTTTCATGATGGTACCCACAATATATTCCATCAATAAAATGGTAAGGCCCATTTTTATTAGTATTTATTAATTTAAAAACACACATTGAAAGTAATGCATTTTTGCCACAGCAATGCTAACAGAATGTAACATTGATAACAGAGTGGAGGACATGGTTAATTTACAATGGGGTGAGAGAATGTCACTTGAAGTCAAGATCTTGCAGAGGGAGGTGAAAATATAAACCTGGGAAGAGGACAGGACATAATGACATTGGAATGGGATGGTGGATAATCTTCTGAATTAAGGCTGGTGGGGTGATGGAAAAGTGGTTTAGGTTGTCCACGAAGGGTAGGGAGGGAGGAAAAAAGGGTTATGCACATCACAACTTGTAGCTGAGATGTGATCTGAGCGTTTAAGTCCCAAGGCTGCATGCAGGGCTTTGTTCTGAAGGAGTTGTAAAGTGCTAGGAAACAGGTTCTTCAGGAAGAAGGAGATCTTTGGGGTTCGAATAGTGGTAGAGTTGAGTAGTACGGAGAGGGAGATGAAGAGCATTCCAGAGTAGGCAATCACGGAGAAAGAGAGAGTAAATGAGTGGGAGCACAAGGGCTCGAGTGATGGCAAGAAGGTGAGCCAAGTATGACCTTAATGAGTGAGGAAGAGAGTAGGGAGTGAGTACACTGAGCAAATTGGTAGGGCGGGGCGAGTCCATGGATAGTTTTGAAGATGATAAGTGGTTTCTACTTAGCCCTTTGTTTCATATATAGGCAGCCAATTTGGAGACGTGCAAAGGAGGTAGAGGTAAAGCGAGAACGGTTGAAAAGTGTGTGGACCGTGAAGTTGAGGACTTTGTCCAGAGTTAAAAAAACATATTTCGGAAAGCCATAGAGAACACTGGCACAGAAGATTAGATGTTTAGTAGTATTGAAAGGAAGAAGATGGTGGATTTTTCAGATATTGAGGTGGTTGAGTCTCGCTGGAGTGGTACATTTGAATATGAAGAGCAAGAAGTTGTGTGATGGGTCAAAGATGACACCAAGGTTACGAGCAGAAGCAGAACAAAGAAGGTAGTCAGGAGAGTAGAGAAGAAGAGTAGGAGAGGCAGAGATAGCCGGTCTGGCTGTGAAGTAGAGAACTTCAGATTAAGTGCAGTTGAGCATGAGTGAGTGAGACACCATCCAGTATTTGATGGCTGAGAGACAGTTTGAAATGTTGAGAATAGTGTGTCGGATGAGGAGTGAAAGAGAAGAAGATCTGTGTGTCATCAGCGAAGAGTTGATAGGAGAAGCCATAGAGGAGATCAGGGTGCCAAGAGCTGAAGTATAGAGCGTGAGGAGAAGTGGACCAAGGACAGAAACCTGGGGAACTCCCAACGGTAGGGGGGGGGGAATGTGGAGGCAAGGTTGTTTCAGGACACCTGAATGTGTCTGGGACAAAATATGAAGCAAACTAAGTGAGGGTCTTAGATTTGATGCCAAGGAGAGATAATGTAGAGAGAAGATCAGAATGGTCGACAGAATCAAAGGCAGCAGAGAAGTCCAGAAGAATAAGAATAGATGAAAGGTTTTCATGCAGAGAGTAAGAGATGAAGTTGCTGACGTTGAGGAGAGCTGTCTCAGAAGAATGCAGAGGTCAGAAGCCAGATTGAAGAGGGTCCCAGAGGATGTGAGTATCAAGGAGTCGATTGAATACTACTCGCACTAAGATTTTGGAATGGTGGGGTAGAAGGGAGACATGGCAAATTTTCGCATGACAGTTAGCATCTAGACCAGGTTTCTTAAGCAGAGGGATGACAACAGCTGTCTTATAGGATGAGGGAAAAGTGGCATTATCAAGAGAGGAGTTGAAGAGGAAAATAAGATGTGGAGCAAAACTGGGAGCTATGTGCTTCACAATGTGCGAGCACAGTGGGTCAGTCGAAGCACATGAAGGGTTAGCCTTGAGGAGCAGGGCAATAATCTCATCATGTTTGGTGGGGTCAAAGGAAGACATAGTAGCAGGAGAGGAGGGTAGAAGTGGTGGAGAAAAGTGAGCAGGTGGATGGGATAGAAGGTAATTAGCAAGGCAATTGTGAATGGTTGAAATATTAGACACAAAGTAGCGAGCAAGGTCGTTTGCTGAAAGAATAGAAGAGATGGAGGTGGGTTTAGAAGGTGAGAGAATTGAGTTGAGAGATATTTGGAGGCACTTGGGTTGGGGGGATTGAAACGAAATGAGAAAGAGATAGAAGTCGCATTGGCCGAGTCAAGAGTAGAGGAATAGTTATGAAGAACAGTGAGATAGATTTGGAAATCAGGGGAGTGTCTTGACCTTTGCCAAGTGCAAAGCTTTTTCTGCATTGTTTTGGTCAGGATGCAGATGAGAGGTGTAACCCAGGGCCATAGAGGGGAGGATTTAGGAGTGATTGTAGTGAGAGAAAAACAGAGTATAAAGAGCAGTGTTAAAGTTAGTGAAGACTTCTTCAGTGGATGGAAAAGTGAGTTCAGCATAGAAGTAGAGAGAGTGGTGTAGGTCAAAGAGGAAGTCAGGGAGTTTGGAGGAGGGCAACTTGCTCTTAGTAATAGTTGTAGTGATGGTGGGAATGTGGAAGAAGCAGGAGTAGATATCTAGGCAAAGTCAATAGAGTAATTATAGGGAGAAGGTGTGGTGGAGATTTTAGAGGTGGAGAGTTGAAAGGAGATGGGAATAAGGTTAATGGATTTTCTGTTTGAATGAGTGGGCAGAGAGTGGACAGTAGAGAGTGAGTGATAAAGTAGAAGAGAGTTATAGTCAATGGATACAGCAGCAGAGAGAGAGAGACGGAAGGTTAAAGTCACCAATGGAAATGAACTGGTGATTGTGAGTGGGGGGTCAATTTGTTGGGAGATGTGGTCGAAGAATTGACCTAACGGACCAGTTGGCTGGTAGGGGAAGATAATATGTATGCCCTTGGGGCAGTGATTGTGGAGATAGTGTGTTAGAATGAGAAGAATTACCAGGCAATAAGAGAGTAGGGGTGATAGGAATTTTGCAGGATGAAAACAGTCCTTCCCCACCGCCCCTGCCAGTGGAGCGGAGAAAGTTAATGAAGGTGTAGGCAGGTCATGCAGGGCAGCAAGGTTCGCAGAGTCAGAGGGAGAGATGCAGGTTTCAGTAATGGTAATAAAGGAGGATAACAAAGGATGAAGTCAGAGATAAAGGAGGTTTTTTGCAGACAGACTGTGCGTTCCAAAGACCAATAGAAAGTAAGTGAGAAGAAGTGTAGAAGCATAGTGACGTTGAGTCTGAGAAATAAAGAGGCGCTGGGGGTAGATGCAAGAAGAGGATGTGTCATAGAAACTAAGGTTGGAGTAGGTTTTGGAATAGAAAGAGTAGTGGAAATAGAAAAGAGGTGGCTTTGAGGAGAAGAGATTATATGGATCAGTTCAGATGGTTCTGAGCGGAGCAAAGTGAATAGAGAAGTAGAAGGGAAAGGAGGAGATAGCATGATAAGTGCATGGCGAGGGTGCAGCCGAGAAGAAGCAGTTAAGGGTACTTACAGACAAGTAGCAGGATATAGCAAAGCAAATGCTCATAGGATAAGAGGCAAAGAGGCTGGTCAATGACTAGTTTTAACCCTTCAGTGTTCCTCCCTTAACTGGGATGCCCCTGGCTGGATGCCCCTATGGAGTACAGAAGGAATGACACATGCTCTCTTCACCTGATTGCCTAATCCATCAGTAGTCAGTCTCTCTAACATTGTCCATGGTGTCACTGGGATGTGGGGATTTCTTACTGTTTGATGTTCCCAGGAGAGCCTTTGTGGCTTTCAGCTGGAGAAAGGGCTGATTCAAGATGGCTGCTGGAAGTGATGTCACTGTTCCAAGATGGCCACAGTATGTGATGTCAACCAACCCAAGATGGATGCTGGAAGTGAAGTTCCAGAGAGAAAGTGAAGCCAAAAACCAGGAGAGATGGTACACGCACTTGTCACCTGATAACCTAGTCCATCAGTGGTTGTTCTCTCTGATATTGTCCCTGGTGTTTTTCAGATGAAGCGATTTCTTCCTATTCCCAGAGGAACCTCTTTTGGCCTTCAGCTTGAGATAGGGCTGATCCAAGATGGCTGCATATATTGTTCATATATGCCAAGATTTACCCAGTTAATACTTTCATTACAGTTGACATGCACCATATATACCAGCATACCATTTGTGAGACAGGCATGGTATCAAAAGATGACACAAACAATAGATGTAACCATTTTGAAAATCTTCATTAAAATGTCTGGATGGATGTAATGCCTCACCTGCCTTATAGCTATGGTGGGAATAGCCCTACCTAAACAAACAAAGGAAAAGTCTAAGTCCGTAGGTTTAACTCAAACGTTTGTCTGTGTCAAAACCTATGCTTGCCCTCATATTTAATACAGAAATGTAGTGCAGGGATATTCTAACTTAAATAGTGTTCAAAATAAAGTCTGGAGTAGTCTTTACCCCCCTTCACAAGTTCAAGATGCAGTTTTAACCACAAAGTTCAAAAAGGTGCTTACGGTTAACTTACCAAGGCTTATGCACTGGTTCACAAAAACAACAAAGCTCCAGAGGAGCTCAGGGGTTTCCTTCCCCAAGCTTCAAGAAGGACTATCCAAAGCAACAATGGTTCAGAAAGGAGCTCAGGATTTCCCTTTGTAAGGAACCCATGGTGGCAACAGTAAAGACAGACACAAGTGATCACAGTTTAAGGGTATTTATAAAACTGTAAATGCAGAGTGGAAAAACGCCTAACCTAAACCTAAATCTAAGATGGGAGCAAGCTTCGACCATCAAATGAAAAATAAGGCAGTCCTCGTGGCATCTCATCAAAGTAAAAAGGCCTATACTATAAAAAAAACTATTGCCAACTCCTTACAACTAATTACAGAAAGAGTGTGGGATTGGGTTTTCAATAAAGAAACAAGTGTTCACAAATAATAAGGATGTGATTGCCAGGGGTCTTCCTTCCGCACGTTTGGAGCACGAGACAAGGTGGATCTCCTGAGCACATCATATGCTCGAGCGTTTGCAGCACGAGCTGACAGTTCTGTACCCGCTATCAGGTTCTTCGATGGTTAAGTGTCTTTTCCATAAAAAGTCTCTTGCCTTTGAGGGCCTGATGTATTCAACAAAATAAAAATTCCCTGTACAAATGAACATTTAGGTGATGACTTTCCACCCCTCTGCTGGGCTCGGATGCTAATGCCAAAGGGAACAATCCACTTTCCCTGGTATTTTTTGATCTTCTGGTCTGCTGAGTGACAAGGGGGACAATTAACTTCCCCTGGGCTTTCTCTCTGCAAGACTCAGATCTTCCTTTGTTAAACCATGTAGGGTGATGTCTTCTCACCCTTGAATCCCCCTCTTTCGGGAACCGATCCCTCTCGATTGTTAGCCTCCCTCCGCCGGGTTCACTATGGCTTTCAGCACAATCTTCTTTCGTAACACTCACAAGTTTTAATGTCTTTATAAACTGTTTATTCTGTGGACATCCCTCTGCCGGGTTCACGCTTGTCAACACACTGTTAATCAATCTTCAGACTTAGTCCCTTTTTGCTAGCATCCCTCCGCCGGGTTTGCTCTTGCCAACTTTTACGACACAAAGTTCCTGAGCTAGTTTCACCAAGTGGGATTCATTTCCCTTTCCTTCACAATCATCTGAAGGTCAAAGACTTTTGACGTTACAGAGTATTTTAAAAGACCCCTGTTTGACCACTTTGACCTCTTCTCACCTCTTCCTAAGGCCTTCTGGTTACGGTAGTTTTTACCATCGGGTAATCGGCCAGAGTTTCCTGTATGAGCACCCACATGGTGCCGGACCCCTCTGTTAATGGTTTTCCCCCTTTTCCATCAATAGTATCTTCAGGCTTTTCACAGTTCAAATTAGCCATTTGCTACTTTTCATTCAACACAGATCGGTTTCTTATCGACTCTCTCCTCGACTCACCGGCTGTGATGAACTGCTTAGCTTTGCTTCTCTTTGGCGTCAAGGTTGATACCACTGAGACAAGCATCTCTCCCCAGCTCGGTAATCAGCAAAGGAGGGTCTTGTGTACCATTGACATCTGCTGAAAAACACGCTGGCTATTGTTCACAGTGTTATGTTTTCGCCTGCAGAGGTCTCACGGGCCTTTTATCGGAAAGGGCAAGATCGCTTCTCTCCTTATCACCCTCTCGTTATGCACCGTCTTTTTCCTCCTCTTGAACTGCTGTGCTGAGTTAGCCCTCACGTCATGCAGTCTGCTTTCCTCAACCTGTGCTCTCATGCTCCATCTTTTATCCCTGTGGGGAAGGGAAAGGGCTGTCAGATGTGTGTGATTCTGGTCAATTGCCTGACTTTGCCTGACCCTTGTATTGGGACATGTCAGATAAACGGCTCTGGTGTTAGTCTGTTGGCTGTCGTGTTGTGCGAAAGTATTCGTGTCGGAAAAGGGGGGCAGTGTTTTAGAATATCCTACATGGTAGGATGGGAAAAGGTGTTGAGAGAAGGGTGATACCACATCGATGTTCCACTCCCACTCCTCAAGGACACCCCATCCTGGTGATACTACCTCACTGGTCCACCCTGAGGAACTGGATCAAATAGCAATGGCTGTGACCTGGCCACCTGGATGACTGATCATCTGCGACTAGCGAGGGAGACACGTTCGGGTTTCTCACACCTTCCGAAAGCTTTGAATACTGATGTTCAAAACACCACTGCTCAGCTTTTGTGTCTTTCAAGGTTGCTTTCACTCACATACTGTTTCGCATTATCAAAATACCAATTCAGCTTTAGCGTATTTCAAAGTTGCTTTCACTCTTCTTCTTGTTGGGGCGTCCTGGTCTAGGTGCAGTTAACATGCCGTACTGCCCACCCATTAGAGCTCATGCAACCAGTTGCACCTTTTCAGCTTGTTATCACTGTGGTGAATTACAGAGTTACCCCAGTTCTTAGATTCAGGGTCTGCCTTTCTTTAGGATCCTTTGTGTCTTCTTTCTATAATGTGCTTGCTTGATTTTCAATTACAGTTTTATTTTGCCCGATCAGCATTTTGTTGGCCCTTCACTGGTTCTCCTCGGGTTACTCGTTCATCGCTTTCAGCATATTTTACTCTGACACAATGTTTCTGCAAGTTTAACTTCAAGTACTGCATTCACTTTGATTTGTTCCCTTAATTCACTCAGAGGCTTTCGAGAACGTGCCAACCGCATGCAACCACTCTACTACAATGTAATCCTTTCACTTTCAAAAGCGCACCGGGTCTCCTTGCATTCTCTTGAAACTCACTGGCTGCATTGTACTTTTCTTCAATTTATTCAACCAGATGCTTCCTGGGTTTGAGGTCAGGATCTCACTGCCTGCCCTTCAGTCTTCCCTGGATGGTTACTGCCATTCAGGGGAACGAGCAGTTCTTGGACACAATAAAAGTGACTGGGATCTTCGCCGGTATCCTTCTCCCACTTTTTCCGGCTTCCTCGAGACACTGCTCCCTTGCCATGCAATGACAGTCTCTCTTGCTCTGCGGTCCTTCAGCATCCTGGCATCCTATTCTTCTCCAACTTCCCGCAATTGCAATGGCTCTCCTGCTGCTCTCTCCAACTCCCTCCATCTCTCTTCTACTCTCTGTGTACTCCAGCATTTATACACCTGTGAGTATCTAACAGGTTGCTGGTGTGAAGTCCTTGCCCCATTTGCCTGTCCCCAATTAGTCCAATTAAGAGGACATGCCTGACCTTCAGTTATATTTCCTTCAGGCTTCCTCTTATTCATCCCAGTACTATAGTGGCATTTCCTATGGGTAATCTTCATTGCTCTCTGGGTTAGTTTCTTCTTCTCAGTACTTGGTCTGACTTCAAGGAGAAAAGTAGGGTCTGTGTAACAATATGCTCCAAAGGCTGAGGCAGGGTAAGGTAAAATACTGTCAAGAAATGGGGGATACCATGTCTCACCCTCTGGCACCCTTTCCCCAATCCCCAAAGACCCTCCACCCAGGTGATCCTCCCTCGCTAGTTCGCCCCTATGGTCAGGATCCAAAGGCAATGGCCCTTCCCTGGCCACCTGAACAGAAGATCCCTGGAGTAGATGTGAGAATGCCTTCAGGTTTCTCCCACATTGTAAAACTGTTATAAGTGCATGCATCACAGTCAAATCAGGGATCAGCAGTTTTAAATATTTTATTCAAAGTACAGAGGGAAGACTGGTGTACTTGAGAACAGCCTCCACCAAATCCCATCTCAGCATTCTCCTAAGGCAGCCTTCCACACTGGAACTTCAGTACAATGATGTCACATAACAAGACGTGGCACATTCACTTGAAATGTAAATCATCATGAAATAAAATGAAACAACTCTGCCCTTACTGGGAGACAGCATTACCAGAATTTGTGGGGAATCAGCACAACCCTCTAGTTATACTTCTCTCTCCTCCCCACTGACTCCTCACAGAGACTCTGATTACCATGATCGTGCTCTCCTTCTCTGCCATCTTCATGAGCAACCTAGTCAGAAACTAGCACTAACCTCTCCATGTTCCAAACTCTGCTATCACTCATTCTAATAGAGGAACCCTCCACTTCCTCTAAGCACTGGGGGGCGTTGGGGCAGGAGGGATGTTCTCTGTTTACCAAAAGGGAGTATGTTCATTTGATACAAACCCAATTCCTACCTTCTACTCTCCTGTCTTTTACTTTTATGTGAGAATTATATCTCCTCTTACTGGCAACTTGTTTTCTCACCTCCCTCTGTCTCACCTTTTGGTCACTAAGGGGTGTATTCTTATGCCTTCCAAACAACCACCAGTGATTCAATTGTGTGCCAGGAACTCTGCTCCTCATAGCCTTGAAAGGTACCAACACTGTCATATGCAGTTTGGTGCGTTAACTCTACAGCAATAATTAATTAATCTTTCATAATGCGCTTTATACCAGAGACCAGTCTCTAAGTGTGGGACCAGCACTCGAACCTGTGTAACTCTTCGTTGTCTTGCTTCCAAGACAAATGTGTTGCCCCTGAACTATTCTACTGGCTTGTACAGCTTCTGCTGTACTGTCAGCTACCACTGTTCTCCTGCCCTGAGGCTGGCTTCAAATGCCTCTCCAAGAACTCTATTGAATCTCTCTACCTGCCGACTGCTCGACGGGATGATACACCTAAGATAAATTATGCTGCACAAAGCACCTATCCATCTCGTGTGAATAAAGTTGAGTTCCATTGCTCATGACTACATACTGGGGTCAGCCTTCCTTCCCCTCTGATTGGAGTGTATTTGTTGTGGAACAGGTATCCACAAAAGCCGCCCACTTGCTGTAATAATCAATGAGTACTATGCCATAGCACCTCTGATAAAGGGGGCCATCAATGGGACCACATTATCCAACCCCAACCTTCTCCAAACTCTTTCTGTGAGCTCCACCAGTGTTAAAGGAACAGCCTGAATGTTGAGCCACAACTCACTACCAGAACACACAGAACACTCTCTCATCCATCTGTCAGCATCAGCATCAATGCCAGGACACCAATACCACGAACGAAGAGACCTCTTGTTAACTGATATACCGTTGTGTTCAAAATGTGCAATCTTGATCCACTCCTTCATCATTCCCAATGGTGGAACAACCTTTATGCCCCTGAACAACAACCCTCCTTCCAGTGATAATTTCCCCTGAATTTGTTTGCTAAGGCTGTGACTCTTATTCCATCAATTTAGCCTAGTCAGATTTACGATAAAAGACCAGCTTCATGTGCATTTTGAGATAAAAGTTCAGAACCTCATGTATTAACATAATTCGGGTATGCTTAATTTGATAATTTGATAATTTGACCGTTTAATAAGCATAAACCCAATGGCTGATAAATTGACATGTTTGGTCAATGTCATTGAGCAAGCATTTCTATATCATGTAAATGCAGATGGCTATTATACGTTTACCATACAACTTTCTCCCCAGAATGAATGTACAAGGCTTTGATTATATTTCTATATAATCTGATTTATGGCTTGGGACATATTGAGACATTCAATCGGATAGGCCTATTAATAATGGACACTAAAAAATGGGAACTGGTGTTAGTAAGATAATGTTTAATAATAATAATGAATCACAAACAGTCATAAATGTTATATGTATTTGTATTTGTATTTCTTTATTTGTATAGCGCGCCTGGCCCAAAGGCATCTGAACGCATGTCTTGAGTTACCTAGACAGGAGTTACAAAAGTACATAAAAGCATGATACAGGTAATGTACAGAGGAAGTATAGACAGTAACAACAGGTGCAGTCATGTATAGACATAATTAACAAGTAAATTGTGACACGTATATACAATCTAGAGTAACCAGTTAACGTCAGGTAGTGGGCCTGGGCGGGCTTCTACCTAATAAGGTTGTCCCGGCCAGATAGCCATAGTTTAGTTTTGATATTAAAGGAGTGGAAGGCTGGTTCTGACCTAAGTTGTGTGGGAAGAGTATTCCATAGTTTGGAGGCTAGCACACGGAAACTGCTTCCACCCGCTTTCTGCAGTTAGAACCTGGCAATGGAGAGGCAATGGACCTGGGTCATTCTCTGATGGCATGTGGATGTGTGAGGAGTAAATCGGCTGGCCAATAGGTAGGGGCCTAGTTGGCAAGACACTTGTGGGTGAGAGCAAGGGTTTTCAGGGAGATTCTCTGAGCTACTGAGAGCCAGCACAAGTTGTGTCTGGTATCAGAAATGTGCTGATATCTAAGAATGTTGAGTGCTGCCCTGATGGCATTGTTCTGAGTGACTTGGAGTTCATTTAGGTTGCATTGGCTTGTCCCCAAGTATAGAGAGTTGCAGTAATCGATCTTGGACATGATGCGTGTTCTGGCTAAAATGGTGGAGTTGGCCGTTGATAGAAAGGGTCAGCATGCTGTAATTAGTTTGCAAGTGTAGGCAGATGATGAGGTGACAGAGTTGGTTTGTCTGGTGAGAGACTGGGTGGAGTCAAGGTAGCTGCCTAGCGTTTTAGTATCCTTGGAGACCTTGATGATATTACCATCAATAATAAAGGACTTGAATGCAGGATATGACACAAAATGCCAAACTACATAACATTCGTACAAGGAGTCTGATCCTGATCATGGCTCTGACAGGCACACATTGATGTGCCCCTCAGTTCTGATTTGCTAAATTTGCAGCGTCGACTAGCGCACTGCTTCTGGCATGCACATGAATTATCTCAAGGCAACCTTCTGGGATTGCACTTAGTGACAGAATAGGCTCTAGACCTAAATCACCATATTTCTATACCATTTCTCCCATTTCCACAGGTGCAGGAAGGTCGGGTATGGCACAATGGGCCTTTCTGCACACCGTGGCCTGATAGTGTACACTCATCAAATGGAAATGAAGAGCATCACTTGTCAGTGACATTGCTTCTGATTTATCAGTCTTGGAACAAGATATTTCGTGCTCAATCAACTTAGTCTTCTGTGTACATTAGATATTCTGCAAACAAATGCTTCTGCAGATTTGATAGTCTCCTCTGTGAGTTCACCAATGCCCAAGTTCTTTAGCAGTTATTGGCCTTCCATGATGGGCGTTTAGCTTGATTGACAACATAGGAACTGCTGTTACACCCAGTTAATGCATGAAATGATAGTAGTGTTATGGACAAACCACTTGGTAGATTTGTCAAAAACAGCATTCATTGGTACATAACTCTCTTTAATGTACCTGACATCATCCATAAATATTTGCATTTTGCACAGTTGAAGTGAGAAACCAAAACCAGGAGAACATTGTGTCCCAGGATGACACAACCACTGTCCTAAACTGGCTCTGCACAACATGCAACACCACCCTTGTGTCAGCTTCTTCATGTGTGGATTTCAGCACATTTAAATCAGTTGTCCCTTTTCATGACCTGAACTCAAGTTCCTCCCTGGACCCTCCAGCAACTACAATTTATGTGTCCTGTGGTACTGGTGAACACAGTTCATTTGACAAAAGATTTGCTAGATCAGCTTTATTGTCAGCCAGTGACAGATAATTGTTACAGTTCTCTGGAAGAGACACATCACGACCTGCAATAAGTCATCTAATTGGAGTGGATTTGATATGTTGTTTTCTGGTAGTACTCTTGATTGTCTCTTCCCTATACCTGTTGAACATAACATCTATCCATTGATACCTATAACCTGCTTTCAGCACTGTTCTAACGGATGTGTCAGTCAGATCTCCAAAGGTTAGTGCATTGTCAGGCTTCCCAGAGCTACCACAAGTGTGTGTCTATAAATGATAAGACATGATGAAGATTTGTCCTCAAGGACATTTGGGACAGTGGGAGAATGTCTGGTAGATGGCTGAAGCATCTGCAGAGCAGCATCTGTTTTTTGGCCCAATTTCCAAGCAGCCTTTTGGTTTGCATGGAAAGCATTTTTCCCATCAAGTGTCTCATCCAAGATATCAACATTGTCACTTGTGTAGTGGATATATTTTTTCATCGTAATGTTTGGTGGCATTATGGCACCAGTTGTTTGATGAAATGATGTTAGACCGCTCTCAGCCAAGAAGGTGTCTAATTGCAATACCTGCGCTCATAGCTCGGGCAGTGTCCAGCTTTGTTGAAAAGCATCACCAGAACTTTTTCCGTGTAGTTTGGTGTAGAGTACTGGCAAGGCCAAAGTGTTTAGGAAGCCATTTTTTGCCCCCACTGACACAGTGAACAAAATCCTGTGCTACACTCAGAACTCTACTTCGGACATGTTTGTGGGATGTCTTAACCCACTCATCCCAGCACTGCAACATCACTTGCCATTGCTGGCGGCAGAAACATCAGAATGGCCATTGGAAAGTATGCTGCTCGCTCAAAATCATCCAAAAATGCGCAGTAAAAATCTAAAAAATAGGCTGCCATCCACTTTTGCCTATCTTAGTGAGCACCGGAGATCACTGACCAAAGCCACCATTGACCTATCCACCAAGTTGCCTGAAACCACTTGGAAATAGCAATGCTGATTGCCAAAAGCAACACAGAGCTGTTTGGGAAATCAATTTCTTGATTGTCAAAATGTGCTAAAATCATGGCTCACAAATCACCAAAAAGATCCAACCTTCTTGTTGGGTCTTCCCCATTATTCTACTGCAAGAATCCACATCAATACAATGTCAGCAAGAATCGTATGCTATCAAACTAAATCTCCTTTTAAAGATACTGATGTAAAGACAGCTGTTAAAAATGGGTGTAGTAATGTTGCTCGCCTCCGACAGGTGCTGGCGATTAAAAATTCTGTCAGGAGAGCTGTGTTTCAGAAGCTAAGTATGCCAAAGAAGAGAATTCCATCAAAATGCCATATAGAGTGCTTTCATGTTGAAAGATGTATTGCTTATTTTAAGTTTATAAAATGTATTTTTTGTACAAGGAACTAAATTGCAATTGACTAGAAGGAATCTGATTTAATTAAAACTTCAAGAGGCCTTCTGTCTCCTGGGAACCCTTCACACCTGGCCTTCCTACCAACATGAGAGGATATCGCATGGACATGTTAATTAGAACTGTTGTGAGAGGAGGAGATTTCACTTGCTGGCAGGAGGAAAGAGACAATAGAGTCTTTCAACTGAATAGAAAATGCTAATTTGGGTGTGCCTTGTCAACAACTGCTCTGAGAGAGGCAGGCCATGTGACCATCTGACTCACCCAGCTCTGGGGGCGGACCAGGCTGGGATTTGGATTTAACATTGCACCAAATACATGTTTAAGGAAAATGGTTCTAAAATATTTCACCAAGCTGACAGAAATGTCAAACTTTGAGATTCTTAAAATGACAAATTCACTCACAGTTTAAGACTAATCTGGAGGCTGTGTGATGTTCTGGGACCAAACTCCAGGATTTATTAATATTGCAGCTGTAGTGTTTGTGCTATGAACATAAGAACCTACAGTAATATGCTCAGAGAGGGTGTGTATGTCTGTGTAAAATTTGATGCAGAACCAATATTGGAAAAGCCACTAAAATCGCAAATAAGTTGTCATTTCTGAACCAAAGATCGTAGGAACATGGGCCTTGAACAGAGATGTACCTTAACTAATGTGTGATGTGTGTATGTATTATGAACAACATGTGTATCTGGGAAATATGTTTTTGGGAAAAATCGATTTTCTAAGTAAAAGCAAAGGGGAGTGTTCTTTCCTTAAGCCATAAACATGACACCTGATGACACAGGATGACATACTACTCTTTTCTCCAGTCAGGGCACAGGAGATTCTCTGACCTATCAAATCCTTAGGGGGTTGGGCATGTAAAATCAGCCTCCATACCCACTTTGAAAACACATAAAAAGAGACTGCTTAGGACAGATAGAACACATTCATTCCACTCTTCAACTGATTTCTTGGCACAGCACCCTGCCGAAAGACTCCAGATAGCAGAACTTAGAATCCAGACTCCAGACTTCAGATCTAGAACCAACTCTAGAACCAAAATCTAGAACCTTGAAGCAGAGAGGCCTAATCCACAAGCTGAATCCTCTTCAGCAGGCCTCAGAATTTTTGCAATTTTTGCAACCTGATTCTCAACAGCCGGGCTGAGCTGTTTTGCTATTCTAGCCAAGAACCCTGTGCTAGAACCCAGATCCACAGAAAGCAGTGCTGTAATCCAAGACCCGTCAGATCCAGTTCAAGAGACCCAGACTGCCGTGCAGTGCTGAGAGCAGAACCCAGAGGGACTGAGACCTGTCTGGTGGCGAGAGAACCGCAGCCCAACCCCTTGACCAGATCTTGACATGGCCCATTTCCATTCCATTCCAAAACTAGGATTGAGTATCTAGTCTAGAACTGTACAGAACCAATCTCTTAGTTTAAAGTAATCCTATTCCAACCATTTTAACCTGTCCAGAACTGCATTATAGAATCTTGTGTTCATCCTGTTGATTTCAAATTTGTAAAGCGCTATCTGTCATTCTGAAATCTTGACTTTATTTCTGAAAAACTACCTTCACAAAAACATCTGTATCTTTTGAACCGCATTATAGTTTTTCCGTAATCGCGATTTACGCACGTGGAAAAATTGCGGCGAAATGCAATTTAGCTCCATTTCACTACTTGTAAAAAAAGCTGCTTCTTGCTTTCCACTACTGAATTTCGTTTCCAATTTGATAATCATTCATGAATCGTTTCTAGTGTTGACCTGA
Source organism: Ambystoma mexicanum (assembly GCF_040938575.1). Classification (NCBI taxonomy): domain Eukaryota; kingdom Metazoa; phylum Chordata; class Amphibia; order Caudata; family Ambystomatidae; genus Ambystoma; species Ambystoma mexicanum. Next base: position 290,589,167 of record NC_090922.1, read on the forward strand.
ACCAATCTAAAGTAACTATCACTCATCCTGAATTAAAATCAATTTAGCATATTTTTCCATCCATTGCAATCACATTCCAAAGCGTTTTGACCTGTGTTTTAAAATCATTCCTGTGTCTCTCTAAGCTTGCTGGGGGAACTGGAATTGAACTGCATTCTTGATTGTATTCCTGAAACCTGTGTGCCCTCATTTCCATCTCTTCATATTGCATAGGGGGGGGGGGTGAGTAGTCACAGGGGAAAAAGTGTTCATATCATCTTTTGATTGAAATCATATCAAGGTTTATTTCTGTGTTGCATTCTTTCCCATTATTGCATTTCCTTGAATTACATAGAGTATTCTCTGCTACAGTATCCTCCATATTCATACTCCTAAGTGATTAAAGAGAGTTTCAATTTTGTAATATTACCCATTGTTGATTACCGTCCATAGTCTTAAGTGTGCTATTCAAATATTATTTTATTCATAAAAGTGTGATATATATATTGTTTAATTATTCAATTAAACCTTTTAATTTGCAAAACAAACCTACTTCTTGGCTCAGTGAGGTCGGGGAGATCCATAGAGAGGGGCGTTATATAAGGGTTCATCATCTAAATTTAAGAACTTTGACATAAAAATATATAAATAAGGGCTTCCATTGTGCATCCCATACTAGGCATTGAGTAACTGGATTGCTGGATTGAAGCCACTTACATGTTCCTTCTCATTTTGCATGCTGGTGTAGCCTAGGGACTCTTGACCACCAAAGATAATTCTCAATAACATATATAAACTATCCGAAATGCATGCTATTGCCTGATCTTCACTTACATAATAACCCTGGTGGCCTAGGGTTGCCATCATATCACCACAAACTTTCAATGCTACATGTATCAATGATTGAAAAACATTGTCTTGAGGCTCATATTTAGACACTGTCAGCATTTCCACAGTGTTCTCAGTGTCGTCTTTCATTTGCAGGACTGCAGTTCCCTGGGAGTGAGCATCATTTTCCACTCTGATGGACAGCTGTCAAAAGGTTGGAAGAAGGTGAAAATATTACCTAGCTGCATCTGCAACCTTTTCTTGAAGTTGTGCTTCTAAAGTAGTAGGACTGTTGCATCATGGAAGATGATCCCTCAGCCAGTTCCTTGTACCTTTCCCAGACATCTCCATGAAGAAGTACATGACCTTTGTCAGCTGCTTGATGTAGCTCCTTACATAGCCATATCATAGCAACATCTGTATTGAATGATTCTTGATTTGTTTTTTAGGTCGATCTGGTGAACGTTCTTAAAGAGCTGAGGTGATATTTGGCTTCAGCTGCCATGAGGTCTATCCCTCCAGCCAAGCGAATGCCAACTTTATTGTCAAGATGAGAAGCCAGAAGAACACGATCACTCATTTCTTTTGTCATTACTGAGCTCAGGTATTGCTTCCTATCAGTGTTTTGGCAGAAAATGCATGCTTCCCTGTTGAACATCTTTTATCAATGTAGGCCTGTCACCAACTGCAACACGGATGCTACTACAACCTGCTTTTTTACCTTGGAATAAGTTATCTGTAAATATTCGATTTTTGCCAACATCATCTTTTTCACAGTCCTTTTTACTGACAAAATGACTATGAAAAAACTCATTAATTTCTTTTATTTGGAGGATCCTTCCCCAAAACCCCCACGTTCCTTATGCTATTACCCCTACACTAACCCCTCCCCAGTCCTTTTAGTTCCTTACCCATCCCCCGTGTATTTTGATGAATTGTTTCATAGTTATTTTATCATCAACAATGAATGCAAAAGACATCATGTCAGAAAACCAACACATTACCTAGCATAACACAACTTGTGTCACACAAGTGTTATGGGTGAAGCAGAATTTAACACATTTTCAAGATGATCAATCATATTTATATTCTTCAAGTCGCTTAACTTCTTTCTGGTACTTGCAACAGTCTTTACCGTACTAAGTCCATGATCGATTGACGTATTAATGGGAACTTTGGCCCTATGGGTTTGGCAGAATATGCACAAGCTATAATCCACAGGTGAATCCCTTTTCAAAGAAACCACTGGATCCTTCGTCACCTGTTGAGCAGTGGTCGAACTGGGTGGGAGAGGTCGGGAGTGGTGCTCCTCTACTTCTTTTAATTAAGTTTTACTGTACCTATACTTTTATTTTTAAAAGTAACTGTTCTGGAATGGTTTTGTTTTAAAATAATGGTGTAGGAAGCAGTTGAAACTTGCACTTACAGTGCATTGCACTGAACGTTCCTCTAAACAGCAGGTGCATGTGTTTGGGGGTTTGTATTGTGCGTGGGAAAGGGGCTTGCTGATGAGGTTTGCGGGCAGCGGTGCAGGCCAGTCAGAACATTGTTCCACTACTTTTTTTCGTACACTTCGACCACTGCTGTTGAGAAGAAACAATATAACAAAAAAAGGTATAATACAACTGTTGAGAAGAAACATAAAACAGTCACAATTTCAATACAATATACTTGTGTACAGGCGCGTTAGAAATGCCATATCATATCATATTACAAAATGTGTAATCCAATTTAACTGTTGACTACACTATAATGCAGATGAGATAGATTACATGAACATTAGCTTATAATATATTACCTTAATAATGCAATTTGGTGGCCATTTTGTTTATGCTAATTAAAAGGTCAAACACAGTTATCCCGTTCCAGCCCTGTCCCTTTCTGTACATCTTCTTTGGTAAACACGTCTGATGACAGAGAGAACCCCTCTGCACCCCCTTTGACAGGTAAGCTAGATAAACATTGGAACCCGCATCACAGTAAAAGGAGTTCTTGAAACTTGGTAACCAGTTACATCAATCTGAGAGTTATTTTGTCTGAGGCTGATTTGAAGAGCAAACCCACCAGCGGATTGTGATCCATTTTAAGAGTGAAATGCCCAGCCTACAGATTCTGCCAGAATATCTCTACCACACAGATGCAAAACAGAGCCTCTCTCTATATAACTGAAAACGGAGCTCAGCAGATCGAAGGACTCTTGAGACATATGCTACATTTCGATTGAAGCCTCTCTTAATTTGAGCCAGCACTGCTCCCACCCCATATGTTATAGCATTAACTGTCAAGACTAAGGGGTTTGATGGTTCAAAGGGGAGTAAAGCAGGAGTAAATAAAATATGTTTCTTGAAGGTAGAAAATGCAAGTTTGTGTTCAGATCTACAGATAAAGTCTGCCCCTTTTTTAACAAGCTAAGGGGTCGGCTGGTGGAGGCGATTGAGGGGACACATTTAGGAAAATATTCACAGAGGCTAATTAATGATCTCAACTGGTCATAGTCCTTGGGTTTTGGGGCGGAACTAATGGGCTGCAATAAATCTTCCTTTGGGCTCACTCCCAGAGCCAATATCAAATGGCCCTCATAATTCAATTCCTTTTTGAAAAAAGTGGAATTATTCTCCTTTAGAGTCACGGGGCCTTATTACAAGCTCAGCGGCAGCCTTGCCGGTAAAACGGGCAGGCTGCCACCAAATTTGTAATTCTTTCCGGCACCCGCGAATGGGCAATTACTTGGTCATTATGGCCCAGCCGGACCCGGTAATTACCCATCCGCGGGCGCCAGAATTAAATGCTCCCCATTCACATTGAGCCACATAGGGCTCAATGGGAATGGGGAGGTCGAATGCACCAGCACCATACAGAAAGGTGTCGGTGCATCCAACATGCTCTGCTCGCGGGTGCCATTCCTCCCGCCAGGTCGACCTGGAGGGAGAAAAGGCACCCGGGAGCAGAACTCATACTTTGCCGGTCCGGTAACTGCGGTACTGGCAAGCGTACCACTACTGTAGTTACCGGACCGGCAAACTTATAATGAGGCCCATGGCAACTGGAAAAACAAAATGGAGCATCATCTCAAAAAGTCAGGAATCTCAATGGAAATGTTGATCCAACGTCCGCAGCATGCGAAAAAGAGAATAATGCTAAATAACTGGATATATACAATGCAAGCAAAGTCTCAATACCATATGAACCTTAACTGTGACTCAGAAATAAGGTCGGTCCACTCGCTCCCGAATTATCTGAAATTGTTCCCATATAGAGACATACGAGACTTATTTCTGCGACTACGCCTCAATTTGCTCCCTCCACGAGAACGAGTGGCCAAAATTAAGCAAATTCCGAGTACACAGGCATCTTGTAGGTTTTGCAAGGATCCAGAAAACATTGAATCCTTCTTCCAAATAATATTGATATGTAAGGAACTGACTGAAGAGAGAAATCTTCATAGAGGAATGTACTTAAGAACTACGCTACAGTTGGATATAAAAGAACAATGAGACCAAATCCTGCTAGGAAACAACAAGAAATGAATCTATACAATTATACAATTTTGGAGACACATCGCAAAAGAAGACATAAAGATACAGGATAAATGAAATTGGAATTTTCTCTTGTAATATAATTTTAACGGAAGTATGTGATGAATGCAATGTACAAAAATTAAAAGTTTAGAAATAAACTATAACATTTTAATTAAAATAATAAAAAAATAAAACTAAATGAGGTCCATTATGTCATTATCTTGCAGAAGCAGCAACACTTCCTTTGTTATCCTTTTTTGTTCTTGAACTGTGTGAAAATAGGCAAGACTGTCACCATAAAAGCACACTATACCTCTGATTTTTCCCAACAGCTTATGTATGATTTGGTGGAATACAGATGCAACCAAAGCTAGTCCAAAGGGCATTTGTCAGAAACCGAACATTCGTTCTGGGATAAAGAACTTGGTGTATTCCCTAGAATCATTGTGCAAAGTAAAGTAGTAATGTGCACCCTCAACATAATTGAGGAATTCAGAGATATTTGGCTATGGGGTAGCATACACCACTACATTCATATTAAGACTTCTTAGGTCTAAACTCGTTTTAAAATCTCCTCCTTCCTTCTGCAGCAACACAATTTGGGATACCCATTCTGAAAATTCCACCTCCTCAATGACTCCCTCTTGTCAGAGCCCTCCAAGACCTATTAGCCTCTACAGCTTAAGTATAGGTATAGGTCGAGCGCAGTGCTTCACTGGTACTGCACCCCATTTCAGGTTAACTTGATATTGGAAATTTCTCATGTAGCCCAGCTTTCTGTGAACACGTGGACATTCTTGTATAATGCCTTCCGACTCTTACTCCCCCTTTCATTCATGATTAATAAAGTTCTGTTTGGCCCTGCCACCCCCCAACCTGATATGAAGAGCAGCATGATATCACCACCTCACTAGTGTGGCCCCATTCCTCACAAGGTACACATTACCCCAGCCTGCAATCTCTTGTATCCAGAATAGCATCCCGGATCAGGGTCTACTGATTTAAAATGGACTACTGTGTCTTTGAAAAGGTCATCGTTTATGGTGATCCAGAGTACAGGGAGTCCATGGAGTTTGTAGGACATGTGGGGGAGGTTCAATGTGATGAATTAAGAGATTGAAATTGAGTGGCAGTGGAGTACATTTCCAGTGTGTTGGAAATGGCTGCTTCCCTTCATGCTCTGAGTGCATTGCTGGGAATTGGATGAGGCTTTATGTGAGATTGTAGGGTTTTCTGGGAGCAAGCTTCTATCCTCTGCTCTCCTGGATAGATTGCTAGGAATGTGCTGCTGCACTCTGTGTGATCGGAGGACTTGCAAGTCCCTCCATACAACCTCACATCTTTGGGTGCCTTCTTACAGTGTCAGGAGCCGCAGCCTCCCTTTGCTTACCTCGCCTCAAGTTATTTGCTTAGTGTTTGGGGCTTCTGCTGCAGAGGAGTACCCTGGTATTAGGATAGGACAGGCCTTGCAAAACCCACCTGAGAGTAGGGAAAATCTCTGCCTGCCTGTTGAGCCGCACTTCCCTCTGACGTCCCTGCTAGCTTGGTGCCTGTTGTTGTAAGTGCAGGCAACAGGACAAGTCAGTGATTCGCAGTTTTAAGTATTTCATACTACGGAGGAAAGACTGCAGTACTTGGGAACAGCCTCAACCACTCACATCTCAGGAACTCCCCTACAGCAGCCTTCCAACCTGGAACTCTAGTACAAAGGTGTCACAGAACAAGGGTTGACACATTCACTTGCAATGTAAATCTTCATGATATAAAATGCAACAAAAACAAACGAATTCACGGCATGCTGTTAGTGTGTTCCCTCCACCTTCATAAACCACAGACACACAAATGCACACATTCTGAGGCAGAAAAGCATTTACTAAGCCACCGACTCAAACACACACACGCACACACTCAATCACGTGGGTGCATACTCATTCAAACTCTCTCGCATAAATGCACACATAAAATGCACATGTTAAATATGCATGCACGCCTGCAAACACATTTTTAAAGTGACTTTTTAATGAAGTGGCAATGATCTTCTTGTCTACAGTCTAATTTCTAAGGCCATAAGGGGTTCAGAAAAACTGGTGCCAGTAACACTTTGTATTCCCGTCTCAGGAGATTGAACTTTCTTTTCCAAGCAACCTATTAACTGTAGGAACAGGCAGCAGAGGATGTGCACCATGTAAGAGGATTCAATTCAGCACTACAGCCAAGTTAACGCCTAGTCTAGAATACTGAATGAAAACCCTTATTGATATATCTTTAGGTCCAGTTCATGCGTTCTGGATGACTACCCTTGTATAACACCCCTCTCTTGGAATCCCCCTGACCCCACTGAGCCAAGAAGTAATTCTGTTTTGCAAGTTTAAAAGGTTTATTTGATAAATTAAAATATATATCACACTTTTTAATAAATTAATAATTGAATATCACACTTAATCTGATATGGTAAATATTAACAACGGAGAATCTGGCACTAGCACACTTCTTTAATCACTAATGAGTTGACATGAAATGGATAAGGTAGCACACTGGTAAATAGGAACAAAAGTATAATGTGGTAGAGGATGCTTTATGTAGGCTCAGGTGGATGCAATATTCAATGAATGCAGTACAGAAAATACGCAATATGATTTCAACCAAACAATGTAATCACTTTTCTCTGGCTACTCCCCTCCCCCCCTTGATGCAAGGCAAGGAAATGGAAGGAAAACACACAGTTCTCAGAAATGCAATCAACTGTAATTCAGTTCAATCCAGCAAGCTTAAACAGAAGTTTGAAAACACAGGCAAATGCTTTGATAGGTGCTAGCAATGAATGAGAAATATGCTGGAAACGCTCTTAATTCCCTTTTAGAGGTTCAGGATGAGTGGTATCTAGTTAATATTAGTCCAGGCTCACACTAGCAATGATGCAGGGATAGTTAGCAGGTTAAACGAATTTCTGGCAAATGAAATCAGGCAGCAGCAGTTTTTTTACATGTGAAGAAATTGCAAATCGCGGCAAAATTCGCGGATGCGCCGAGCGCTATTACAAAGGAACCGCAAGGACTATCTCTGCCGTTTTGGGGTCCTAGGAAAGCCTGGGATCTCAGCCTCCAAATGAAAGTTATTGCAAGTCTCTAGCCCAAACGGTTGCGGAGATATGAGTAATTTAGTAAAGGTCGTTTTTGGTTTTGTAAATTTTAAACGCACACTTTTTCAAAATGACAAATTTTACTAGAAATGACAGGTGACAGATAGGAGGCAGTTCTACTTAGGTTAAATAGATTGAATTAGATGAATTTAAACTAAGAGATGTGTTCTGAGTTTTGCTAAGTACTCACAAGAGATTTTGAACAGGAAAGCGACTTGGTCACGATCTTCAGTCTGGTCAGGTCTTTCCGGATTCTGCTCACAGCGCCTGGTCTGGTCTCGGCTAGGCACAGCACTGCTTTCTCTCTGGTCTGGTCTCTGCTAGGCACAGCACTGCTTTCTCTCTGGTCTGGTCTCTGCTCTGGATAGATTGAAGTCTCTAGTTTGGCTTTCTGGAGTTTGATGGAGGTAAGTATGGATTTTTCCGGCAGGGCTTCCAGCGGCAGATGAAATTGAATCTCTATGTGTCCTGACTCTCTGCTTTTATCTGTTTCTTGAGAATGGGTGTGTGTGTTGCATCACTAGACTTGCCCCTCTCATTCGTCATTGGTCAGGCTTCCATTCCTCCGCTTGATTGGCAAACTGAACTGTGAGTCAGATTGATGTCATTTTATGATCTCTTGAAACATCCTCCCTTATCATCTGTGCACCCAAATATATATATGATCAAAATCCATACTTCAGAGTTACACAGTTGTTTGAAATTACATATACATGGTGTGGCTGAATTTAGCCATGTCTATGTCCAAATCTGCTCATTCTCGGAGCTTGCATTCAAAGAGTGTACATAATTGACTTTTTAACTGCTTTTTCAATTTCCGACATGGACCCAACTTTACATACATGTGTGCAGGGGGTAGGGACATTAACTGATGAAGTTTCAGATTTTTAACATGCACACATTTAGAGTAATATCCACTTTTCCGCTAAAACCCCCCTGAACATACCACCGGTTCCTACCACGTCTTAAACTGTGGGCAGAAAAATCACAAGAATTATGGTATCATTTATAAAATTTTCACATGTCCGCACTATGAATTATCCCCCTTTTTATAAAACCATATCCTTGCTGCAGGGGTGTGTCTTTTCAGGTCACATGATACAGAAACCAGTCTTTCCAGTTTCTGCCAAGCCAGCTTGCTTCTCACAGGCAGTGCCCCTCCCAGCTTCTCCAGGAGGAAGCCACTTTTTACGACGTCTGTAATAAAAACCTTTGCCTGAGTGGAGAGGGCTTTGTTCACTCTCTGGCAGAGCACAGGAAATTCAATTATCAGATAGATGGCATATCCTTCGTGTGGGCAGCAAAAGGAACATTGGCCTGGGAACATAGTTGTGACTCAAGTTTCACTCCTGATGGGATCCGTTGCTAGGCAAAATCAAGTTCCTTAAGCCAGACCTTCAGCTAACTTTTTGTTGCTTTTAAAATAACTTGTAATTTTACACATGCAGCTAGAATGCTGATTCTAAGTGCAAAACTATGACATTTCAACAGTTACAAAGGCATGTGACACCAAACATAGGTCACTCATTTAATTTAACATTTTCGATTTTGGTGGTTTTAAATCCAGTTGCAGTTAGGCTTAAGCTGCTGACTCCATAGCATTTTTGTTATAAGCATTGTTTTTGGGCTCTTCATTTCCCAGATTTTGTAGGCACACAAAACTCCATTCTGCCAAATGTCTGCTGGTGTTCAGTGAATATTTTGCACATGTTGCAAGGTTTGAAATAGGCATTTTGCTTGCCTTCAGAAAAACACACAGTGGGTTTTAAAACGCCGGCTTTTGGATAGTGGTGAGTACTGGTACTGCACCCATTTTTGGGATTTTCTTGGATTAATGCATTCTAAACAGGAATGGTTCTTACATGGCAGTAAATCCTTGCTTAACATTGTTTTGATGGGGCTCCTTACAGTAAGATGGTTATGTGGAACCCCACAAAAAGGGTTGAATCTTTAAAGTGGTCCAATGAGTCACGATTTCAGCAACTTTTTGACATCAGTAAAAGTGGATTTTGTTAACAAAGACCTTTCTTTACCCTGGTGGGTGGCAAGTTAGGTAACCATTTTGGTGTGCGCACAACTGCGCAGCTTTCCTGGATTTCGGCGCACATGTGGGTTTTCCGCCATCTTGAATTTCTTAAGCCCACAGCACCAAATGTTGTAGAAGGGTAGCTTAAACGTGGGTCAGGACACCCTACAAGCCCCCCCACGTGACTGCACTTTGAGTTTGGGTCGATGGGGAGTCGCGTGCCCAAGGGTTTTGACCCACGCACCGGTCTGTCCGCATAATCTTCTTCCTCTTCTGTAGATGGCACAGTTCAGCATCTTCTTCTCCATCCGGTCAGATCGATCAGTTCTCCTCGCCGGTCCTGATGGGAAGATTGGGCGGTACCCCGGGCCCGTTGTGTCTTTGCTCCCGGTCTCCGGATCGTCCTTCTTGGTCATCCTTCATGGTTTCATCTCTCCTAGGATGATAAAGGAAGAGCGGCAATATCTACTCATAGACGATTTTTTTTTTTTCCACCACTGTTGAGATAGTGGGGCAGCATATGCATTTCATCATGACGAAACATTACATTCTTACTTTGATAAAAAAAAACAGTATAACTAAGAGACAGTTTCATACAAATCACAGTATGTTAGAGACTAGATGTGGTATGTTTTATGATTGGAACTGAATTAGTCTGATACAGTACCCGCTAGGATTCCAGAGGATTCCTCCAGTTGTTGCAGAGTGTGCCTGGGATGGCAACATTTCAACTGGTTTATGTGGACCCACTTGTCTTCCCCCTCTGCCGAACCACCTTTGGGGATGCGGATCTTGTAGGCCACAGGGGAGATCTTATCGACGATCTCAAAGGGTCCCTTCCATGTAGGCAAAAATGTGCGCTGCTTGGCCTGGTTCCTTTGGAAGTTGTATAGATAGACCCGGTCTCCCACCTGATATTCCTTCCTGGAAGTTTTCAGGTCATAATGGGTCTTCATGCTATCAGTCGATCTTTCTAGATTCCGCTGAGCATAAGCAAAAGCATGTTGGAGGTGTTTCCTTAAATTCTCTACATACTCATGAGTAGTGGAGGCATTTATCAGTGTCTGCTCTTGGGTCCTGTAGAGCAAATGCTGCGGAAGCACCATCTTGCGCCCAGTCATCAACTCAAATGGTGACATTTTGGTTGCAGATGAAGGGGTAGATCTGATGGCCATTAGGACCAGAGGTAATCGGATATCCCAACTTGGCCCAGAATCTGCCACAAACTTCTTTAATATGCTCACAATTGTCCGGTTATATCTCTCTACTGCCCCAGAAGAAGCTGGTCTATAAGCAATATGCAGCTTTCTCTTGACCCCCAGTATCTCCCACATCTTAGTCATTACTTCACTGGTGAAGTGGCTACCTCTGTCTGACTCAATCCTTTGAGGTAGACCAAAACGGGAAAAGATGTGGTTAATCATCAAGGCAGCTGCAGTTTCTGCCTTGCAATTTGGGGCTGGGAGACATTCCACCCACTTGGTAAACAAGCATGTCACGGTCAACATGTACTTATTCCCCCTAGCCGAGCGAATCACAGGGCCTACAAAGTCGATTTGTAAATCTGACCATGGCAGTGTCATTCCCCTCTTTTGTAAAGGCGCCCGGTGTGTGAGGGATGATGGCTGAAATTGTGCACACACAAGGCAACCCTTCAGGTACTGGTCGAGGTCCTGCCCCATGTGTGGCCAGTATGCAACCTCTCTTAAGATTTCCAATGTTGTGTGAAACCCCCTATGACCGGCAGTGGCCGCATCATGGGCGTGACTTAACATCAGGCTTCGGAATGAGGTAGGAACCACCCACTGATCGTGGCCAGCTTTGGATTTCCTTACCAACAAACCGTCTTGGATCCGGAACATTTTGGGACATTTCATCAACACTCTTAGGTCCTCTTTCCCAATGTAATCGGTATCCGTCAGGGGAAAGTTCTCAGGGTCCTCAAGGTGCTGGTAAAATTTACCAATTATTGGATCCCCCTTCTGAGCGGTAATCAAATCAGCATCAGGGGTCTCCTTACTCCATTGTGCAATTGAGAGGTCGTTGTGAGCATTTGTCTGGGACCTAGTGATAGCGGTGACCTGGATTTCAATTAGATCCCCTTGGATGGCTCCGGTTTTGGCCAGCTGATCAGCTAAGTCGTTTCCAGTTTTGTCTGGTCCCTCTACTTTGGAATGACCCTTAATCTTCTTCCAATAGATGGTCATCCCATTCGATGTGACCAGATCATCAATGTTTTGGATCAACTTCCCATGTTTCAAGGGTTTGTTGTTAGCACATAACATGCCTCTGGTTTTCCAATTAACTAGGTGCTCCACGAACCCGTTCCGTACATAATCCGAATCTGTGATTATGACCAGTTCGTGGAGTTGATGCTGGACAGCAGTGAGGATGGCCTGATGCACAGCCATCAATTCTGCCACCTGACTACTTCGGGGACCAATTTTGTATCCAGCGGAGGGTTCTGGGGACTCAGTCACCCATGCATTCCCTACGCCGGCCACCAGTTCTTTCTCCCCGTTGTTGTCGACATGGTAAGAGCATCCATCCACATACACAGTGGGCATTCCCTCACACTTGTCTTCTTCAAAGACTTTGTGGGGGGAATTAAGGTATGCCTCCATGTTGTCCTTTATTTTTAGACTTTCGTCCTCGAGACAGTTTTCTCTGGCACAATCATGCAAGTCAGCCAGACCTTGCGCGAGGGGACTCTTCTTGTTTTGGCCATATCTGACCTCCACAGGAAAGCCTTGCATTGACAGAATCCAGGAAGTAATTCGGGAATTACTCACATTTCCGGCCCGGATTCTGTCACTTTGGAGATATTGCAGAGGCTGGTGTGGAGTCTCCACTATGATGTGTTCCCCCTGGATAAACGGGCGGTAATTCTTCAATGCCCACACCGTTGCCAGGAGTGCCTTCTCACAATCGTTGAATTTTTCCTCCACAGAGGATAAAGTTTTGCTCGCATAGGAGATTACTTTATTGACCTTGTCATGCTTTTGATATAATACTGCCGTCAAGCACGTATTAGAGAACCCCGTCTCCAGGAAGAACTCCTTGTTTCTGACAGGGTAAGCTAGGCAAGGCGCTTGTGAGAGGCTTCTTTTGAGTTGTTTTACTGCCTCGGCTTGTTCTGGACCCCATTCCCACTTGACCCCCCCTTCAGGAGATGAATCAGGGGTCTGGTGATCTCTGCGTAGCCCTCAATGAACTTTCTGCTGTAATTAGTCAGTCCAAGGAGGCTCCTTAGTTCCCGCAGAGTTGTGGGGTCTTTCAGTTTCTGAAGTGCTTCCACTTTCTTTTCCTGGGGACAGAGACCCTGAGGAGTAATCTCATGCCCCAAGAAATTAACACGGGTTCTACACCACTGTGCTTTCTGAAAGGAAAGTTTTGCTCCGGCGGCCCTCAACTGTGTCAGAACATAACGGATCTCTGCTATGTGTTCCTCCACAGATGAACTTTTGATGAGGACATCATCTACATAAGCCAGGTTACCCCTCGTACCCAGGTCGGGCATGGCCTTATGTAGGAAAATATTGAACTCATTACCGGAGTTAAGGTATCCGAAGGGAGTCCGGGTCCATGTGTACTGCTGGCCCCCAAAGGTAAAAGCCAGCTTGTATTGGTCCTCCCTACTGACAGGCACGGTCCAGTATCCATTGGTCAGGTCTATTGCAGTGAATACCTGTGACCCCTGAATCTGGGCCAGCCCTTGGTCAATGTAGGGAAGAGGCCATCGGGAAGTGTGGACCCGTTTGTTGAGCTCCCTGAGGTCAGCGCAGAGTCTCCACTGGCCGTTTGGCTTCAATATTCCCAGCACCGGATTATTGAAGGTGCTGTGGACTGGACGGATTATTCCCCGGGACTCAAGGTTCTTAATTATTTCAGTAAGGGACTCCATTGATGCGAGAGGCAAGCGATATTGCTTCACAAACACTGGAGTCATGCCAGGGTCCGTGGGGATTGTTGTGGTGTGGATGTCGGTGCGACCACAGTCATATGAGTCTACCGCAAAGAGATCTTGGAAATCCAAGAAAACTTGTTTCAACCTTTGCTTTTGTTCCAGAGTCACACAGGCATCAGCTAGGTTGACTCTCTCTTCCACCATCTGCCTGAAGCCTGGAAAGACTTCTGGTTTGGCTATCTCAGCGGCCTCCTCCAACTGGGTGGAGAAGTCCCTGGTCAGAGTGCTGATTTGGACCGGAGGCTTCAGGTGGGAAAGGCAGCCCTCATGTACCTGGAAAATCACCTCATCCCTCCTGAAGTCACAAGTCACATCTTCCTTACCATAGGGGCAGGAAGTGTACACCAGGAAGTTCCCCCCATGCCGGGTAAAAATCCTGTCTGGTGTTGTATTGTCATCACTGTCACTGTCAAAACAGTCCTTAGGGATTGGTCCTAACAGTTCATTTCTAAGATCAATGGAGAAATGTCGGTCATCAACCGCCATTCCAATAATGGTGCCTGCGGCTAGAGTAATACTCTTTAAGTCGCTGTTATCCACCTCTATTGGAATGGTGTCATGTTCTATGTTGACTAATGGTGTTGGGTTTACCCCCAACCCTTGCTGTTGGAGAGAAGCGTTTAGATGTATGTAAGCATCAGGGTTTTTCAACTCTTGTCCTCTTTTAACTTTCACTTCCAGGGAGAATTGTCGGGTCCTTTCTGGGATGGTGACTTCCTCTTTAGTCTGAATTTCAACTGCATAAGGTAGCAATTGAGCTGACCTAAATGCTTTTTCTGGATCATCAAAGCCCAAGGGATTATCCGCTAATCGGGACCAAGCTTTGAAGTTTATTAGGTCCAAACTAATGGCAAAGCGATTGAGAATGTCACTGCCTAAGTAAAAGGCGGCAGGGACGTCTCGCACGACCCAACAATTGTGGACTATGCTCTTGTTGCCAATGGAGATTTTGAGCATACACCTGCTTGGCAGGAGATGTTTTGAATTGGGTGCTTCCAGGTCCATTTCCCATTTGTCTATCAGTTTGAAGGTGGGAATGGCTGGATCTTTTGGGAGTTGGCGGAACATGGCTTCGCTGATGAAGCTCTTACCGTTGTTCACACACACTCGAGCGAGAACAGAGTCCTTCCCATCATTTAACTGAACAGGGATGAACAACTGCTCTCCAATTTGCTGAATATCAGCCAGGCTTTGAGCTGATTTCACATCTTTCTGGACTATAGGAGTGGGGGTTTCTGATTGTGGATTAGTATAGAATTTCAGAGTGTTTCCTTCCAGCGTGGAATACCACTTTAGACTGGAAGGAAGGTTGATTTTCAGAAATAGAGAGGACCCCCCATCACCAGTCTGTTGTCCTACTGCTATTACCGTCACGTCTGGAATTTGGTTGTTCTGGAAGTGAAATTCTACTTGGTCAGATTTTTGTTCAACCATGTGGCATGTGCCGTTTAAACTAACATGGTTGACACTCTGTTTTAATTTTATGGGTCGGCTAGTCTGAGTCCAGAGGACCTTGTTTACGCAATCTATTAGGGGTGACAACCTTCTCAGGAGGTCATTCCCTAGTAAACAAGGGGTGCCCTCTGGGGTCACAACTATGACCGGGTGTTTCAACTTATGTCGCCCGATCTTAATGTCCAAGTCTGCCGTCCCCTCGACGGGAATTTCCTTCCCGTCAAAGTTCTGCAGTTGTCCAGGAAGAGAGGTGAGAGGAATTTGGTAATTCTCTCCCCTTCCTGCATTCAGTTCGTCAAAGGCCCTTCTGGACAGAAGGGTAGCTTGAGATCCAGTGTCCACCAGTGCTGAGATTGTACCCTGCCCCTGTACTTGTACCGGGGCATAATATCTTCCCTCCTTCTCCTCAAGGGGGCACAGATAATGTACATTTTTGGACAACTGGTGGGCTAATTTTCTGGTTTTGGACATCGCTAGCGAGGAGATTTGGGCAGAATTCTGTGGAGAGTCTTGGGAATCTGAAAGAAAAAATTTGCAACTGGAGATCAGAGCCATTGTGGGTTCCCCTGGCTCCGTTTCTGGGCCGCCCCCCCCTTTTTGGAGGCAGTCGCCAGGATGGGTTTGAACCAGGGGATTTTCTTGCTGTTGGTTCTGGGATGAGATGGTGGGCGGCGGTAGCTCAGTCTCCCCATCTCCCCAGTCTGGATTTGCATCCCTAGGGACCCATTTTTCTTTGGGAGGAGTTCCCCCCTCTCTGAAGGAGAAGATCCTTTTCCCAGGATCCTCTGAGGATCCCTCTCCCTCAAATTGGAAGATCTGTACCTCCTCCTCAAACTGAGTCTGTTTGGGTCTTTTGTTTCTCCTACCCCCCCTCTGCTCCTTAGGAGGCAGACTTTCAGGGGCAAGAGATTTTGTTTCCGGTTCCTGGGTTTCCAGGGGCTGTTTACAAGTGAGGAAGGAAGCTTCCTCCAAGGCTTTACACCCCCCTTCCCTTTGTGCCTCCTCCCTGGGAACCGGTGAGTTATCGGGGTGCTGCCCCCGTCATTGTTCTGGAGCACCAGGTCCAGAGTTGGGTGCGTTCTGCGCCGGCACGCCCATCTGAGGGTTCTGCTGAGCCCTCAGTATGTGACCCAGGTCCCGCGCCATGTTTTGAACCTGGCGCTCTAACTGGGAAACCCGCTCAGGCTGATACGGGGCCCTGTTTTCTCCCCTGGGCTGATCCCGGGAAGGGTAGCTGTCCCTCCTCTGGTAATACCCCGGGTTGGGAAGATTTGGGTACCCCTCCACCCTTGGCCTCCCCTCTCCCGGATTCAGTGGTCTGGGCTCAGGGAATTGGGGAAAGAAGGATGGATGGTTTTGGGGCTGAAAGTTGGGTGGATACCTGGGGAAAAAGTTCTGCCCAGGATTTGGAGAGTTTCTGCCCTCCGGTGGGAAGTTAGGAGGGAAGTTCCCTGGGTTAGGTGCTTGGCTGGATCCCCCCCCCTTGGGCTGGAGGAGTCCACACATAACCCAGGATGGGTCTGTTTCCCTTGTAACGGGGACTTACATAGTCAGGAGAGCGAGGGACCCCATTTGTGGGGCTGCCTCCCTGGCTCCCTGTCTGCGACTGGCCCGAGGACCTTCTGGGCCTAGCATTATTAGGTGCAGGTAGGTTTTTAGGCCCCCCCATCTCCAAATCCAAAACGGGGGTGACCTTTACCTCTGCCACCTTGGCAGCAGCAGGGGTGCTGTTGGCTTTGGGGTTTTTCTGGGCATTGCTTTTATTTTCTATGGGCTTCTGCACCTCATAGATGCGGGTAGCCTGTTCAATGACCCAGTCTAAAGATCTTTTCTCGTGAAAATCCCTCACGAGCTGGGTCATGATATATTTGGGCAAGGCATGGAAAAACGTGTTTATAAATTCACGGCTATCCGTGCGCACCCTTCTTGTGGTCTGTGCAAAAGCCCGCTTTAACTCCTGCACAAATTCTTGTGGGGCCTGATCCTCCCCACATTGCAAATTGTAGGCTGCCTTGCGAGCCTCTTGAGGATTTCTGTGAACAGAAAAATGTTTCAGGATGGCCGCCTTATAGGTGGACCATCTTAAATGATTTTGGTCCTCCAGCCCCGCAAAGAAACTGGAGTATTCCGGGGAGAAGGTCCACTTTACATATTGAATGCAGCTTTGGCTGTCCTTCAAATGGAAAGTCTCCATCATTTGTTCAAACAACTCTAAGTGCTCCCAAACAGAATACTTAGCGTTCTTATGGTAAGGCGTGATGACGCTCCTGATCGCCTTAATCTGCTTTAAGGGGTCCTTGAGCAAGGCCCTTTTTGCCTTATTGGCCTTTTTGGTTCGGGTAACCCTTGTCCATTCTTCGTCGGACTCAGAGGCACTGCTCCCAGAGGTTCCCGTCTGTTCTTCCAGGTTTTCCCGGATTCTGCGAGCCTGGGAATGGCTGGCAGAATGTGGGGACCTGGTCTCCTGTGTCCTGCGCAGTTCAGAGGAGTCTTCAGATTCCTCCTTGCTGTCAGGATTTGATGGGTACCCCCTCCACTGACCTAACTGGGCAGAGGTTTTCAGGATGCCCTTAATGGGCCTACTCTCCTGGGGTTCCCCACTGAACTGTATTGTACTTGGGTACCCATACCCGGATGCCCACCCCTCCATTCCTGGATGGTACTGGCCTATGAGCCCCATGCTTCTGGCTGGATAGTAATCTGCCATCCCTGTGGCCCTGTGCTCATGTGCGCCAGGGGACATGGGGGTGGCAGAGTCCAGGGACTGAGAGGTATGAGGGCCTCTGATACTAGGGCTCCTGAGGTTATGCTCCGGAGTTTCCATTTCCCAGCGAACCTCATCTCTATCCGCCCCTGCTCCCTGTTGCAATGCAAGAGCCTGCATTTGTGCCTTCAGTTCCTCAGTTAAGGCCTTACTCGACTCTATCAGTCTCTCCTGCATCGCTACCTGCTGTTGGAGCCTATCATTGTGTTGACAGAGGGCCTCATTTTCCCTCTGTGCTTCCTGGTTGGTCCTGGAGAACTGGGCCAGTCTTTGCTGCAGGAGGGTTACCTCCTGAGCTGTGTCCCTATTGGCCTGCTCCTTTCTTGCTAGAGCATCCTCCACCCTCCTGGTGTGCTCTAGCAAGTTCTGGTTTTCTTTTTGGAGGTCACCCAGTCCCTGGTGGGCCAGGTGATTTTCTTCCATTTTCCTTTTTAAATGGCAGACTTCCTGGCCTAAGGCGTCTCTTTCCTGACTAAGAGCCTGCATTTGTGCCGCCAGGTCGTCCCTTTGCCTTTGGAAGGCACCAGCTTTCTGGCGCTCCTGATCAAACTCTGCCTGGGTATCCAGGTCTTTCAGGATCAGTTCATTGCTCTCCTCTTTCTCTCTGTCTAGTTGGATTTGCAGGGTGGCTACCTGCTCTGTGCATGCCCTGTTGAAATTGATCTGTTGCTCCAGCTTTTTCTGGCTCTGCAGTAAGGAGTCCAAACTGTCTTGGTGCTCCTTCTGCAGGGCCAGAAATCTAGTATCCTGTTCTGACTTTTCCTTTTGCAGCACATCCATATCCTCCTTTATTTTAGTAATGTACAGTCTGCTGTCATTTTCTGACTCCTGGCTCCTCTGCAGCCTCTGCTCAGAAGAGTCCAGATCAGATTGGACCTTCTGTAATGCCATCTGTTGCCTATTTGCCAGATTTTGGCTTTCATCACATCTATCCTGCATGTCTCCCATATATAGGTACAGGTATGCTGCTATCCTGGCGATCTTATTGTGTTCCTCTTTGGCTTTAGGAGCCATATATAGTTCACTCAGGGCCACATGTAAGGGACCCTGATCTCTATATATATCTGACCCTGTTTCAGTGACCTGTTGTGTGATGGCCTGCAACCACACATCCTGGCCCTGTTCGGTCCATTCACCTCTCACAAATAGCTTATGCAGGAGGTGCTCTCTGGCTATTTTCATGTCTACTAAGGTCGTCATTCTAGAGATTGGTCTCTGTCCTGACTTACAGAAGTTAGTATTTTATTTTTGCAGAACAGAACTTTTCTTGGAGTGTCCCTTTTGAGGAATGCTTCACAGCGTAATGCAGCGTGGTGATCCGACCGGGTGTATGTATCCCGTCAGTTAGCACACTGTATTAAGCTGCACAACTGGTAAATCTAACCCAACGTCTCGGCTCGAGCCCCCACTTTGTAAGAGGATTCAATTCAGCACTACAGCCAAGTTAACGCCTAGTCTAGAATACTGAATGAAAACCCTTATTGATATATCTTTAGGTCCAGTTCATGCGTTCTGGATGACTACCCTTGTATAACACCCCTCTCTTGGAATCCCCCTGACCCCACTGAGCCAAGAAGTAATTCTGTTTTGCAAGTTTAAAAGGTTTATTTGATAAATTAAAATATATATCACACTTTTTAATAAATTAATAATTGAATATCACACTTAATCTGATATGGTAAATATTAACAACGGAGAATCTGGCACTAGCACACTTCTTTAATCACTAATGAGTTGACATGAAATGGATAAGGTAGCACACTGGTAAATAGGAACAAAAGTATAATGTGGTAGAGGATGCTTTATGTAGGCTCAGGTGGATGCAATATTCAATGAATGCAGTACAGAAAATACGCAATATGATTTCAACCAAACAATGTAATCACTTTTCTCTGGCTACTCCCCTCCCCCCCTTGATGCAAGGCAAGGAAATGGAAGGAAAACACACAGTTCTCAGAAATGCAATCAACTGTAATTCAGTTCAATCCAGCAAGCTTAAACAGAAGTTTGAAAACACAGGCAAATGCTTTGATAGGTGCTAGCAATGAATGAGAAATATGCTGGAAACGCTCTTAATTCCCTTTTAGAGGTTCAGGATGAGTGGTATCTAGTTAATATTAGTCCAGGCTCACACTAGCAATGATGCAGGGATAGTTAGCAGGTTAAACGAATTTCTGGCAAATGAAATCAGGCAGCAGCAGTTTTTTTACATGTGAAGAAATTGCAAATCGCGGCAAAATTCGCGGATGCGCCGAGCGCTATTACAAAGGAACCGCAAGGACTATCTCTGCCGTTTTGGGGTCCTAGGAAAGCCTGGGATCTCAGCCTCCAAATGAAAGTTATTGCAAGTCTCTAGCCCAAACGGTTGCGGAGATATGAGTAATTTAGTAAAGGTCGTTTTTGGTTTTGTAAATTTTAAACGCACACTTTTTCAAAATGACAAATTTTACTAGAAATGACAGGTGACAGATAGGAGGCAGTTCTACTTAGGTTAAATAGATTGAATTAGATGAATTTAAACTAAGAGATGTGTTCTGAGTTTTGCTAAGTACTCACAAGAGATTTTGAACAGGAAAGCGACTTGGTCACGATCTTCAGTCTGGTCAGGTCTTTCCGGATTCTGCTCACAGCGCCTGGTCTGGTCTCGGCTAGGCACAGCACTGCTTTCTCTCTGGTCTGGTCTCTGCTAGGCACAGCACTGCTTTCTCTCTGGTCTGGTCTCTGCTCTGGATAGATTGAAGTCTCTAGTTTGGCTTTCTGGAGTTTGATGGAGGTAAGTATGGATTTTTCCGGCAGGGCTTCCAGCGGCAGATGAAATTGAATCTCTATGTGTCCTGACTCTCTGCTTTTATCTGTTTCTTGAGAATGGGTGTGTGTGTTGCATCACTAGACTTGCCCCTCTCATTCGTCATTGGTCAGGCTTCCATTCCTCCGCTTGATTGGCAAACTGAACTGTGAGTCAGATTGATGTCATTTTATGATCTCTTGAAACATCCTCCCTTATCATCTGTGCACCCAAATATATATATGATCAAAATCCATACTTCAGAGTTACACAGTTGTTTGAAATTACATATACATGGTGTGGCTGAATTTAGCCATGTCTATGTCCAAATCTGCTCATTCTCGGAGCTTGCATTCAAAGAGTGTACATAATTGACTTTTTAACTGCTTTTTCAATTTCCGACATGGACCCAACTTTACATACATGTGTGCAGGGGGTAGGGACATTAACTGATGAAGTTTCAGATTTTTAACATGCACACATTTAGAGTAATATCCACTTTTCCGCTAAAACCCCCCTGAACATACCACCGGTTCCTACCACGTCTTAAACTGTGGGCAGAAAAATCACAAGAATTATGGTATCATTTATAAAATTTTCACATGTCCGCACTATGAATTATCCCCCTTTTTATAAAACCATATCCTTGCTGCAGGGGTGTGTCTTTTCAGGTCACATGATACAGAAACCAGTCTTTCCAGTTTCTGCCAAGCCAGCTTGCTTCTCACAGGCAGTGCCCCTCCCAGCTTCTCCAGGAGGAAGCCACTTTTTACGACGTCTGTAATAAAAACCTTTGCCTGAGTGGAGAGGGCTTTGTTCACTCTCTGGCAGAGCACAGGAAATTCAATTATCAGATAGATGGCATATCCTTCGTGTGGGCAGCAAAAGGAACATTGGCCTGGGAACATAGTTGTGACTCAAGTTTCACTCCTGATGGGATCCGTTGCTAGGCAAAATCAAGTTCCTTAAGCCAGACCTTCAGCTAACTTTTTGTTGCTTTTAAAATAACTTGTAATTTTACACATGCAGCTAGAATGCTGATTCTAAGTGCAAAACTATGACATTTCAACAGTTACAAAGGCATGTGACACCAAACATAGGTCACTCATTTAATTTAACATTTTCGATTTTGGTGGTTTTAAATCCAGTTGCAGTTAGGCTTAAGCTGCTGACTCCATAGCATTTTTGTTATAAGCATTGTTTTTGGGCTCTTCATTTCCCAGATTTTGTAGGCACACAAAACTCCATTCTGCCAAATGTCTGCTGGTGTTCAGTGAATATTTTGCACATGTTGCAAGGTTTGAAATAGGCATTTTGCTTGCCTTCAGAAAAACACACAGTGGGTTTTAAAACGCCGGCTTTTGGATAGTGGTGAGTACTGGTACTGCACCCATTTTTGGGATTTTCTTGGATTAATGCATTCTAAACAGGAATGGTTCTTACATGGCAGTAAATCCTTGCTTAACATTGTTTTGATGGGGCTCCTTACAGTAAGATGGTTATGTGGAACCCCACAAAAAGGGTTGAATCTTTAAAGTGGTCCAATGAGTCACGATTTCAGCAACTTTTTGACATCAGTAAAAGTGGATTTTGTTAACAAAGACCTTTCTTTACCCTGGTGGGTGGCAAGTTAGGTAACCATTTTGGTGTGCGCACAACTGCGCAGCTTTCCTGGATTTCGGCGCACATGTGGGTTTTCCGCCATCTTGAATTTCTTAAGCCCACAGCACCAAATGTTGTAGCAGGGTAGCTTAAACGTGGGTCAGGACACCCTACAACCAAGATGTAGGAGAGGTACCCAAGGGGAGAAGTCGCCCCCCTATCCACCTGACCGTGGGAGAAGCCCTTCAATAACTGATCATGTACACTATTTACTTTTGCTTGAATGCCAAATCTAACATATAAAAATCGCTTGAAAACCGTCTCAGAAACAACTGTGCTTGGTAGTCACCTGCACTCCATTCCAATAGCAAAACCTTGCTAACATGACTGTCTACACTCTCTCAATTACACCCTGCATTGAAACACTTTCCCACACATATACTTTTTTTTAAAGTTTCTCCAAATTTCCCAATCATTATTCAAACAAATCTAAACAAAATATAAAGTTCCTTGCATCTGCAGTATGTTCTTCCGGTGAGGTGACCTCCCCAAAAATCACATTCAGCATCACTTGACTGGCATTGTTTGCTCACATTGCCTCTCCAATTTTATCATTTCCTCTAGTACAACCACAGACCCGTTTTTGATTGAGTGCCTGAGACTGTATTTCCCCAAACATGTTTACCCAAAGTACCAAGAGTCAATTTCTGAAGTACAAATATATCCCATTTTTAATATAGCGCTTCATGCTTGTAGCCCCCAATACAAAGCACTGTAAATATGTTTTATTGATACTCACTTTAATGGAACTCAGTTTATAAACCTCATAATGAATGATAAAGGGATCATTCTCCCATGCCTGGATTAAAACTGACCTGCAGGCTGCCCACCTGTCGGAGGTCAGCAGTTACGTAGCCAAGGAAGCATCCCATTTTTAGCAGCTGCTGGTAATGGTGCAGACTCTAAGATATTGGCCCTAGCACTGCAACTCTTTGCGAGTGAGGAATGGTGTGTTTTGTTCCCGATCGTGTAGTTCCTGGATTCACCACTGGAGAGAATCTGTGGGGCACAGATTTCATAAAGTAATTCTCCAGCCCCCCCCCACCAACCCCCAATTACTTGCTTGCTGCAGGCACTTTCAATCATTCAATAACTCCCAGAAGCCCAGCACAATGCATATAATATTCACATTTCTTTTCTGAAGTTACTACAGTCTTCATTATCTGATGTGCATAATTATGTCATTCAGACACTTAGTGCATAGGAGAAGGCAGCTTCTTTTTTGTTTTTTTCTTTCTTGCCGTTCTCATTTTTCAGCCTGGCAGAGTGAAGGCTTCTTTTGTTGAAAGTGTCTCAGTTGATGGTGAATTTATCAGCCAGCTAGGAGTGTTCCTTTATTGCCTTTGGGCGGTAAAGTGTATCTCAATTGTGATTCTGGCCTAATGTGACATCCAGGGCAGCTTCACGAGGATGGGTGTTAATGGGTCACAGTGTTTTAATTAAGCAACATAACCCAAGCGGCGGGGGCATTACAGACTCAGGTAATGCCCCGGGGGCCCATAGTTATAGGCCCGAGCGAAGTGAGGGCCTTAACGAAGGCTCTGGGGCATTACCTGAGACGGTAATGCCCCCAGTGCGAGGGGCATATTGCTTTTAGTACCCTGGCCTGCAAGATTTGCGTGACCGGGGCACTAAAAGCATTTTTTTCTGTCCCGAAACGTTCCGGAACAGAAAAAGAAAAGAAAAAAAAGACCAAGAAAATGGCCACCAGGAAAGGGAAAACTGAGTCCGTTTTCCCTTTCCATGGCGGCCATCGGGAGCGGACACGCTGTAAACAGAAGTGTTTCCAGCGCATAGGCTCCAGCACGTCCGCTCCCAAAAGAAAAGGAGAAGAAGGTAAGTGGGGTTGGGAGGGCGGAAGGGAGGGAGGAAAAAAAGAAAGAAAAGAAAAACGTTCCTTCGTCCCCAGTGGGGGACGATGGAAGCCTCCGGCCGTGTGGACGCACGGAGCAGGGATGGCCCGGCTCCAAGTTTCCACATGGCTGAAGGCTGCCACCGTCCCCCACCGGGGACAAAGGAGCAAGAAGGTAAATGGGGTAGAGAGGGCAGGGAGGAGGGAGGAAAGGGGAGGGAAAACAAAAAAATGAAACCTTACCGAGTCCCTGGCTGGGGGCGAAGGAAGCCTCTCTGCTGTGGGGAGGCTCGGACCGGAATGTCCCTGCTTCGAGTTTCCTCATTGGCTGAGGGGCTAGCACGCCACACGCCATGGACAAGCAGGCTGGAATCCCGGCCGAGAATAAAGGGATTCTCGGCCGGGTAACGACCCAGCGAGAGCCAATCAGAATACGTGTTGCATTCTGCTTGACTCTCGCCGGGTAATAATATTGAATATTAGACCTCTGTGGACGGGGCTGAGTTCCTCTTGTCCTTTGATTAGATTAGCTGCAGCATGCTGGATGACTTTCAGTAGAGGCAGGCAGGATACAGGTACACTAGCCAGGAGTGCGTTGCCACAGTCCACTTAGGAGAGAACAATGTCTTGGTGACACTCCTGTGGTGGTGCCAGATTGGGTTGAACTGGAGGGCTTAATCTGGGGCAGAAAAGTCAGCCTATTTTAGTTGTTTTGGAGATGTGAAACTTGAAGGGGTCCTGGCGATCAAAGGTGAAACTGAGTGAATTTGTTCTGGCAGGACTGTGAGGGGGGTAATTGATTCTGTCTACCTTGACTCTCAGTTTGTAACTTGTTTTTGCTTAGCTAAGTTGCTGAGAAGGATAATTATGCTCTTTGATCGTTATAGCTTGAGGTAGGCACTTGCCATTAACGCCCATATAAAGGGAATTGAGACTTTCCGATGGTGGATTTTGGCGATGCAGTTGGACTGCAGATAGACCGTGTCTTACCATGTATTGTGTTGCTTGATTTTATTTATTTATTGTTGACATATTTGGTGTGCCAGCTTTGCGCAGAATGCTTTGTAATGGCCTAAGAAGAAGGGGGCAGGAAAGGGAGGTGAGTAAATACTGGTCATTTGCCTTTCTTAGCCATTTAAACCGTATAAGAGCAGCCGTCGATGTATTAGGACAAGTGCTTAGTAACAAATAGTAAGAAAAATATTAAGCAACGTGTTAATACGCTCAGGAATTCAAATGCAAGTGTGAAAGACACTCCAAGGGGATAAGAAGAAAGTTAAGCTGAGACTCTATGATAAACACATTTGATTTAGGCAGATGAGCAAGGGATTGAGCGTTAGGACCAGGTCATGTGCAGCCACCATGCAGAACATACAGTTTAGGCAAATGGATAGACCAGTCTTCCACATTGCAGATTTCTAGATTCAGACTCTGGGCCTCATTATAAGGGTGGCGGCCAGGGTATGAATGGTACCGGTACGCCACCAGCACCGTTCATTCAGGGGTGCCACATTACGAGTTCTGCTCAGGGGTTCCTGACAGCCCGCCAGGTTTTACCTGGCAGGCTGTGCGGCACCCGCGAGCAGAACTCGTGATTGTACCGGCACCGTTATCAACAGTGCCGGTGCAACTATGCTTCCCGCCCCCACTCTGACCTATGGGTCAGAATGGGGATCGGAAGCCCGGCATTACCACCACCTGCGAATGCGCAATTACGGGCCCACTCATCTCGTAATGGGCCGGTTATTGCCCATTCGCGGGAGACGGTGCCAGTTGCGAGCCTGGCGGTAGCCGTGCCTGCCACACAGGCACGGCTACCACCATGCTTGTAATGAGGCCCTCTGTGTTCTAAGGGAGAGGTTTACACAGGGCTGTGACACTCAAACAGATTGATCGTAGACCAAATTTGTTTCCCCTGAAGTATTCAGTGGATACATTCTTAGCAGCAGGGAATCTCAGTTCACAGGGTACGGTTTATTTTTTCATGCATGGTCTTATGTTTGCTTGTCCACTACAGGGCTGTTGTTTTAAATAATATTCAGAACGTTGAAGTCATTCCTTCCTTTTAAAGGGAGCAAATTCATAGATTTCAAAGTGAGGAAGATCTGATCGAGATCACGCAATGTTAACCCCAAGATGATCAGAGCAGATTGGATTTTGATCAGTTATAGAGTGTAGACATATTACTTTGTAGGCCCAAGTGCACACTATTTGCATAGTGCAGTATGGCTAACACTAAAGCTTTGGTGACGGCCATCTTATGTTGAATACTGAGGTCAGGCAGTATGCTTTAGCGCATGTGCAGCTGATATTGGCAAGTGCTGAAAGAGTTGTCATGGTGAAACAGGAAACCTCTGTATTTGGCTTCCTTTGTGGGGATTCAAGGTGGGCCTATGGTATTCGGCAAGATGAATCCTGGAGAGGTTGGGCTACTGCGACCAATTAACAAAATTCAGTCCAACATGCATTCATGCAGAGGTGGTGCTCAGTCATCCAATCCTAGAAAGACTCCAGACAGGCAGAGAATTGTGCATTTTCGATGGGATTTGAGTATTGTCAAGATATTGATATTGATATTTTATTTCTATTGCGCTTGTACACAAGTGTTTCAGAGCGCGACAAGGCAAGGGAGGGGAGCAGGGGAGAACAAAACAGCAATCTCACTAAGCCCAGTGACAATGAGAACGCGCAAGTGCATGGGGGAGGGGAAAAGTGCATGGAAGGGGGAGAAGTGGAAAGTGCAAAGCAGCATCGAAACAGATAAATAATAATAAATAAATAAATAATAAAGGCAACAAACAGTGGAAGTGCAGCCAGCAATTTGAAAGTGCTAGGTTTAAGGCCGCAGGGTAGGTCTGATAAGTGCAGGAAAAAAGGGGGTGCAGTATGGGTACAGATACAGACCCCAGTGCAAGGGGTGGCCCGGAGGAAGTGTGGGAGGGTGACACGGTGAGTAGGTACATGGCCCCGGAGGATACAGGGTGACCAGGTGGACGGTGCCAAGAGAGAACAGATCAGCAGGGGAGAGGGGGAGCAAAGGCAGAAGAAAAGAGGAAGGTCTAGAGGTGCTTCCGGAACCGGAGATGGTTCTCCTCAAGTTTTAGAGTGGCAGGGAGGCTGTTCCAGAGGGAGGCCCCAGCCAAAGACAGAGATCTACCCCCAGCTCGTTTCTTAGAAAAACGTCTGACCCTGAGGGAGTTGGAGGTAGAGGAGCGAAGAGCTCGAGAGGGGAGGTATTTGCGGAGGGATAGCTGAAGGTATTTTGGACCCAGTCCCCAGAAAGCCCTGTGGACAATGCAGAGGGTTTTGAATTTAATCCTTGCATCCACTGGGAGCCAATGGAGGGATTTCAGAGCTGGAGAGATACAACCCCAGGGCTTGAGGCCAAGGACAAGTCTTGCAGTACTGTTCTGGATTAGTTGCAGAGGGCGGAGAGTAGAGGCAGGTAGATTTAGAAAGATGCTGTTACAATAGACCAACCTAGAGAGAACCAGAGCTTGGGATACCATCAGCTTCTGGGGAAGGAGAGGAAAGGCAGAGCACCTCTGAGGAGGTGCAGTAGGAAGTTTGACTTTTTAGAGACCTCAGAGAAGTGGGCAGAGAAGGAGAGGGTGGAGTCAAAGATGACCTGAGGTTCTTAGGCTCACAGGTGGGGGTAGGAGGAGGGCCAAGGGAAGTTGGCCAGAGAGTGAGGGGAAAGGATGGTGAAGGTGTGCCGATGAGGAGGATCTCCGTCTTGCTGTCATTCAGACAAAGATCATTGGCGGCACACCAATCTTGAATGGCAGTTAGGCAATCAGAGATGAGAGAGGGAGAGTAGGTGGCCGAGGGCAGCCTGAAAATGAGTTGAGTGTCATCAGCGTAGCACTGGAAATTTGAGCAGAAAATGGAAATGCAGTGGGCGAGAGTTGCCAGGTAATAGTTGAAAAGCCAGGGCGAGAGGTTAGACCCCTGGGGAACACCACTGAGAGAGAGGAAGATGGATGATAGGAGGACAGAATTTGGACCTGGGAGGGTCGAGGTCAGCCGGGCCAGAGCCTGATCAGCGATACCCAGTTTTCACAGAGACGGTTGAGCAGGATGGTATGGTTGACGGCCGTGTCGAAGGCAGAAGAGAGATCGAGGAGGATGAGGACAGAGGGAATTTTAGAGTCAAGGTTGGAGAGCATCTGCAATGCAATGGAGTTAAAAATAATTCCAGGATCTCAGCCAAGGGTTTTACATAGCAGTTGAATGGTCATAGTAAAATGGCTAAGCCTTGGGGGACCCCCTATTTATTTATTTATTTATATTTATATAGCGCGCAAGCAACCCAAGGGCATTGAGGGGCTGTTACTTGCAAGAACTTAGTTACACAGGTACTGGCATGGTAGCGGTCGTTGATACATTATGGATATTACAGAACATCATACTGTTGTTACAGACATTGCACTTGGTCATTGTGTTACAACCTATGCATTGGGTCATGTGGTGAGTATTCATGCTAGTGTGCGGGGCCTTATGTGAAGAGGATGGTTTTCATAGCTTTGCAGAAAGTGGTGAGGGAGGCCTCACCTCGGATCGTGGGAGGTAGGGCATTCCAGTGAATGGGTGCGAGATAGGGGAAACTGGATCCGCCCCCTCTGGCTTTTTTTACTAGTGGCACAGAGAGCATGTTGGTATACGGTGATCTAGTTGGCCTGGTAGTGGAGACGGGGTGGATTCTTTTGATTCTTTTTGAGAGGTAGGCAGGAGCCGTAAGGTGAATGCACTTGTGGGTCAGAGTCAGAGCTTTAAAGACAATCCTTTCCTTTATTGGGAGCCAGTGGGCTAGTTTCCTGGCCTCAGAAATGTGTTCTCTTTTGGCAATGCCTTGGGCTGCCCGGAGAGCATTGTTTTGTATGACTTGTAGTGTCTCCAGGTTTTTATTGGAGGTTCCTAGAAAGAGTACATTGCAATAGTCTAGCCTAGAGCCGGTGATGGCTCTGGCTATGTTGCTGCAGTTCTCTTTGGAGAGAAAGGGTCTGACTGCGTTGATACGTTTAGCATGATATGCAGCTGTGGAGGCTATTGCATTGACTTGTCTGTCCATGGATAGGCTGGAATCCAGGTACACTCCAAGAGTTTTGACAGAATCTGAGACAGGAATTTTAATGGTGTCACCATCGATGGTGAAGTGGCTGAATTGTGAGTCTAGGTTTTTTAGCATGTCGGGGGAACCTACCAGGAGGAGTTCAGTCTTGTCGGAGTTGAGGCATAGTCCATTGTCTGCCATCCAGGCTTGGATGGTGTTGTATAGGTTGTTGAGGGTCAAGGAGTTGGTGTCATAGCTACCAGTGAGGGTGAGGAAGATCTGTGTATCGTCAGCGTAGTTGGTGTAGGAGATGCCCATAGCGTTGAGTGTGAGGAAGAGGGGTTGTGTAAAAATGTTGTAGAGGGTGGGGGAGAGGCAAGAGCCTTGGGGCACACCACAGAGTATGATGGTTGGTGAGGCGGAGGCTAGGTCGGAGAATACTTGCATGGTTCTGTCTTGTAAGAAGGAAGTGATCCATGCTGTGGCCTCTGGGGAAAATTTGGAAGTGGAGGAAAGGTGGTGGCATAAGACGTCATGATCTACGAGGTCGAAGGCTGCGGATAAGTCAAGGAGTAGGAAAAGTGCTGGTTTACCCATGTCTCTAGCGTCGTCCATCTGGTTTTTCAGGTCAAGAAGGGCGGTTTCAGTCCCGTGTATGGGGCGAAAACCAGATTGGTGGAGTCCAAAGAGTTTATTTTCTTCAATGAAGTGCTGAACCTTCAGGTAGGCTGCTTTGTCCAGTATTTTGAGGAGGAATGGGACAGTGGTGATAGGTCTGTAGTTGTTGGGGGAGGTGGGATCGAGAGTTGTTTTTTAAGAGGACGCATCCAAGTTTCCTTGAGGGAGGTGGGAACTTTTCCTGTGGTAAAGGAGGCATTAACGAAGGCTGTCAGGAAGGGAGCTAGCGCTTCGGTGCAGTCTTTGATAATGGGGGCTGGGCATGCATCCCCTTTGCAAATTGAGGGTTTGTTGTTCCTCATTGTGTTGATGATGTCTTTTTCCTGAATGGGTTTGAAGGAGAAAGGTTGGGGGGGATCCGGGGCAGAGGGTGGGACAGGGATGTGTTTATTCGGTAGGGCTTGTTTGGTGGCTCGTATTTTGTTTTTGAGGAGGCTCAATTTGGTTTGCATGACATTGTGTATGTCATCACACCAGGTTTGGCTTTAGTGAAATTCTGGGGGGCGGGAGTGAGTGTCTCAAGCTCCCTAAAAATGGCAAAGATTTCTTTTGTGCTAGATTGAGCTTCTGAGATTTGGCCTTTGCCTTGGGTGATTGCCTTTTTGTATTTGATGGATTGAGCTTTAAAGATCATCTTATCTTTGTCAGTGTGGAACGTTTGCCACTGTGTGAGTGCAGCCTTTTTCTCATTGCGGAGAGTAAGGAGGTCCGGGGTGAACCATGAGTTGGAGTGGGTTGTGGGTTTGGATTTGCGGGCTTTGATAGGGGCAATGGAGTTGATAGCTGCTTTGATGGCAGCATCATATGCTGTTGCGAGTGTTTCTGGGTCTGAGGAGAAAGGTGGTCTGAAGGCTGGGCCTTGGAGGAAGGGCAGTAGCCTTTCCTTTGTGAGCTGGCAGGAGCTTCTGGCGATGCAGGGTGGGAGGGGTTGGGGTGGGGGTAGCGGGGGAGCTAGTGGTGAGGATGCTAAAGGTGATGAAGTGGTGGTCAGACCATGGGGTGGGAGTGTTTCCGAAGATGATGAGTGGGCAGTTATGCTGTGCGATCCATTCCAGAGTTCTGCCCTGGGTGTGAGTTGGGCTAAAGATGGTGTTCTTGTAGCCCAGCGCCTTGAGGGCTGAGTCAAGGGATTTGGCTGCTAGGTCCTTACTATCCTGGAGACCTAGGTTGACATCCCTAAGGAGAATGGCTTTAGACTGTTATTTGAGGTTGTCAGAGAGGAGGTGGATGAGAGAGGCTTGAAAGTCTCCTGTTGGGCCTGGAGGGCGGTAGATAGTGTGCACAGTAATGGTGCAGTGGGGAGAGAGGGTTATTTTGACTTGGAGGTAGTCGCTGTTGTTGTGCTCTCTAACAACTGTTGTGTTGTGTTCTCTACCATTCTGATAGAGAGGAAATCTCTGGCAATAATTGCTACACCTCCACCTTTAGAGAGGCGATCTTGCCTGGTGATAGAATAGCCAGGGGGTAGGGCGAGGGAGAGCGTAGGGCCAGAGGCCTCATGTAACCAGGTTTCTGAGATCATGAGCAAGTCGAGGTCATGGGTGGTGAGGAGGTCGTGGATGTCTAGAGCATGAGCAATGATGGACCTAGCATTAATCATGGCGCATTTCAAATGGGGTTCAGAGGCGTCTGTGAGAGGGTTTGAGGGGGGGATGGTGAGGTGGACGGCGCGGTGGTGCTGTGGGAGTTGCACACCACAGATTTTACACTAGGGGGCACATTTTCAGTGGTGGTGGGCACATGTGAAATAGCATTTGGCATAATAGCCTTCAAAATTGTGGTAGAAGAATTGCACATCACAGATTTTACACTGGGGGGGCTCATTTCCTGTGGTGGTGGGTACATGTGAAATAGCATTTGGCATAATAGCATTCAAAATAGTGGTAGAAGAATTGAACATCACAGATTTTACACTGGGGGGCTCATTTTCCGTGGTGGTGGGCACATGTGAAATAGCATTTGGCATAATAGCATTCAAAATAGTGGTAGAAGAATTGAACATCACAGATTTTACACTGGGGGGGTCATTTTCCATAGTGGTGGGCACGTGTGAAATAGCATTTGGCATAATTGCATTCAAAATAGTGGTAGAAGAATTGCAAATCACAGATTTTCCACTGGGGGGGGGGCTCATTTTCAGTGGTGGTGGACAGCTGTGGAGTCATATTCAGTATGGAGGCAGTACACTTGCAAGTGGGGTCAAATACTTCATTGGCCACTATATTGGCTATATTGGCAGTACGTGAGCATAGCCTTGTATTAAGGGTGCTTGTGGGGCTGGGCTGTGATATGATGGAGGCTTGCAGAGTACGGGCACGTAGTATAAAGTGCCTTGCGGTAGAGCATGGATTAGTAAGTAGATTGCAGTGGTTGTGCTTCTTACCTTCTGGATGTGGCATAGGTTTGGGGCAGACGGTAGACGAGCAGCGAAGAGCTGCAAAGAACACCGGAGGCCTTTCCTGGCGGCCTTCCCTGCTTTGATGCTGAAGGTTTGAGAATGGAAGGTGATGGGTTAAGCCATTTCAGGACCATGCCATTGATGCCTAAAGACTGTGAAAGTCTCTGCAATAAGATTTGGTAGTGAAGGATGCCACATGAAGCAAAGAGGTCAAATAAGAACAGATCCGCTAGGGAGTGGACAAGAACACCTCTAAGAAATGGAACAAGTTTTTTTCTGTGCTTTGGGATGGTCTAAAGACATATTGGTTTTGTTGCAGGAAGTTGTTGGATTCTGAGTATTCCAGAACCTGCTGGGGTGATATATTCACTAGTAATTGACCGCTGAACGTTTTATTGGTTACTGAGCAGAAGATAGCATGCACATTCGGCGCCGCTGATGGTCTTTTTAGCAGTGGCGTGATGGTGAATGTCTTGAGGGCAGGTTTTTCCATGCATGCTGTGTGAGAAACCTGAAGGTGTCTCACTTACTAGTCCCCGGGAATCTGTCATCTAGGTGGCCAGAACACAGCCATTGCTGTAGGATCCAATTCCTGGGGATGGACCAGTTTGGGAGGATCACCTGGATGAGGGGTCCTCGGGGAGTGCAGGTGGGACACAGACGGGTGAGACACGGTATCCCCCTTCTTATAACACCTTTTCCCCATCCTACCATGTAGGATACTCAGACACTCTACGCCCTGCCCTTTTCCAACACGAACACTTTCTTACACCATGAAAGACAACGGACTAACACTACTGCCATTTACCGGACATGTCCCAACACAAAGGTCAGGCAAAGTCAGGCAATTTACCAGAACCACACACACCTGAAGGCCCTTTCCCTTCCTCACAGGGACAAAAGGTGGAGCATGGGAGCACACTATGAGCAAGACAAACGGCACAACAAAACAGCTATGCTAGGGTGGCAGTTCAAGAGGAGGAGAAAGGCAACAAGAAACAAAGGGGCGACAAGGAGAGAAGCGACCTTCCCCTTTTTGACCCAGACCCACAAAGCCAGTAGAGACGCTTGCTATCGTGGTACCATCCGTGACTCCAGAGATGAGAAAAGCCAAGCAATTCATCACAGACGGTGAGTCGAAGGGAGGGCCGATGAGAAATCGAACTGTCTTGAACAAAAGTTGTGAATGGCAAATTAAGGGGAAAATCAGCTGCAGAGGGCTCTTGAACCACTAGATAGACTCTGGTTAATTGCACTATTGTTGAAACTACGGATACCAGAATGCCCTAGGAGAGATGCAAGGAAAAGATCAAAGTGGTCATACAGGGGTCTAACAATACCCCCTGTACAGTCGAAAGTCTTTGACTGGCACGTAATTGGAAAGCTAAGGGAGACAAATTCCACATCGTAAGAAAGGAGAATGAACTGTGTGTTTGGCAAGAGTGAACTTGATGGAGGGATGCCGACAGAACGAGGCGAAGCATGATGCCCCAAAGAACATTGTGTTGACAAGAGTGAACCCAACAGAGGGATATCCACAGTGGATTATTTAAAAATACATTAATACTTGTGAATAAAAGCCGTAGTGAACCCAACAGTGGGAGGCTGCTATTCGAGGGTAAAAGCCGTAGTGAACCAGATGGAGGGAGACTGACATTCAAGAGTGGTCTGAGCACAGAAGAGGGGGACCCAGAGGTGAAAACCATCAACCAACGTAACGAAATAGATGAAATCCTATGAATAAAAGCCATAGTGAACCCAACAGGGGGTACGCTGCTATTTGAGAGGGGTCTGAGTCTGGAAGAAGGGATCCAGGGGTGAAAAGCCATTACCCAACATACAGACGAAAGGAACTTGTTTTATTATTTTGAACACATCATGTCCTTGAAGGCAAGAGACATTTTTGTAGAAAAGAGACTTAATCACCAAAGATTCTGACACTTGAGAACAAACCTGTAGTGTTGTGCTAGGAAAGCTCGAGAGTGTGCTACGCTCAGGAGTCCAGCCTTGTTCCGTGCTCAAAACATGGGGAAGGGAGACCCCTGGCTATAACATCCTGACTTATCACTTGTGAACAATTCTTTCTTTCTTGTTAACACTATTCCACACTCTTTTTGTATCTAGTTGGAAGGAATGGCAATTGTTTATTTTTAGTATAGGCTCTTATATTTGACAAGACGCCACTACGACTGCCTTGTTATTATTTGATGGTCGTAGCTTTCTCCCATCTTAGATTTAGGTTTATATTAGGGGGTTTTCCAACCCACCTATACGGTTTAATGAACACCCTTGAACTGGGATCACTTGTGTCTGTCTTTACTGTTCCCACCATGAGTTTCTTACAGCTGCATATTGTGGCTGCCCAGGAATTCCCCCAATTGCACAATGTAAAATCTGAGGGTGACTGGAAAGAGGACGTGACCCTCTGGGACTATGAGTTGCTGGCTTTTGGATATATCTACTGGATCCTATATGGACTAACTGGTCTCTAGTTGTACAGGTATGTAGTGAATAATTAGAGGATAGTATCGTCAAAGACCAATCTTGATGCTAGAATTTTGAGAAGTGGTGTGTGGTTGACCATGGTGGAAAGGCCAAATAGAAACAGAAGGTAGATGTCTACTCTGTTAAGGCTCTAAAGAGCCTCTTGGAAGATTTGGTTAGTGACAGTCTTGACACTTCATATAGGTTAGAATACAAATGTACATCCTTTTTTGCTGTCCTTTCAAAGAATGGTAGATGCATGATGGGATGATAGTATTGCCTCTTCAATGTTTATTCCATGTTTGATCCCAAACTATTCAATTTCCCAAGTTTTGACTTGGCCTAGAGTAAGTGCTCTTTGATGGGCCTAACCACCACAATGTGGCTGTGAAGAGCTGGCCTTACCAGAATTGTGTGGCGCTTGGTCCTGGCGAAGAATGGCCGGCCTTCTGGGGAGAGCACCCCGTAGCTGCTAATTATCAGCTAGTCTGGTGGGTCCCAGATTTGAAGGCCCAGGTTCTTGGGGATCCCCCAACCAAGGAGAAAAAAGCCTGCAGAAATTGTTCTCGAAAGCTGCAGATCCACGAAGCCAAAGGAGGTCAGAAAGACTGCTGAAGGTACAGGCAGCTAAAAGAGAAGCAAGAGTTTAGCATCATACCAACAATAATATAGTATAAGCATACCAGCAGGCTTACAAGGAGACGAGCAGGTACAACGCACAAAAATATAATGAGGCACCTGGGCCGGATGGCCTTCTGATTTATCTTTTTCAAGATGGACCCCTCGTTTTGGACCCCTTATTACAAAAAGTTATTAACCTAACGAATACCGTTCATAACCTGCCGGATTTGTGGAGATTGGCCACGATCGGGCCGATCTTTAAAAAAGGTGACAGAAATAACCCCTCTAATTATAGACCAATTTCACTGCTGATTGTCTGGGGAAAGTGTATGCAAACATTCTTGCAAATTGGCTTTTACAATATATTGACAATTTTAAACTTCTTCACCATATGCAAGCAGGCTTCTGCAGGGGCATAGGCACAGTTGACATTTTCAAATAAATGTCTTTTTAGCTTTTAAGTATTTTTTTCTTCTTTATTGCAAGGTAGGCTACTACACGATGTTGTTTTAAGCTCTTATTCATGTTTGTGTATCTATGTGATTAACATCTGTAATGCTGCTTTATGTAACAGGTTATTTTAAAGAAGCTTTGAATGTGAATATTTTCTATATGTGTGTTAGGATCTGGTGCAGACCTGTACTTACCCGCTTGATGGTGCGTGACTCGGACTCCCACGGCGGGACAAGCATGGCGCACTCATGCCTGATTCATGGGAGTCCAGGTTTTACACTGCAGTGCTACCATCTCCCGTGGTGGCTGGGGGGTGCCAGGAGGAGTTCCCGGTAGTATTCGCTCCATTTCTCTGTTTGCAGAGACACAAATCAGCTGACTTGTGATGCCTCACCGGGTCCTTTCCTCTAATCCACAACGTGCACGCTGAGTCAGGGCAGGATTTCATTACTGCTTCGTTGCTACAGCAGTATCATACCATTATGGCCATAAAACCATGCATCCACAGTTGCTCCATGCTTTCAGGTATTTAGGGTTAAGTATATAGCTAGAGTCTGGTTCATTCATTAGAGTTCTATGCTAGGAGCCACCTCATTTCGGTAAGCCTGATACTAGGAGTATCTGTCCATTATTTTGTATTTCAAGTTGTAAACTTTACCTTTTTCTAATTGTTCCAATGTGTCTCCGCTACAGCTCCTGATCTTCTTCAAATATGGAGGTGCTATGTCAAGTAGAAGTACTGCCCAAGTCCATGGGTTACACATATTATATTCTGGTCTGTTGGGCTTATAAATTGGGGAAGGAGGTAGCATAGCATCCCGACTTCCAGAAGAACCTTCTTGGCCTTCAAGCAAATCTGGCCGATCTGACAATTTGATTTTTCATGAGTGTGTTATTGGAATTCTAAAAGTTTAAATTGATTTATTTTATATTATTTTCTGTATGTAGCTTTTACGGTTGACTATTAACTGAAATAAAGCGTATTACCACTACAAGGCAAGAGGAGCAGGAGGTAAGAACTAAGAAAGAAAAGCGGAAGGAGGTGGCATAGGAACAAAGAAGGACAGAAGAACCTAGGACTATAAGCGAGAAGCAGGTACTCACTCAAAAAGGTGCCACAGCAGCTGTAGCTCCTAAATGGTAAAGCACGTCACTGCCAAGAACAACCTGGAAACGGAAACGTTAGCACAGCACCCATCTGGAAATGTTAGCACGGCCACCATCTTGGAATGGGAGGCCTCATTCGAGGCGGCGCCACAGCCACAATCTCCAGCGTCTATGGAAGGAGACGTGTTTCATGAGAGTGGCACAATTTATCTGTGGCCCTATTTAAAGTGCCCATTGTAGCTGATCTGAGTCAAATGTGCCTTCACTACTTAACCATAATAAAAGTAGCTTTCCATGGAGATTACTGCTGGGAGGTCACTTCGTTAGTATTGCAATTATGAGCTGGTGTTGGAAGTAGGGATTTACTGCTGATGGTAAAAGTGCAGCCGGCAGGACACATATTATCCAGCTTTCCAGCTGCTAAACAAATATCAAAAAAGTACAAAATGTACTATTCCAAGAAATATTTACATTTTGGGGGCAGCCACACCCCTCCTACAGTACATCATTACCTGAGGGTGTCCTGCCCAAACATGACTTAAAGCATAACAGTTGGTTTTAGGACCAACTCAAAACGGTTACTATGTGTAGCAATTTCAACCACTGTCTGGTGAAATAACTATTGTGCCAACAGAGTGCATTTTGCAGCTAGGTGTTATTTTTTCTGATCTGGGATCGATAGAATTTAACTTAGAAGAGTGACGGACACTTATGTGACTAAGCAGTGGTTTATTTAGCAGGAAGGAGTAGTATGCACTACATCCAAGTACTCTGCATAAATAATTATGCCTACATGGATTGCATAAAGCATTGTTTGCTCGCCTACATTCGCTGCTACTAGGCTTAGTGTGCTGAAAGTCTAGGAGTGGGATGCAAGACATCTTCACACAGGGAAGCTACTTTGGCCAGAGAGATGCTGTTCTCAAAAACTCTATAGCTTTCTTCCCCTCGCTGATCCAAGTGTACTTTGGGAATACTGTTAATACTCGCAAAAGTCTTTGTAAATTTGAACAATGCATGCAACTGTGCCCATGGCTCCCTTAGTTCACTGTGCCGAAACAATGACCTACTTATCCTCCTTGCCCCTTTCCACAAAGGAATGAAGGGAGCTTGATCTATATTTCCCCCTGTCCCATTATTGCAATTCCAGTGTACCACTAGGATTCCCACATGGGACAAAGGCCCCAATAGAGCACACACAAAATCAGCAGTTGAGTTCAACACTTTATTAACGTGGCTAGAGTGGCAGTGGATAAAACCAAGGTATATGTTGAATACTGTGTGCCAGCAAACATTGAGGATGAAAACCTTGAGTTTCTTTGGCTGAATTTCAACACAAATATATGTCGGGAGGTGTGGGGGGTTAGGTTTATAATGAATGTGGGGGGAGTATGGGGAGCTGTGCCCCCCGCATATACTTGCATTGAAATTACCAAACAGTAAAAAAAAAACCTTGA
Organism: Ambystoma mexicanum; assembly: GCF_040938575.1. Classification (NCBI taxonomy): domain Eukaryota; kingdom Metazoa; phylum Chordata; class Amphibia; order Caudata; family Ambystomatidae; genus Ambystoma; species Ambystoma mexicanum. The sequence continues at coordinate 290,627,393 of NC_090922.1, forward strand.
GGTTTTCGTCCTTGTTGGGGTTTTTGTTTCCATTGTAATTACACCAATCCAAAGCATATACAGCCTACACATAGTAAACTACAAATAATAAAGACTTGTCTGTGATAAGTGTCAGGATGGCTTAAACCAAAGTGACTAATGATCCTATCTATGAAAAAACTGCCCTCCAACCAATACTTTCCCTGCATTACACGCAGGGCCACGCTCCGGGCAAAACATGCTGCGGTTTGATTGCGGGACACTGGATTATTTACCGCTCCACAATATTATGGGTTGCGAAACCCATTTCTGAAAGATCTCTCTGTTTCTGCGCAGAGGTCAGCACCTTCACGCAAAAGCATTATCCATCCGCTAATGCCGCATGCAGTGATACTGCAGTCTTAAACAAGTCGACACTTCCTGTTACTGTATGGTTACCTCGTCCTTAAAAGAATTTGAGTTTGGTGCTATTGCCAAAGGCAATGTTGCCAAATTCGTAATGAGGCCCACAGTCATAGTGATATACTACCCGGCGGCTTCTTAGTCCAAACTCAGAGGCCCAGTGAATGTAGCAGAGAGGCATTTCTTTACCGACTCGGATCATAGCGTACTTCGTTCCCTCCCTTAGCGATTGGCCGACATAGTTCTCAGCCTCTAGCAGCAGGTCACATTTGTGGCCAAATAGTGACACCTTTTAACACACTTATACTGGCAAGTATTTTTTCCCACTTGACTAGCGTTTTTGTCAGGTTGTGATGCTGTTAGACACAAGCCAGGGGTTTCCCTCGACAACGTCACTAGTAAAACTCTTCAGTTCTCTTACTTAAGCCCGTCTGTTCGATGGTTTGAGCTATAACCCGGAGCAGTCTCTTCCCTCAAACACATTTTTCTCAGTGTTGGGTTAATACCTCTTCGCAAGTTTTTGGTCTTCTCAATTGGGGTTGCTCTCTCCTAACAAACCCCTGCTCTTGGTCTGGTCTCTCCCGGCGTCTGGGGTACTGGGGTATAGCTCCCAGCAAGCTCTCTCTCTTCTTAGGTTCCTCGCTTGGTCTGTGTCACCAGAACCTGAGCACCCAGCTCAGGTTCTTTATTAGTGAAATAAAGTATCTGATTGATATACCCCATTCACACCGGGACAAGGGCGCTCAGTCAATCAGGTGGCTGGCACAGTGTGGGAGAATACACATTCTCTGCCTGCTTTTCCACCCACCCCGGAAGGCGACATTTTTTTTTCTTTCTCGAATGTGGGGAGGCAACAGGGAGCATCTCTCTGTTGCCTCCCCACCCCCAAACAAAAACCTAACCCCTTCCCCACCCTCTCACTCCCTCAGCTCTTACCTGCTGAACTAGAGCTTTGTGCTGTCCCGATGCTCCTCCTGTCTCCCGGCTGCTGCCATAGGAATAGAAAAGGGACCAAGTCCCTTATTACCTATGGCGGCGTCCATCTTTTTTTTTTCCACCAGAGATAATCTCCTGAAAAAAACAGAAGCTATTCGCACCTCGGTTAAATCCTGAGGTGCAAATGGCTTTCATCTCCACTGTGGGGGGCAGCCATTGATGGTAATGGCCCATAGCCCTTGCTGTGGCCCTCGCTTCACTCAGACCTACCTTGGCTCAGGCTCGCAGGCCGTTACCGGCCCTGGCCGCCCCCCAAAGCAGGGGTGAAAGCCATATTCTTCCATATTGCCAGTTTTGAATGGGTTATGGCTAATTTCTTTCATATGTGTGTCCCCTGCCCTTCTAAAAGCTATCAGCACACCCTGCTGAATATTTCCCTCCTAACAAGTGTTACTACTAGCTGAAGGACAATGGTGGGTTAGACATTAAAAGTCATAGCAGCCATTTGGTGTCAGGTGGAGGCCTTGCTGGAGCTCTGCAGCTCTGCAGCTCTGCCAAGTATCATGCTGCAGCAGTTTCCTTTCGGACAGAGCGACTGTTTTAGACAAGTGGGCCTTTACAGGCTTGGAGGGATGAACAGGAAGGGTACGGGAGCAGCATGCTTCTTGCCTAATCACAAGGCCTCAGGTAGTGCTCACGTATGGGGCCATGACAGCCGGTGAAAGTGATCAATGCTCATTTCGTTCCTCTCTCTGTCACCTGTGAAGATTGTGCATCAAGTTGGCCGCTGTTAATAAAGGCGATGTGGGAGTGTCTTTCTTAGTTTTTCTGCCGAATTTTCTGGGGAGACCTGATGCTCAAGTGCAGCCCCATGATACATCACAGGCCAGGGACTGAGGAGAATGTTGAGGTTCTGGGAATCCCCGGCATACTGCCACCAGGTAACCCCACACTCAGCTGGGGGAGCATCCCTGATGACACATGACTTCTTCACACAAATAAACTTGAAATAAATGTCGCTTGGAGTGGACGCTTGTTGGGAATTTGAGGTGCGCTGAAATCAAACCAATAACTTTAAAACATATTACCTCAATCGGCGCGTCCATTAGCAAATCAGGCAAGGAGTTCAATTTGTGTATCCGTATCGTAATAGGTGCATGGCAGTTTTTCAAGTACTGCTTATCCAATTTACCGCACGCTGAAGTCTTTAAGTGCGACATTCCGTAAATACCACAAAATTCGGGTTGAAATACTTCCTGACAAAAAAAAGGTAACACCCAATAATTGTAACTGCACGCAAAAGGTGGTTGTAAACTTTGTTTTGCTTCTGCTTACCAAAACGTGTTTTCCTGTCCTGGAGTGCCCAAGTGCAAATCCTATCCCTTGCAGATCAAAAGAGATGTAGGGGCGGAGCGGTCACATGCTCACATTGTTTGTAGATGGAGAAGTTACAACGCACGGAATGGTGATTGCTGAGTCTTTTGTACATTGTGTGTCTCCCTGGGACAGGGGCGCTGTGTCTTAATCCACCAAAGGCAGGGTGTGCCCCTGAGCTTTCCATAACACATTCGACTCATGTGAGAGTTCAGTTTGGGGACAATGCAATGAGCTAGGCATCGACATGGAGAAAGGCCATTCGAGCTCAGGAAGGATATCTTGATATCTGAAAGGGAACGGTGGTTGGCAGCAAGAAAATGCAGTTAGAGGAAAGAGTCCTTGCTGAAATATACTGTAGCGTGAGCGGGCAGCTTGTGGTAATGAGGACAAGCTGGCTGTATAGCTTAAGCAAAATAATGTTCTGACTCCTCATGAGCTTGGAGGCGGGTACCCAGACAAGGTGGCGCTAAGAGGGCATCATTACAGAAACTCTGCACCAGAGAAAAATGAGCTATTACCACTAAACTTGGGAGAACCTATTCGGCCATATTTATCCTTTACTTTAAATGGGTTTTCCTTTAAGCTTTCCAGACATTCAAAAACTGGTTTTACATTGCCTTCTTCGCACACAGTACGAAGTCTTAGGCAATAAGAGCAGTGAACTGTCACATTGGGAAAGTCAGCTGACCAACTACTCAGTTATTTTTTGTAAGTCACATCAGCCACTTTGCTCCCCTACTTTAGCTAAGTGGCATGGCGGGTCATCAGCACAGTAGGGGATGCTATCAGGGAAGGGCAGAGACGTCCCTGCTGCATTTTCAATATGTGCATGAAAGTTGCACAAATATCTCTAGGGATCTACATAGATGTGTAGCTGGCCCCAAGGGATACACCCGTTTGATTAGGAAACGTTTTTTTTCTCACGTCCTACCAGGGGAGTTGCTAGGTCTGGAAAAGACCCGGGGCTAAGCTGATGTCGGAACTATTGGGACTGGGGGCTAGCTAACCTTTTGGCTGTAGCTCCTGAGATTCTATCCGGGGCTACAACCAAAAGATCAGGGGCTATAGCCCCCTTAGCCCCCCCTAGCAACGCCCCTGCGTCGTACAACATTTATCTGCAGCAAAGCTAGAAATGCAGAGAAGCCATGGCCCACCTTTTTCATTAAAGGTCACGACTTTATACTTGTGGATGTTAAAAATATGCGGCAACAGATCTGAAATCATTTTGCGTGAGCCGTAGCATGTCATTTTGTGTTCCTGTACACATTATAAATGCTGGACTACAAGTACCAGAATACAACATGGTAAAAGTCAAAATGCTATGCGTGATTGATTCTTCTCCACCTGACATGTATGTAGTATGACGCACCTACATAATGATAATTGATGTTAATAAGAGTGCCGTTAGAGGTAATTAGCTATCACAGGTAATCTTTTGTTTTTTCTCTTAATGACTAGCTCATTAAAACAAAAATAAAAATACAAAATATAGTTCATTGTGGTTGAACTAAGAATACATTTCACTATGGAATTATATGTATCAGTCAATTATTACTAAAAGAAAACCGTTTATAGAAAATGTCAGCTTTTTAAGTCCAATCCCTACTGAAAGGTTTATCAGCGTTACATGTGTATGTTGCATGTTACGTGTAAATTATTCATGCAATGCTTTTTTTGCATAGCATTTTTTTTTAAAAATTCAATACCAAAATGGTGTTCATCAGCAAATTTAACATAATCAAGCACAATTGTAAATGTGCAAAAGCTAAACAAAAATGTGGGAAGTGTGCTTGTGGCTTAATGAGCAAATCATACGAAAATCAACCCAAAATGATCAACGCGGAGGTGCTCTTGAAGTAATCAGATAGTCATCCTAAAATCATTAGGCACAAAGAGTTTATGGCGAGTCTCTTAAAGTAATCAGCAGGTCAACCTAAAGTCATCCCAAATCATCGGGGACAAATAGTTTCTGCGGAGTCTCTTAAAGTAATCAGCAGGTCATCCCCAAATCATCAGGAACAACTCTGCAACATGTGCTAATGACTTTAAGAGCATGATGACATCTATTGTAGTTCACTGATTATCGAATGACTCCAGGATGATATCTAACGTCATCCTTTTAGACTAGGGATAACTCAGACAGGTGGAGACATCTCTTTTTTTGAGACTCATTCTTCTAGAGGGACTATGGCATTCAAGACATTTTGTTGACAGGTTCCAGGTTCAGAGCTGTTAACAAGGCAGGTGATTGCACTAAGATGTTTTCCACAGATTCTACTGTAAACCTCAAATGTATGCTGCTTCTAAGGTGCTTCTTATGTTTTGAATATGCTTAATTGAAAGCCCTGGTGCCACCAACAGACATAGTAAGGCTTCTCTCAATGGTAAAGAGGCAAGTGTTATCCCCATAAGCATAAAACAACTTTTCAGGCCAAAAACTACTTTGATTGCTGTTTATGTACTGTGTGTTGCGCATTGACCCGATAACTGTTAGGTTTGATTGCCTTTTTGATGGTCCTGCTGAAAATGTCTGAGAGCATGTTAGATGGTAACTTTCGAAAAGAGGAAGCCAATAGGAATCAGCACCATTTAAAGAGACAGTGGACCTCATTACGAGTATGGAGGTAGCCATGCCGTCCGTCATTACCGGCATGGCTACCTCCAAACTCGTGTCCGGGTCCCAAAAAAGGGAATTATCATGCAATTCCGACTTTTGCAGGCCCGGTAATTCCCATTTTCAGGATCCGGTACGTCCCATTCCCATTTGAGCCTCCTTAGGGGGCATCCTGGTCTGCTCACGGGTGCCGGACCAGGTGCCGGTATGCACGTCTGGCCAGGCCAGGGGCAAACTCGTAATGTGGCGGCCCGGTATGAATGGTGCGGGTAGCTTTCCGCCACCGTTCATACCGCGGCCGCCAGGGTCATAATGAGGCCCAGTGACTTATGGATTGGTGAATGGTCTGTGACATCAGGCTCAAGGGTTTGTGGGAGTGTTAGTTAAAACATGTTTTCTTAGTGCTGTATTGAAATCAATGAAAGAGTTTTGTACATAATAACCACCCCCATGTCATTAACAGAATCCTGACTGTCTCTTGTAACTTTGCTCCGAAAAATATCAATTGTATTTCCGGATGAGCAGGTAGAAGCAACATGAGGTGCACAGGTGCAGGACATGTTGAAGTACTTGTTCATCTCCCTCGTGATCAAAAGACCCATCCACTGATGAGTTTGAGAGTAGTAATGGTGATGATGCACAAGATGAAGCCCAGGAAACAACAAGTGTTTGGAAATGAGTGATACCGAAGGCCAGAAGGTCAATAACACATTTACAGATGCAGGAAGGAAAGACAAAGCTACACTTCCACCTTTTTACCGGGTCTTTCAAAGCCATGCTGGCAGTTCTGAAGGTGAAACACCACTGTGTGTAGAAGCCACACTAACAACTTCCCCACCATCTTGTTCACAGCTAGAGTAAGAAGGAATAACTGGCAAATGAATGACAGCTTCCGGGGAAGGCTATGTTCCATGAGATGCAGGATCATTAGCAGGCCTGGTATCAACCAAGAAGACCTCCACAATAGCTCTTTCACAAGTAAGCAGCCATCATACCACCCACATCCCACACAATCACCCTAGAAAACCTTGCTTCTCGGTCAGCTCCAGTGACTGACTGCAGTGTGGAATGGCTATGTTAGAATGAGATGCCATTAACATTTCTGCAATGTGTGTTATATTCTTGAACACTCCTCCTGCCATTTTACAGCAACAGTGATACTCAGGGAGCCTCATTCCAACAAGGCAGACATTACTCCTGATAATTGTTGAGTTCTACCTGTAAAAACGGAAGCTAAAAACATGAGTATTGGTTGGATATTCCAGCCCCGGGTACAAGCTAACTGAAAATAAGTGAGCTTCAGAACGCGCAGCAGCGCACCCACCTCTGAAGTACAAGTGATTTTTAGAAGGAGCGTCTTTCAACCTTGCTCACGCAGAATGGGACGTTTATATGTATTCTCAGGCATAATTATCAAATGTTCTATTCCAACAAGTTTCCACTGCTATAATAGGCTATGTTCTATGGCATTAACGGCTTTCTTATCTTTTCCAAAATCGTTAAATTAAACAGTTGCTTCAGAAAACACACAATCAGCCTCAGGGTATCAATAACAAGATGGCACATTCAGAGAGCTCAAGTAGTCTTGCCACACTATTTTGTGCTGTGTAATATCATACTGCATCCTCTTCAGAGTTTTGCATGTCTTTACTCTTTATTCTGGCTAGTTAACACTGCATTTTTAAGGAGTCGCCAACATTTTTCAAACACAGTTTCTGGTTTTTGACAACCACGACAGAAGAGTAAATAACACAATTTGCCCATTTTTTGCAGGCAGCAGATGAAAACGGCAAATAAGTAAGAACAGGTTGAATAAAATTCATTGGAGTTCAGCCTTCAGGCAACATTAGAACAGTATTAGAAGTAACAAGTTCACAAACATGTGATTACTCATCAACCTTTGATCCATTAGACGGATTCCTGATTAGCTCCTTTAAGTCGGATTAACTTATTAGCTCCTATTCCAATTTACTTTACTCCCTTCTTGACTCTGCAGACAGTGGTATACCTTCCAGTGTTGAGTATTTTGGCATTTTTCTGCAAATCAGTCTTGCACAATGGAGAACCATTCCTGCAGTGTTTGGGCAATATCCCACCAGCTCCAAGAGCTGCCAGTCCACCAGCCCTTTTCCTACCCTCTTTACCAATGCCCACTGAGCCAGCTCGAAGACGGTAGGATGGTACTAGAGCATGTGCCTGGCCGCATCATCCTCAACTGATGCAGGGTTCAGCTCCCCCGACTGATGGCCATCTGACAATACAGGTAGTACATTCCAGCATGACACATAAGTCAGTCCCTCAGCACCTGCACAAATAGCGCCTCTCTCACCAGGCTACAACCACCAGCAAGCTGCAGTGGCGGTGGCAACAAAGCACTGCTGGTGACTGGTGCCACTAGGATAGTATGCATACTCGGTAGAGATGCTTGTGCAGGTTCAAGGGGCAGGGGGACTAAGGGGTACTTGTACTAATGTGTCCAGACACTAGTAGGTGTGGCCTCCTGCGAGGAACCTGCAGACTCTCCCTCATTTGTTTTCCCACTGCTAGACTGTGCTGTGGAAGAGGGCTCAACGGAAGCTGCAAATGCATTCTCTAGGACTAGTCAATCCATGAGCCTGCGTCATTTGCCTGTGTATTGTGATAATGAAGATGAGAGTTGCACTGGGTCTAGCCACGCCTTTGCCTGTTCCCAATCATGAACCAAAGTACAAGCTGAGAAATGCTCAGTAAAACACCAATGGTCACGCAGCCGCCACGAAGTGTAGAATAGGTTGCGTGACACAAGTACGGCGAGCAGTAGTGTGCAATCGCAGAAGTAGGGACATTTTGCAGAATACCAAGACAGGGTTATTTATACAAGTATAATAGAGGTTGGCGGGTAGGGAGAGTTTGCAGCATACACAGGCAGGGAATAATGAAATGGTGGCATGCAAAAGACATGAAAAACATTAACATGGGATTGTTTCTGAAATACTGCAGCTGACATAAAATTGCTTAACACAAAATTTCAGACCTCATGATGGTCAGACAGTCACCCAAATACCAAGGTCAGTGTGTTGAGATGACTTATGTTTAGAAGCTGAAATTCCACCAGATAACGTTTGCCAGGGTATACAGCATGCACTTATGAAAGTTAATTAGTTTTAATTGTTAGGAGTGAGAAATATGTATATCCTTTAATGCCAGGTGCAAGTAACTACCATGCCAAGTGATCCTATAATGAATTAATATACAGCACCCCAAGTGGCTGCTGAAAGAAAGCACACACACGTTAAGACAGACGGAAATCCAATAAATAGCTGAAATTGAGCTCTGAACAGTGGTCCTCTATCACGTGATCGAAACAATGGTAATTTATTCCCGGCCGAATAAGATAGTGCACCTGCCACTTCCTTAGCACATCCAGACACAGAGAACACATACCAAGGGTACAAATGGACTGGCAGATAAGGCCTCATGCCTGGGAATGAGAGGGTCACAGGGTTCACCCATCTCTCCTTCCCCATCACATACCTTGGCACCGCATGAACGTGCTGACGCCGGAAATAACTGACCAATTAAACTATGTTCTTCTTATCGACTAGTGGAGTAGAGTGCCAACCAATGGCATGTTAGATTGGAATGTATCATTTGTAGAAGGATGTATCTAGGAGGAGGTATTAGTTATGAAACCCCAATAGTATAGGGAACCAAGCCGCACTTCACTGAGGAGGCCCAACAAGGCTGAAACATGTCTGGGGTCGCTTGTGTTTTTGTGCAGATAGGTTCTGGCCTAACATTGGTGGCAGTACCAGACTGATTCACATATGGCTGGACCCCTTTGGCAATGGCGCAGGCGGGCTAAAAAACTGTGGTGTGGAAGGTTGCCCAGAGCAATTCCAGTGGTTCAGATTAATTCAAAACCTTCCACCCATCACTTTTTTGGTTTCAGTTTGTCTCCATATGCATTTACACTTACATTGCGCTTGCACCAGTGCAGTATTTTTTTATGAGACCCCAAGGGTTTGGTGGTGAATTTAGTGCACCATTCCTCTGTAAAGATTGGCTATGGGCTTGCCACATAAATATGTGTAAACATGAGAAAGAAACTGGGGTCCTAAAAGAACATGGGAAGATGGAAGCTTAATACGCTGTACCCGAACTACAACAACACCCTAATCTCACAAATCCTACCTGGTCAATGGTAAACTAAGGATCAGAGTAACATCAGCATGCATGTGATATTGAGGGGTTAATTCATAGAATTCAGCGCACAAGTGGCGCATGCGGCTGGCGCACAGTGTGTGCGTGCGACAGTCTGCGCCAGCCGCGTGTGCCAAAATACATTTCCGCGCACAGCGTATTCATGGATTTTAACATCCATTACCAGCCGTGGCGCAGAGTGGCGCAATGACCCTGCAGCAGTGCCAATTACGCCCCCCACCCCTCCCTGTGTGCCATGTACAGCGCACAAACCCCGTACATGGTGCACAGGCCCCCAACCACGAAAACGCCTGTAAAACTCCCTGTGCACCCCTCCAAATACACGTACCCTGCTGTGCGGGAAGTTTCACATGCGATTGGCCCTGTGTGAGCAGTGCACTTGCATTTCGGGGGTGCGCGGGAAGTTTCACACGTGATTGGCCCTGCGCGAGCGGGGTACGTTCATTACTGGGGTGCACGGGAAGTTTCACACGCGATTGGCCCTGTGCGAGTGGGGTATGTGTATTACTGGGGTGCGCGGGAAGTCTCACACGCGATTGGCCCTGTGCGAGCAGGGTACGTGCATTTCGGGGGGGTGTGGGAAGTTTCACACGCGATTGGCCCTGCGCAAGCAGGGTACGTGTATTACTGGGGTGCGCGGGAAGTTTCACACGCGATTGGCCCTGTGCAAGAGGGGTACGTGTATTACTGGGGTGCGCGCAAAGTTTCACATGCGATTGGGCCTGTGCGAGCAGGGTACATGTATTACTGGGGTGCGCACAAAGTTTCACACGCGATTGGCCCTGTGCGAGCAGGGTACGTGTATTACTTGAGTGCGCGGGAAGTTTCACATGCGATTGGGCCTGTGCGAGCAGGGTACGTGCATTACTGGGGTTCGCGGGAAGTTTCACACACGATTGGGCCTGTGCGAGCGGGGTACGTGTATTACTGTGGTGCGCGGGAAGTTTCACACGCGATTGGGCCTGTGCGAGCGGGGTACGTGTATTTCGGGGGTGTGCGCGGGAAGTTTCACACGTGATCAGTCCTGTGCGAGCGGAGTACATGTATTACTGGGGTTCGTGGGAAGTTTCACACGCGATTGGGCCTGTGCGAGCGGGGTATATGTATTACTGGGGTTAGTGGGAAGTTACACCCGATTGGCCCTGTGCGAGCAGGGTACGTCTATTTCCGGGGTACGCGGGAAGTATCACACTTGATTTCGCTGCCAGAGTGGGCACGTGTATCCAGTGGGGTGTGCGGGGAGTCCCACACGTGAATTGGCAGTGTGGGTCCTCCCAGGTGTGCCCTCTACCCCCTCCATGGCCCCTGCAGGCAACCCACACCACAGGGGACTACCCTGCACCCCTGGTCATGTCCCGCACGCAGCCCATCCACCATGGACATGCCCCCCAGCCAGCCCACATGTCACCTTCCACTAATGATCACCAACCCATGTCCCCCAGAACCCCCACCCCCCAGCAGTGATGGGCACCTGCCAGCAGGCCCCGACTCATGTCCCCCAGCACCCCCACCCCCCAGCAGTGATGGGCACCTGCCAGCAGGCCCCGACTCATGTCCCCCAGCACCCCCAACCCCCAGCAGTGAGCCTCAGGCCCCGACTCATGACCCCCAGCACCCCCACCACCCAGCAGTGAGCCTCAGGCCCCGACTCATGTCCCCAGCATGCCCACCCTCCAGCAGTGAGGGGCACCTGCCAGCAGACCCCGACTCATGTCCCCCAGCACCCCTAGCCCCCAGCAGTGATGGGCACCTACCAGCAGGCCCCGACTCATGTCCCCCAGCACCCCCACCCCCCCAGCAGTGATGGGCACCTGCCAGCAGGCCCCGACTCATGTTCCCCAGCACCCCCACCCCCCAGCAGTTATGGGCACCTGCCAGCAGGCCCGACTCATGTCCCCCAGAACCCCCACGCCCCAGCAGTGATGGGCACCTGCCAGCAGGCCCCGACTCATGTCCCCCAGCACGCCCACCCCCCAGCAGTGAGCCTCGGGCCCTGACTCATGTCCCCCAGCACCCCCACCCCCAGCAGTGAGCCTCAGGCCCTGACTCATGTCCCCCAGCACCCCCACCCCAGCAGTGATGGGCACCTGCCAGCAGGCCCCGACTCATGTCCCCCAGCACCCCCACCCCCCTCACCACCCAGCAGTGATGGGCACCTGCCTGCAGGCCCCGACTCATGTCCCCCAGCACCCCCACCCCCCAGCGGTGATGAGCACCTGCCAGCAGGCCCTGACTCATGAACCCCAGCACCCCTACCCCCCCAGCAGTGAGCCTCAGTCCCCGACTCATGTCCCCCAGCACCCCCACCCCCCAGCAGTGATGGGCACTTGCCAGCAGGCCCCGACTCATGTCCCCCAGCACTCCCACCCCCCAGCAGTGATGGGCTCCTGCCAGCAGCCCCAACTCATGTCCCCCAGCACCCCCATCCCCCAGCAGTGATGGGAACCAGCCAGCAGGCCCCGACTCATGTCCCCCAGCACCCCCACCCCCAGCAGGGATGGACACCTGCCAGCAGGCCCCGACTCATGTCCCCCAGCACCCCCACCCCCCAGCAGTGAGCCTCAGGCCCAGACTTATGTCCCAACAAACAACATGTCCTAACAAAACAGACCCATGTCCCGAAAGCCAACCCTAATCACCCTTGCCCCCCAATCCAAGCATGAACCATCCACAGAACCCACTCCCAAATTACCCATGCCATGATAGATGAAATGAACCACCATGCCCATGGAGGAATGCACAACGTAGCCACACAGTGGCAACATGTGACTGAGGAAATGTTCAATGAGACATGCATAAAACCAATTACAGAACACAACACCAATTCTGAAGTAATCGAAAATGTATTAAAAACATAAAGAACTGACTTTGAGGAATAGTAAACTGAAAATCAATGTACAATGACCGAAGTAGAAAAAAATTATTGTAAATCCAATGAAGTTAAAAAAAAGAAAAATCACGTAGAATAAAAAAGTGGTCCATTGCCAATGTCCATAATAAAAACATAATCCAAATTTTTAAAAAAAACATTGATCCATGGGAATATAGAAAAAGAAAGTATGTACAAGTCTACAACTACATACAATGTAAGTCCAAATGGTCCATGATCCACAAAGAAAAGGAAACCTACAAAAAAGTCCTAGGAAGAAAAAACTATATACACATGAAGTGGAGCAATGTCCATTAACTCCAAATTAAAAGAAGAACAAAGGAAACCTAACACTATCTAACTATATACAAAGGCGGCGGGCAAGTCCTGCGGCTCACTCTGTGATGTACGCGACTCACCGTCTGCCTTGAAAAAGAACGTGAAAAAGACGCACGTTGACAACATCCCCGCCCGATGTCTCGCAGGGATGCACTCATGGCCTGTTCCAACTCCCTGCGAGTTGCCTCGAGGCACTCTGCCCGCCACAATGCCCGACACATGGAGAACTCCACCCTGACCATGGTGAGCCACGCCTCTTCCGCCCGCCGCCGCTCCGCATCTATTCGCTGGCCCAACCGTAGACACACGGAAGACACACCCATTCCAGGGTTCTCCTGCCCTCTGGCCGATGCCTGCCCCTCTGATGTCGATGGCCCCGAGCCATCATTGCTCCCACCTAGAGCCTGCTGCTGTTGCTGCTGTCCATGTGCCCTGTCCGATGCCTGCACGTTCTCCATCTGCTGGACTCCAGTTGTTGGGGTGTCCACCACTGCTGGACCGGCGACTCCCGACTGTGGCAGGGATGGGATCTCCGCCAAGCTGGCTGTGTTGGTCAGGCCAGGTCCACAGGGGGCCCTGGTGGAATCTGGGCCGGAAGACGGCAGGAAGAACGACTGGCGTATAGTCTCCACAGAGGAGGAGAGGTCCGCCTGAGTGCACAACACATGTAGGAAGCCACCAACCAGGGACCCTCCCAACAGTGCCACTTCGTGACGCTGCTGTTCGTGATGGCATGCGTGCTCCACCCAGGAAGCACGCACGTCATCACGAATGTCATGCGTGCGCAACCCAACACCAACCAGGACGGAGCCCATACGGTCGTGGGACTCCTCGTCTGCAGGTAGTGGAGAGGCAGATGATGTGGCACTCCCCCTACCTGTGGACGGGCCTGGGACGGGGCATCCCTGCTGGTGCATGGTGGTGCAGTCACACGGTCAAGGACAGCGACATGCACAGGCCCCTCCGCGGTGACCTGTGCTGCCTCCTGACCCTGGCCCTGGACTGCACCACTTGCACCAGTGGTACTACCCCCACCAGGCCCCATGTGCGGCTCAGTAGTGGTCTCCTCCTCCTCTGTGGAGACCATCAACCTGGATGTCTCCACACAGTCTTCCGCCATTGCAAGCCCCTGTGGGGGCTCCCTCGGCCCTTCCGCTACAGCCGTAGTGGCAGACGCAGCACCAGCCCCCTCGCTCTCAGATGTTGGCAATTCCTGGGAGGGTAGCTGGGCCTTGCGTCGCTGCCCGGTGGAGGCATCCCGCCGCTTGGCTCCACAGCGCCGTCTCCGCCCTCTTCTTCACTTGACGCTGCGTAGAGGGAGACATAGAACACAAGCATCAGGGTACAGTACAATATTCCCCTAGACAGGAAGCAATAACACATGAGTGGCACTGTCAAATGTCACTTCCATCCTGTCCCTCCACAACACATGGGTGAATGCACGCAACACACATGCAGAAACAGTCCTGGCGCCTACAATCAACATCAGCATCCATGTACAAGGGCCTCTGTTAACCAAAATGTTGACTTCAAACTCACATGCATCATGGCTCACACTGGTCCCATGCACACACATCACCGGAGGGTCATGCATCATGGCTTGTACACCACAGACACAGTGGATAGACACAGTGGATACAACAGTGACCGCACTGCACGAGTGAATCTACACATCATCACGGACATGTGTCATGATAAGATATGATATGATATGGCATTAATAACGCGCCTATACACAAGTGTTTCAAGGCACAACGAGGCAAGGGGGGGGACAAAGGGAGGACAGATAACGATCTTACTAGGCCAGGTGTCATTCAGATCGTGCAAGTGCATGGGAAGGGGGGACAGGAAGAGTGCAAGGGGGGGAAAGGGAGAGGGGGAAGTGCAGTACATGGGAAGTGGAAAAAATAAGATAAATAAAACGCGTTAAAAAAAACAGGCAAGTGCTGGAAGGGAGACTGAAGGGATACAGAAACAGTCCCCAAGTGCAGGGGTTGCCAGGGAGATAGTGCAGGTGGGCAGTTGACAGGGCCTGGGCCAGAGATCAGAGGGGTGGCCAGGTAACCAGTGCAATTTCAGTCCAGAATTCAGCAAGGGAGGGGAGGAGAGAAAGCAGAGGCAAAGAGGAAGGTTTTGAGGTGTTTCCGGAACCGGAGGTGGTTCTCCTCGAGTTTCAGGGAGGCAGGAAGGCTGTTCCAGAGAGAGGCCCCTGCCGAAGAGAGTGATCTGCCACCAACTCATGTGATCTGGCATCATGGCGTTTCAAAGTCACACACACACTTCTCAGACACACACACATGTGCACCATACATGTACATGACAGCAGCACCCATCCCTCACCCCCCCTCCATGTCCAAGAACAGAGACTGGCATGCATTCATGTGTGCATTCCGCATACAGCTCCCCATGTTGCATTGGAACACATGCACCATCCATGTGGTTCACACATTACTGGTCTGACATGCATGACCATGATGTCCCTGCACACACACATCCATACATGGCCTATGTCACACATACAGGCAAGTATCAGACTACCAACACACTGCAACATGCCCTGTCTCACACATCAATGCTTGCCCACTTACTGCCCAACTCCAGACGGGTCTGCCTCTGAAGGATCTGGGTGTGGAGCGCTTGGGCTACGTGTTCCAGGACCCTCATCTGGATGTTACTCATGCTGCCCCAGCCCCCCTCCGCAAGGCGCCTTGCCTTGTAGAGGGTCCTGGAACTCAGGCCCTCCCAGCGCTTGTTGATGTGCTTGATGTCGCGGGTTGCCACCTCCTCCACGTTGATGGCAACCACTGCGTCCTCCCAGATCCTCAACCGTCCTTCGTTGTTGGCGCGTGATGTTCCGAAGAGGGCATCATAATGCCCCAGGACATGCTCCACCAGGACACCAACTTCCTTCTCACTGAAGCTGGTGGCCCTCTGCCTCTCTGACTGGGGGTCGCCAGTGGTCTCAGATGGTGTTTGCCCCGACATGGCGACCCCTGAGGCAGGCGTGGGTGGGCAACTGGGTCCTGGGGCTGGGCTGTGGAGTGATGTTATCCCAGTCGGGAGTCTTCTGTTCCAGCAGGGGTGGACACAGCAACTGGACCCCTGCAGATGGCTGACGTGCAGGCACCAAATAGCAGGGCACGTGGACAGCAGGCAGGCAGCAGCAGATGTCTGGTGGGAGCGTGCTCGGGGCTCTTGGGGCAGGAAAATGGCCTTTTGGGCAGGAGGTGGTCTTCCGTGTGTATTCATGTGGCCAGCTTGATACAGAGTGATTTGGCATGTGAAAAAATTGCACGTCAGCGTGTAATCTGAGGAAAGGGCCTTAGCGCGTAAGCGCTTAAGTGACGTTTCACGTGTGGGCTGGCTTAAAAGGTACGAGTATCACGCTATTTCCTTGTACGTGCTTTTTGTGGAGAGCGAGCGGGTGTATCTTGTACTTCTTGTAGGTTCACACGCGATTACTTCACAACGTTTCCAGTTCGTACTCCCTGTTTCCTCAGATTGCGTTCTTTTCTTCTTTTGGCGGGGATGTTGTCAACGTGCGTCTTTTTCACGTTCTTTTTCAAGGCAGACGGTGAGTCGCGTACGTATTTCCCAACTGTGGTTTCCCCTGTGTGTCGCGTACCCCTTCAGTGGGCATTGTAGGCTGCGTGTAACACGCGCACGCTTATTTTTGTGTTTCTGGGTGCCACAGCGTAGTGCAGGTTTATTTTTCCACGCACGTGGTCTACCAGGGGTTGCGTGCACGTGTGCTTTTGTTTTTGGGGTGCCTGTGCATTTGCGTGACCCGTCATCTTCCCCCAGGGGTCACATACAGCCTTGCCAGAGCACTAGGGTACGAACTCCATCTAGTACCCTAGCCCATTCACCCAATTGCCCAGGACAATTGTTTACTGCAACTCCCATACACACAGCAACATCAGTGCCATGGTTGGGTGGTGACCAAGTAGTAAGGGAGGCAAAGGTGGCCGACCTCCAAAAGGTGGGCGTGGTGGGCGCGGTAGGGGCCATGGCCAGGATTTACAGGGTGCCCCTAGAGCCCTGTGTGTGGAGGGCCAATCGGGGACACCCATGCCCCCCCCAATGGTTGTGGGAAACGTAGCTGACACCATCCCAGCTCAGCCCTTGTTGGACCGGCCCCTTTTGGCACCTGAACCGGCACAGGATGACTCCCAGGCTGACTTCCAGGTCAGCAAGTCTAAGCTACGTGTGGCGGTGAAAGTTGCTGTCACCAGACCACCTGGATCTGGGGCAGCAATGTCATCTGCTACCCCACGTAGCCAGGGTGGGGAGGCTGCAGGGGCAGCTGCAGCTCAATCCACCCCAGCTCCGAGTCTCCCAGCTGGGACAGTGTCGGTCCAGGTCCATCAAACCGACGTTGGCCCTGCCAACATCACTCTGCAGCCAATGCCTGCACCAAGACCTATGGTCATTGTGCCTTTACAGGCTTCTGTTACCCAGTCCACCTGCGCTTCTGCCCCTACTGACCAGAGCGGAGTAAGCCACTCAGGATCCGCACCACCTTTGAAGAAGAAGAAGAAGGGTGCTCTGGCAGTACAGGCTGAGACCCCAGACACGGCTACAGACTCTGGCACGTCAAGGAAGCCTAGCTTTAATGACGCCGAACTTGATGCACTTGTGGCCTATGTGTCGGCACATAGCCGCGAAATGTTGGTGACTGCAGGGTGCAAGACCACACCTGGTCAACGTAGGGCACATTGGCAGACCATCACGGACCACATTAGTGCCCTTGGATTTGTGAGGCACACAGCTGATGATTGGTACAAGCGGTGGAATGACCTGAAACGCAGAGCAAAGAACAAACTGGCTTCCAATCATGCCTCTACTCTGGTGACTGGTGGTTGGTCTCCACCAGAGGACAACCAACTCACTGAACATGAGTCTGTTGCTGGAACCTTCATCACAACAGATCCAAGGCGTGGGAGACCTACCTGATTACGAAGGATTGTCCGGTGAGTGCCCATGCATGTGTGTGTAAACCATGTGTATGTTGCATGGGTGACGTGTTCAGATTGAGTGCCAGGTGAGGGTGTGTAGTCCTGAGTGGTATGGGTCACCCATGTGCTTCCTCCAAAACATTCAGCAGCCTTGGATTTGGGTATGACAGTATCCCTTCTGACCACAGTAGCCAATTAGCGCAACATTACTGCAGTTGCCCTTGAACTGTCATCTTGCAAAAACATTGTTCTGAATTTTTCTGTGTTCATTCAGCCTGATTGTTTCCATCCTCCCATTTTTCAAACGCATTTTTCAGCCCTAATGCCACATATGTGACATGCTTCTGTCATTGATTACACCCCACATTGGGCCACATTTATTACCTTGATATGGGAATGATTAGACCATTCAGGCTGATTGAGTAAGGAAATTAACAAGGGGTGTCCTGGGAGTCCATATTCTGCATATTCAAGTAACTTTGGGTCTCACCCTAAGTTACTAGGGGAATCCAGACGTGGACCCCTTGCTCACTATTCTTAGAGAGGCACAGATCCACCCTACTGATGAGGTCCAACCAGACCGAAACACGTGTCTGGGGTTTCTGTTGGTACTCTTGTTCAGAGGAGAATTGCCTAGCATTTCGGTGCTGGACTGTCCCAGGGCAGGACAAAGACTGATATGTTTGGAATATTTATTTTCTGTGAAAGATAGTGAGCTAAAGACTCTGGGTAAGTCTCTCGTAACCAGGACTAATGTCTGGCAGAGGGACTCCCAGGACCCCCCTTGTTAATCTGCATATTCAAGTAACTTTGGGTCTCACCCTAAATTACTAGGGGAATCCAGACGTGGACCCCTTGCTCACTATTCTTAGAGAGGCACAGATCCACCCTACTGATGAGGTCCAACCAGACTGAAACACGTGTCTGGGGTTTCTGTTGGTACTCTTGTTCAGAGGAGAATTGCCTAGCATTTCGGTGCTGGACTGCCCCAGGGCAGGGCAAAGACTGATATGTTTGGGATATTTCTTTTCTGTGAAAGATAGTGAGCTAAAGACTCTGGGTAAGTCTGTCGTAACCAGGACTAATGTCTGGCAGAGGGACTCCCAGGACCCCCCTTGTTAATCTGATTGAGTAAGGGCCTGCTCACAAATATTTTTGGGGCCTGTTTGAATGTGGAACCTGATAGTCTTTTCGTGTCATGTTGAAGTGACCAACCATTGATGTATCCATCTGCATGCCATCACTGCATCATTGTACGCTGGATGTGTTGCAGTGTGTGGCACATGCGTATTTTGGCACAGTATTTTGCATTTTTCATCTCATCATGTCCACCTCACATGGATGGGTGACAGTACTCATTCACTGACATATGGCTGTACTTGTGATATGTACCATGGCTATGCTACATGGCATCTATGTGCTGGCATGTGTCATGTATGTGTATTGGACATGCCACTCAGAGGCTAATGTGTGATGCCAGTACTACCCAGCATGCAGCAAATGTGTTACTTTTCCATCTTGGTGTCCTCAGTGTCTGCTTTTTGCCTTCCCTTCCAACTCATTGACAGTGCATGCATGCCAGGGTTGTAGTCATGTGGGACATGTGTAATTCATGTACTGGATCTCTGACTTGTCAGGCCTATGTGTGTCCTATGGTGCTCATATCTGTTTCCATTTGTTGTCTTTCATGTTTTTGTAGATGATGACGCACTTGATGCTGTTGAGGTGGAGGAGATGGTGCACCCATCTTGGTGTCCTCAGTGTCTGCTTTTTGCCTTCCCTTCCAACTCATTGACAGTGCATGCATGCCAGGGTTGTAGTCATGTGGGACATGTGTAATTCATGTACTGGATCTCTGACTTGTCAGGCCTATGTGTGTCCTATGGTGCTCATATCTGTTTCCATTTGTTGTCTTTCATGTTTTTGTAGATGATGACGCACTTGATGCTGTTGAGGTGGAGGAGATGGTGCAGGAGGAATCGCAGGCACGACCGGGCACCAGTGGAGGACGTGGTGTGTTGGTGGGTGAAAACCCAATCTTGCTGCAGACCATACTGTCTAGGGGTGTCTCTGGTTGCACCCCCCCAGACCTCTATGATTCAGGTGCTGAATCAGATGATGAGACTTATGTGTTGTCACAGGTGAGTGTTTCTGGCAGGGATTCTGTTATGTCCAACCCACCTGCACCAGGGGTAGAACCCTCTATGGGGATGTCAGTGTTGGTAAGTCCGCCTTTGGTGGTTACGGATGCAGGGTCACACTCCACAACATCTTATCCTGTTCCGGGGCCAGCAGATCAGAGGGGGAATGCAGTCCTGCAGCCTCAGGCAGTGCCAGCACAGCAAGGTGCAGATCGCCTTGCCCCAAACAGGTGTGGCGTATGCCACCAGGCAATACTGTATGAGAAAACTCCATGTACGGTACAGCAGCACAACAGGGAGCATCGGTTGAAATGATAGCTCAGGCAATGGAGAGGGTGGCCACTTCCATTCTCCCCCCTGAAAGGCAGATGGAGCAACAACAGCAGGCAACAGACTCCATTTGCCAATCACACAGGGAAGACATGTTGGCGTCCAACAGGGACCGACGGGCAGCACTGGAGACTCTGCGGGAAGCCATTTCTGTAGAGTCACAGGGCCACAGGGAAGCCCTGAGGTTAGAACTCCAGTTCCTCAGGCAGACTCTAAGAGAACCTGAGGCTTCCCGAAATTTAAGGTCAGAACAGCAGCTGGAGCAGCTCACATGTTCGCTCTCAGCTAAACTGCAGGCAACTCGGGAGGAGATCTGGGCATCACGCGAGGCCATGCGTGAAGAAATGCAGGCAAACCGTGAGGTGCTGCATGGGGATCTCTGCACTATCATCCTCCAGAATCAGACCTTCAACACCCGCATGCTTGCTGCCATGGAGGACCATACCAGGGCTTTGCGTGGGCTGCCTCCCATAGCACCACCACCTCCTGATGCAGCAGCAGAGGGTGAAGAGAGCGACAGCAGCAGTTCTCCCACAATAGCGTAGCCATGCAGGCCGTGAGTCCACGCAGGTGTGTGTTGGTGTGCACCCTGTCCTCGAACCTCCTGGGGGCCCCCCGACCCCACATGGCCATTTTTGATATATATATATTTCTTTACAGTGTGTTGCCTTGTGTTGCTCCCGTGGGCATCCACTGTGTATTCCAGCTGGGCACATGCAGGCTTGTCCTGTCTTTGGGTTAGATGCTTGGGTTCCTGACACACATACCCATCCTGCTTCCCTTTCCATGTGCTTGCAAAGGGTGTGACCAAGTGACAGTGACTTACACAGTGACATTGGGCTCCCATGAGCTGTGTGGGCAGTCTGTAGTCAAAACTGTGTGTACATCCCTAGTGGGGATTGTTGTTGTATTGAACACTGCATGGTGTATTGATATGTGCTTGTGCATCCATGTCTTCCTCCTTATTCACAGGTACCTTCTTCATGTCTTCACAAGGCTGTCTCCTTTGTTGCAGATGCAGTTCATGTTGTATGCAGTACACTGACACATTTGCCTAACAGAAACACTCTGCACAAGAGAGGGGTCGATGTGCTGGCTTATTCAGGTTGTAAGACGTGCACTACTTTGATTTGGTACTGTCATATTTTGGCAATGTTTCTTCCTATGTTGCTGTATTGTGTTGCTGCTAAGTATTTGGTCATGTGTGCTGTTTGTTATTGATTACTGGGAGCATATTGTCTGTGGCCTGTTTCCATTTGGAACAGTGCACTTTGTGACACTTGTGTCATGTGTTGTGCATTCCTTTGTTTGCTTTCACATTGCATGACATGCCATGGTGTGTTGGGTGGCGGAGATGGGGAGGGGTTGGGTGACATGGCGCTGTTTTCATGGTGTATTTTGCAAGGGGGTAGTCATTCATGCAGCATAAATGTGTGTCTTTTTGTGACACAGAATTGGTTGTCTTTCGGTAGGTAGGGATGCACACAATGTAACACTTTCAGGTGACCAATCTCAGGCTGGTATGGTTGTGACAGTTGACTGTCCCTTATGTCATCATCATCGATTGTCAGCTGGTATGTGCCAGGGCTGTGTGCACTCCACAGGGGTGTGATTTTAGGTGAAGTAATTAGCCACCAGCTGCGTATGGGCTGCCTCACCACGTGCCCTTTCCCCTCCCATGCGCAGCAACCGTGAATGTGGTTGGGGATGTGGGGGTACCACCATGTCCACCGGCAGGCCCCGCCGGGTTGCAACGTTGTGCAGGACCCATGCTGCCACTATGATCCTGCACACTACTAGGGGTGCGTATAGCAGCTGCCCACCAGAGCGGTCAAGTGAGCGAAAGCGTGACTTGAGCACTCCGAATGTGCGCTCCACTATGCCCCGGGTTGCAATATGGGCTGTGTTGTATCTTACCTCGGGTGGTGTGGTGGGGTTCTGAATTGGCGTCATCATGTGGGTGCTCAGAGGGTAGGCACTGTCCTCTGGGGAGGTGATGATGGGTATCATTAGAGAGGTTGTGACATTACTCAGTATCTGACATGCATGCATGTGCAGAGGCATTTATACTCACCAAGCAGCCATGTATCGCCATGCCGCCCAGCTTCTAGGTCCCGTTTTAGGGGTGACATTCTGTAAATTAAACTGTCATGGGTGGACCCTGGATAGTTGGCATATACTGAGGTGATGATACCCTTGGCATCACATACTACCTGCACGTTGCCAGTGCTTGCGGTTTCTATAGATGTGCTCAGTTGCCCTGGGAGGACGTAGAGCCACATGGGTGCAATCAATGGCACCTAGCACTTTGGGGAAGTGTGCCACCCCGTAAAAATCCTGGACGGCAGCCTGCCTTTCTGCAGGTGTTCTGGGCAGATATATGTGCCTGCGGACTGAAGGGCGTGCAGTCATGATGGCCAACACCTGGTGTAGGAAGCATGACTGCGTGGCCTGTGACACCCCCCCCCCCACTATGGCATTTGTCCGCTGAAATGAATTAGTGGCCAAGAAGTGCAGTACATTGAGCACCTTTTCCAAGGGGCTCAGTGCTTGGGAGCACAGGGTGGGTGATGTGAGGTCATCCTCCCACTCACTCACCAGGTCGAGTATTATGTGAGGTGGAAACCTGTACCTCCCATACACCTGGTCATCAGACATCCCAAAAAGGCTGGTCCTGGGTGTAAAAATTCTTGGCCTGACTATCCTCCTCCTCCTGCGGTGTCCCACGACCACTGCTGCGAGGAACGGTATATTCATTGGAGCGTCTGAGCTTGTTTGTTGTTTGCACGCACTTTTATGCTGCGCAGGGCCGCGTACGCCTGCTTCCTGCTGGCGTGCGTGTTTCCGGATTAGCACGTCTTTTTTGGCGCACGCGTTTCCCCTGTTCGATTCCATGAATATGTGTTGTAGGCGCGCGTGTTGGCGTTCTGTGCATTTAACTCCTGTACTTCCCCCGTAACGGCCACATTTTCACGCGTTGTTCCCCATTCCGCGTGTTACGCCCCGTGTTACGGCCACTTTTGTTGTGTGCGCCGCGCTATGAGTGCTTTCGCTGTGCACGTAGCGCACGCTGTTTGATGACGTGTGCGCACGCATGCGCCACGCAGGATTTTAGCGCACATCCCAGGATTTACACGCGCACGGACTTCCATGAATCGATGTGCGCGGCTTTCGCAAGCTTGCGCTGCGATTTTCACACTTGCGCTGCGATTCACACGCTTTTGCACGCTTGCACAGAGATTTTCAGCGCACATTAATTCCATGAATCGGCCTCTTAATGTTTTATATGTTAGGGATCCTCAGCAGTCATAACCTTAGTTCCCCAGATCTGACACTGGTGAAGGTTGATAGAAGTGAGATTGATTTTTCTGGTGTTTGTGGTGAAGGGGACATTCTTGAACCATTGTGGCATGATATCTTCAGTGCCCACATCCACTTCCAGTTTTAGTTTTAGATATTAGATGGTCCTTAGGCACCATATTTAAGCCACAACTATTGCATTTGAGTGCTTATGGGATGGATATGAAATGTGAGGAGGGCACACAGCTTGTGGGTGTCGTTTGTCTATTTACCCACCCATTGACAGACCATGGCCATGCTAATTCTTATGGCATTCCCAATCACTGCCTGCCCCCACCCGCCTGAACACCTGGGATCTATTAAATAGTAACATCATACTCGGGCCTGCCAGTGCTATTTCTAAGCAGACTGCTGAGTGTTAATGGCATAATTACAGCTGCAAATGAGCTACTTGTGTAATAAAACAGTCTTAATCAAGTGTGCCCCCTGTTGCTTGCATTGAAGTTCTGCTAAAACAACCATTGGCAAAACCAACAATTTTTGCTTGTGCCTAGCTATTACCCAGGCACTCCTATCATATGCCCTAGTAACCACAATATTTCCCAGCTGTTTGCATTCTGCCAGGGAGTACCCTTAAGGCTCTGCCTGGCAAATAGCTATTTTATGCCTGGGCAAAAGCCAAAACTATTGAATAAATATGTTGATGCTTTTATTAGGTTTGGATAGAATGCTTCCCTAGTACTAATAGGCATTACCCCAACCCAAATTCTGATATTGTGTGTTCTAATAAAGACTACTTAAAAACTCTGCCAACTCTCATTGGTACCCATTTCTCAGCATCACCAATAGGTCAGCAAGAATGAAGTTGCAAAATTGGGTTAAAACTGTGGGCAGTGGTGGAAAAGGACAAGCTCGAGGCTCGAGCGAATTGAAAGCGAGGGGAACAACATTAGGCAACAGCCACTGAATCAGTGGTGTATTAAAAAGAGCAAGTATCTTATTTTGATTACCTCAGAGGTCGCTTTGAGGAGTCAGGTAGCTGGGGACAACAGGTGGCCAAATCAGCTTTACCTTTAACTAAGTATTGTGGTGGCATTCTTTCATTTTTGTCAAACGTGACAGGGGTGCAATCCCGCCTGCCCTGTAACTTTACCATAAAGTAGCTACACCTGCGTCCACATATGGATCAGAACTGTAGGGCCACTTGTGAAAACACATTTTTGAAGAAACTGCAGCGTCTGCCTGTGTCTGCATCAACTGCCCTGGTCCAGTTGGAACTTGATAATAACCAAGTATTGGCCCAGCTTGTTCTCAAACCGATATTGTTCTGGGCGAGAGTGTGGAATGGTGCTGGTCTGGAGAAATACATGAATGCCCTGTCCCATTTTATGTGCTTAAATGGGGGGAAAAGTTTACATTTGTTTACACATGTTAAGTTCGGTCTTTCCAGTTGGACATGCCTAATCTGTGGAACAAGCCCCAAAAACCCAGGGCAGGGGATGTGATCACTTTGAAAACCAAAGAGAAGATGGTCAGGTTTGAGAATCTGATGGCTGATGCTATGAAGTTAAAATTGTGTGCAGAATATCCCTGAAGTATAATGTATCTAGAGTTCAAGGGTCACCTGGATAATATTCCCTTGCCTTTTGAGAAATCTCTGTATGTACGATTCAGGCTTGGTTGTTTACCAGTTGCTTGCAGACTCATGAGAGGGCTGGGTATCCAGTCGGGCCTTTGCCCAATGTGTGGACTCTGTGTGGAAACTGTTATGATGGTTCTTACTTGAACACTCTAAATAGAATGTCAGCTATAGAATGTATTCTTTGTTTTTGGTTCTAAGCACAGCAGCTGGTGGAGAGTGGCTAAGGAGAAGGCTGTGCTGGGGGTCTGTTACTATCAAACTCTGGAAATAAACCCATAAAGAACCTCATCCTGAGTCTGTGGTTCTTATCCTAACATTGCTGATGGGGAGTTCAAAGCCCAGACCCGTGGCACTGCAACAAAACTGTCTTCATTGCAGTTAGAGCCCCCAATTCGTATTGAGGAATGTTGACGTGAAAGGAGCAGCCGAATCACACAAGCTGCAAGCGCCCACCAGGAAGCAGAGGGAGGTCAAACACCCCCCCCCCACAAGCCGCTCCGCCAACCCGGGCGTTGAAGTGGCCAACAGTGAACTGTAAGAGATAGCGTTTCTCGACAACGCTACCCCGAAGTAGCGGGTGGACAACCAGTCCCCACTAAGCCGCTCCACCTACCCGGAAGCGGCAAAACCCAAACTGTAGCAAGACAGCTACTCCAAGTAAGTGTATTCCGGATCCTGCTGATTGTCACTGCCACGCCCACAGGACTGACAGGTGGGCCCTGTTATCTGCATGCCCCCCTAAGGTTCCACTCAATGCATTATCCCTGTGAGCCCTGCTGCCTCCCACAAGCATCCAGATGAATCGTGGGCCCCACGCATGTGCAGTCTGCTCTTGTCTGTGGCTACAAGGACAGGCAGTTCTGCGCCTGTGCACAGGGAGCTGCCGCATTTGTGAGGCTGTAAAGTCCAGAAGCTTCAGCCCCTTTCACTCATTGTAGGAGAGCAAGACATAGGTGGAGTGGGCCCTTAAGAAGAGGAACAGTGGTCCAAGGAGGGTGTATGCAAGAATAGTTGATAAAGGGAACAGTTGAACAAGGGAAGGCCCTATCAAGGTTCAACAGACAGTTTGGCAAAAAGGGGCACAGCGAAGAAGCACAAACATTTTCATCGTGCTATACATTGTTATAAGGGAATTAAGGAAGCCCTCATACAAAAGCAAAGAAAGCAACTATCCAAGAATAAGGTGTGTAAACACAGAGAGCTTCTTTGCCAAGAACCAGAAATGGCAATGCCGGGTGTAGCTGGTCCACCCATTTTTATGCCATCTCCGGTACCTGCAAATATAAAATGGGCACAATGGAAAAAAGGATTTATGCACAACATAAAGGCTGCCGGCCGGGGTTCCTACTCAAATGATAGAAAACTATCCTTACTAAAGCACTTCTTAGGATATGAGGGCCAGTGCATTTTCAACACTTTAGCTCCCCTACCCAATGAAGGAAGTAGTGATACTGCAAACGAACTAGAAAATGCTTTACTTAAATTGGACTTACATTTCAACCACAAAACTAGCACCATACTTGAACGGTATAATTATGATGTCCGTCTACAAGAACATGGTGAAACTGTTGAGGAGTATGTGATGGCCTTATGTCACTTAGCATTGTCACGCAAGTTCAAGGATTAATTTGATGAACATATTCATGATCAATTTATCCATTGCAATTGTAATAAGATCCGAGAAGAGCTGTGGTTGAAAGATGAACCCACGTTGGATGAAGTTTTGGAAATAGCCAAGAGGGTTGAGTATTCATTAGTGTGTGTTGCGAAATTGTCAGAAAAAGAGATTCCTGAGATGAAAAAAGAGGTACTGAATGTAAGAGATGCGATGTTGAAGAAGAAAACGAAGGAGAAAAGAGCAAAGCAAAGGGAGAGAAAAGAGAAGAACGCTTATGCTTTCGGTGTACCAGCAATACTCACTTTGCTGGATCAATGGCATGTCCTGAAAGAAGGGTCACGTGTGCAAAATGCAAAAGACATGGACATTTTGTGAATTGCTGCAAGAACTTGCAGTTTAATCAAAGAAAAGTTCTATATGTGAATGATGAAGAAGGACATAAATCCTCAGAGGAGAAAGAAGGGTGCCATGTTGAAAGTGTTACGGTTAATACCATAAATATGATCCAGGGTGCTGATGAGGAGAAGTGTGAATGTGAGAATGAATGAAAGAGAAATATCAATGATGGCTCATTCAGGTTAAAAAATATCACCTATGTCAAGATTGGTTTTTGAGCAAGACATATGTGGTGACATTCAAAATTTGTTGGAACCTGATGTCAATCCTGGTGGGCATAACCAGGACAAGGTAGAGCTTCTTGGCTACTTTGAGGCTAAGTTTGAGTTTAAAGGGAGATGTGGACAAGGGAAAGTATACATAACCAAGAAAGGGTTGAAGCTGTTGGGATGGCGAGATTAAAAAAAACCTCTTGATAAGGTTGGATCCAAAGACAGACAACCAAGTTCTTCATGTGGGGTCCAAGATGAGCGAGACATGTAGAAGTGTTTTCAAGTAGGGAATGGTGAGAGTGAGTGGCATGCAACACAAAATTGTGTTAAAGAAAGGTAGTTTGCCTGTTGCAGCAAAATTATGATCAGTTCCTTTAGCACTAAGAGATGGTGTAAAGAGTGAGTTAAACAAGTTTCTAGGAATGAGGATCATTGAAAGAGCAGGTGGCGTTGAATGGACGTCTCTTCTGGTTGTGGTAAAAAAATCATTGGGTGAACTGTAACAATGTGGTGTAGATTTACGTGAGTTTAATGGGTGTGTCATGATAGAGCGACACCCTTTGCCCAACATGGGAGAAATGCTGACTGTGGTTGGACAAGGATCATATTTTCAAAATTGGGCATGGCTTCAGCATATCATTAATTTGAACTAGAAGAAGGATGTAGAAAATTAACGGCATTCATTACACATGAGGGAGTATTCCAATTTCGAAAGGATGTCCTTTAGGTTGGTGTAGGCATCCTCCGTATTCCAGAAAGTAATGGATAAGCTGTTCAAAGGGGTGAAAGGAGTGTTTTGTTTCCGGGATGACGTGTTGGTGCACAGTGAGTCGAAAGCAGAGTATGATAGAATTTTGGTCTTAGCATACTGGAGAAAAAGGGGATAACTTTGAGGGAGGAAAAATGTAAGTTCAAAGTACACAAAGTGGAGTATCTTGGGAATGAGGTCTCGGTGAAAGGTGTGAAAACTAAAAGTAGCATGGTATGTGCTATAAAGGAGGTGGAAAGGCCAAGGTAGAAAGGGGAACTGTGCTGTTTTCTAGGAATGATAGAATTGTATCAGAAGTTTTTGAGGAACTGCGCTGTCAACGTTGTTGAAATTAGAAAACTGAAGGAAAAAGAAGGGTGAGGAGTTCATTTTTGAATGGAAAGTGTGAAGAGGAGTTTATTAGCATAAAAGAGGAAATTGACTTGGCCAGACCTTTGGGGTCTTTTGATACCCATAGGAAGAGTGGTGTTACTGTAGATACCAGTGACAATGGTATTCGTACTGTTTTGGCCCAGGAATAGGGGTAACAAGGAGGAGGAAATTATTGCACATACATCAAGAGGCTTGAGAGGGGCAGAAAATAAATATTCTGTTCTGGAGAAAGAAGCATTAGCATGATATTGGGCTGTTGAAAAATGTACAAATGTTCTATGGAGTATGGATTTCATCATTAGAACAGATCACAACCCGCTTAAAGCGATATTCGAGAGGAAAGGTTTGGACAAGGTATCAAGACGCGTGGCTAGTTGGGTCACGAGATTACAAAGTTACAGATTTGAGATGCAGGTTATACCAGGGGAAGAAAACATACTAGCTGATTGTCTGTCAAGGTTAGGCACACGTGGTAAAGATGTTGAAGAGGATTTTAGAAAATAAATGGTTTTTGTCAATCATGAAGGAATAGTGAGCAAAGAGGAGTGGATAGAAGCAATGAATAAAGATGTGGTGCTTGTGCGGTTGAAGGCATATATAGAATCTGGATCACCCAAAAAGGTAGAGTTACAGCAAAATGAGAAAGCGAATTGGGAAGTGTACGAAGAATTGAGTGTGGTGGATGATGTCATATTTTGGTGGGAACACGCAGTTGTTGCCGAAAATATCAGGAAAATAATTGTTGACTTAGCTCATAGTGGACATGTTGGCATAACAAGGACAAAGAGGATTCTGAGGAGCAATAAGTGGTGGCCGAGCTTTGATAGAGATGTTGAGTGAAGATTGGCCAATTGTGTGCAATGTGTCAAAGTGGGCAAAGGCGTGGAAGCGAAGGGTCAGCCCATTGTAGAGTTCGATGTTCTTGGAAAGGTGTGGAACGAGGTTGCCATGGATATTTTAGGGCCGTGGAGATGGGTTATGGACGAAGAAAGTATATTTTGGTTCTTGTGGACTTATTCACGAGTTGGTCTGAATTTAAGATTGTAAGAGACATTGGTGGTGAGAGCATAGTGGATTCCGTTCAGGAAGTCTTCACAAGGGAAGGTATGCCGGGTGAATGCTTATGGACAATGGCACACAATTCACAGGTGAGTGTTTTGTGGAATACTTGAAGGTGTGTGGGATGAAGCATAAGAGGTCTGCATTATATCATCCAGAAGGGGATGGAATGGTAGAAAGTATGAACAGATGTGTGATGGATGCCATTCGCATGGCGGGAGCATGCGGAATGGACAAAAAGGTGACCATCCAAGATTATATGCGTTGCTCACTCTCCAATGGGTGCATGTCCGTTTGAACTCATTAGAGGTCGCAAGGCCAATACTAATGTGAGCACGCCTTGGTTGGGAAGAGAGGGAGAATCATATTGGGTGGTGGACTAAGTGAGATGGATTCTAAAGGAAAAGAAAGAGAATTGGGTGATGCGAGAAAATATGAGATGGGGAAGGAAGGAATTGAGAGTGGTGAGAATAAAGAAAGGAGTGGTTAGGAGAAAGGGAGACATGCTATATTGTGATCCCATACGTGTGATTGCCGGACTCAAGGGTGTGGTGTGAGTGAGTGGTGGACAAGTATGCAACAAGAGCAGGATTGTAGTGGTACGAAGAGGGTGTGTTGGGTAAACGAAGAGAGATGTGTTATGATGGTTATTTCTTGAACACTCCATATAGCATGTCAGCAATAGAATGTATTCTTTGTTTTTGGTTCTAAGAACAGCACTTGGTGGAGAGTCGCTAAGGGGAAGGCTGTGCTGGGGGTCCGTTACTACCATTCTGGAAATAAACCCATAATTAACCTCATTGTGAGTCTGTGGTTCTTATCCTAACATAAACTATGATGCATTTTGTGTTAAGGTGTTGTGAAACCCATCGACTGAGATGTATGTACCTGAGACCTATCCTGATTAATAAAGGTATTCGTTGTGTAACTCCTGCTATGATATTCTTAAGAGAATGCTTGCATCCACATGTGGTTTATGGGACAGCTCGTTTTATTTACAGTACATGGCTACAGAGAAATAGGGCATGAAGTTTGGTCCCAGTAATATTGTAACCTATGGATAAGTGTCCAAGGCTGCAAGATTGATCTCTCCTTGGACCTTAGATAATTACATGTTTAACCGCTTTCAAATATTCCACAACTGTATGTGTTATTTTTATTAATGTTCATGTGTTGTTCCAGCTGTACTTCTGCATATAACTTTGTGTATTTTTGTATTTTTGATGCTATAATTATGGTCCTTTTGCATTAAATATTTTCTCATTTAATAACTGTTGTACTTGCAACTTGAAGGTTAAAATTGAATAAAAATGTGTTTGACTGACTGATAAAATAGAGGTCATATCAAACATTGAGTGTTTGGTGTGCAGGGAAGCTTTTGTCAAAATGGCAACAATCCTAACTGTAGGAAGAAACTATGGGTCTCAAACATCTAAAATATCTTACAGTGATGTAGAAAAACAGGACTTGTAGATTTTTAAAGTGTATTGAGGTGTATGTTAGAGTGTTATTGAGGGAAAGGAAGGGACTGTGAAGATGGAAAAGGGCAGTTCCAAATGGCCGGGGCCAGAGAGAGTAAGGTGCAGGTGGTTGATTGCACCAGCAACAAGAAAACTCCAGGTTTTCCAACGAAGCGAAAGGTCCAGCGATTATTCTCTCACCAGTAGTGGAGGGCACAGGGCAGTGGTCAACAGTGTGGATAGTACTCAGTTTGTGTTAGAAGTAGAGCTCAAGGCTAAAAAGCCACAAGGCTACCTGAGCTGCAGTGAGATACAGCGCCCAAGGACAATGTGGAGATAGATAGATAAAGAATTAGGCATTGAGACCAGGAAAAAAGAAACAAGGGAGAGTCAGAATTGGCTATGGACAAGCGGGAATGAAGACATGGTGCTGGGCCAGAGGGAGCAAAAGAGATGCGGGCAGCAGAGTTCAGTGGAAACACTGGAAGTACTTATGACAAAGAGAGTCAGTTGGGTAAACAACCACCATCTCGGATGCAAGTGTAATGAGGGAGGAGACATGGAGTGCGGAGAAAGCTCAGGGAATAGCCTAAAACTTGTCTTTGCTTTGCCATTATTCCCCAAGATGCCTAGGTAATACTTATAAGGCCTGCTCACAAGGACTGGACAGAACAAAGGTGCAAGTCTGCGGATTGATGTAGATCGTCAGAGTACAGACGTTCTTCAGGTTGGCATCTTAAAGGAATATGGAGTCCCTGGGGCCCATTCTGGCATAGGAGTTCAGCTTACATTCATGCTCTGCATGCTCCAAAGCTGAAAAGCACAAAAAGGGGGTCAGAGTGGCTCACAGAGGAAATAGGAAGGGTTTGCACACTCCACTGGGGAAAAGTACAGGGAGAACTTGCTGAAAAGGAATCATGGTCTCTCCAGTCATGAGAGATGGCTGCACCAAAGAGGGTACAAGTCTCGCTGTTTACTCGATAGAATCAAGTCTTTGGAGTACAGATGTTCTTGCGGGCACCAGCTTTTAAAGATATGGAACAACTTTGGTGCAAAGCAACGCGGGTGCACAGCTGATCTACCCCACAACCGGCAAGCATAATGATCGGGAACCGGACCCTAGATGTTCGTAAGGAGGGTCTTGGCAGAAACTGGTTGTTACAAATGTTTTGCAACAGATGAACTCTTCACAAATACCCTTCAACAGTGTGCTTGTGTTTCCTGCTGCACCAACTAATTCTTCATAATTTTTCCTTATTTTGGATATCAAGGACTACTTTAACAGTATCAATTACATTTATTTTATGAAACCTTTGAGTTTAATTGGGTGTCAGCTCAGTTGAAGCTCATATATTCTCACGTCACCCTTCTGTTCTTCTGGCCCAGTGGTGTGCCACAGGAATCAAGAAGGGTGTTGTGATTGCCACATTTAAGTAAACTGTGCTATAGCACCTTGAAGCGTCTCTTGTGGTGGATGGAATTACTAACAAAGATCTCTGACCAAATAACCAGGCAGACTCAGGAAATATGGCAAAGTAATACTTTATTCTCAATTTAATAAAGCAGGGTGAACTGATGAACAATGGACTGATGCTTTCACACTCACAAACAAACTTGATAACACAGAGGTTATATACACCACAATGTGTCATCTATGATGTCATCCTATGTGGCAAACTACAAAACCTATTGACAGGAAGGATTGGTTAGGAGAACATATGTACCTATGGCATGCATATGCGTTAGTACTTTCATTGGCTGCCCTTTATCTGTAGGACATGCCTTGAACTACCTCTAAATGCATATAATACTGATTATAGCAAGGGTAATGGCAACGGATTGGTCTATGCAACATTGTATAGCACATTCCCCTAAAGACCCTCTGATTGGTTGGCATCCACACCCAACCCTGGACTTTCGGCGCATTAGCAGCATGTAAACAAATCGAAACCCAGGTGATTGAGTCATGTCAGATTACACTTTCTATTTCAAAATTAGAAATGTAGGGAAACAGGCTGCCTTTTTGGCTTCTAAAATTGTGGCTTCATTTCCATGCCTGTGAGCGTCAATGGGGGTCCTAATGCTACAATAAGCTTATCCAATATGGCTGCATGTTGCACTGGAGCGCCGTCTGCGTGGAGAATGCGCCCCCTCTAGTGTGACAAACCTCTGTGTACAGTAGACGTCACATAGACGGAGTCAGAGTACACTGTCAGTGCCTTATGTTCAAATCTCTGAAGTGCAACGCTAAGCACCACTAATTCTGCAGCCTGTGCTGAGTAATGCAAAAGCAATCTCGCGCTTGACACTACCGCATGTTCATCTTCTAAGGTTCAGCTTCACTACTGCTGATCCAGTATGCCTTTCACCAGTCGCTTGGTCAATTTTGAAGAAACCTCAATAAAGAGTACTTCCAAGAGCATTTTCTCTAGTTTAGGGAATGTCATCATTGTATTCACTATAGTTGTACATGTACATAATCATCCTCTCCTACTGGTTCAGCTATTAACGTTGCTGGGTTCACTGTCTTGCACCTAACAATTTTGATCGCAGGATTCAAATTAATTACCTCATAACCTGATGCTCTTTGGGTTGTTAATGTACTTTTAGGCTTCTCTAAAATCACAAATAATCATGCTCTACAAATAGTGTTACTGAACACTGCATTGTTACACTTGAAGCTTTTTCAATCGCAAATGTAGCAGCAGCTAAAAACTGCTCACAGGGACAACGCCCTTTCATAACTGGATCTAGAATTCCACTATAGTAAACCAATGGTTTATGTCCATGTCCTAATGTTGTTTTCTGTGTTAGGACTGCTGTCATGACGTCTCCATTTGAATGAGAAATAAATACAATTCTTCATGATAATCTGCAATTCCTAGCACAGGGGCTGTATTGATTGACTTTTTTAATTCTTGAAATCCTTCAGTCATCTCATCTGTCCATATTATTTTACTTTTGCTCACCTGTGCTTTTTTTAGGTCCTTTAAATAGTAATTGCATATATGTACTGTAATTGAAAACCCATGCCCTATAATAGTTACATAGGCGTAAACATTGCTGCATTTCTCTCGTTGTTTTATGTTCTAAGATCTTCATAATTGCTTCTGCTCTTTCAAGTGTCACTTTCCTCCCTTTGTGAAAAATTAACTCTCCTATATACAAGAACTCTTTCTGACAGTATTGTAACTTCTCTTTGTCCACCTTATACCCTTTCTCTGAGAGTATGGTCATGAGCTTAAATGAATATTCTCTGCATCTTTCTTCTGTCTCACAACACACCAAAATGTCATCCACGTATTGAATGATTGCACTTTCAAGCTGAACATTATCTAGGTCCATCTGAATGACTCTATTAAATATTGAAGGGGACTCACAGTACCCCTGGGGCAAACAAGTGTGTTTCAAGCATATATTTCTGTACAAAAAGGAAGTAAAATCTTGTGAGTCTTCATGGAGGGGAATTGAAAACACATTCTTTAAATCTATCTTGCCTTAGATGGGATATTACACAGTATTGTTGTAGGCTTTGGAACTAGAGGAAACTTAGCTTTGACTATATTGTTTAGGAAGCAAAGTTCCTGTAGGAATTTCCATGATTGCCCATTTGATTTTTTCACTTGGTAAACAGCCGTGTTATATGGAAAATCGGATGGCACCAGTATGTTGTGCTTCATTAAAGCAGAAATAGGGCCGCATCACAGGTTTGGCCGTAGCCCTTAAATGTGGCGATAGCGCTGTTACTGCCGCATTTAAGGGTCCGCCAAATCATGTCTTTGGCTGATTTCCCCCAGCTCTTAGCTGGGGGGAAATCCGCTGAGAATTTGCTGATTTTCGGCGCGTTTACCGCCAGCGGGAAATCCGCCGGCAGTAAAAGCACGAAATCTCCCCATTGAGCCCAATGGGGAATGGGGAATTCCCAAATAGGCTCAATGGGGAATGGGCAATACCCGTTCTGCCAAACCCGTGATCCGGAGCTAATAGCGCCGGTGGGTTTGGCGGTAGGGCTAAAAACGCCGGCGCTTTTAGCGCCGGCGTTACCGCCCTACTCCTGATGAGGGCATAGTCTTGAATATACTTTCATCCACTTCTCTAGACATGGGATATTGCTTTGTTCATGTCAAAAGAGCACCTGGTTTAAACTTGATTTTAACTGCTACCACGTCATTTAATAAGCCCAGATCATATGGACTTTTGGTCCATAAAATATTTGGCACTTTCTCTAAATCTTCCTGGAAAAATAACAATTCCTTTTTTACCAGCGCCCTTCTCTGCTGTATATTTCTATTCTGTACTTTGATCCAATAAGTGAAACCTATGAAAAATACTAATTCATCATCTGAGTATTCATCCTTAAACAACTCTTCATCTGTCAAATCTGTCAACTTGTATCCTTCACTGAGGGCTATCACTGTTCTCCATCCTCTTCCCTCATCATATGTCCCATGAAGAAACACCCTTTCCTCTATGACCACTGCAGCTTCTAACTCCAAAGGGATAATCTGCCCTTCTTCATCATACATGGGGATTTCTGGTCTAAACAAAAATTCATCAGGTATTCTCATCAGTTTACGTATCAACCTGGGTAACCATGATAATAAAACAGTCACTCCATACAATAATGATTCTGTATCTAAGGGAACTCCTTGTAAAGCCCTCTGGCCTGTGGTGGCAAACATATGATCTCCCATATTCATATAATGTATCCCTGGAGTAGAACACAATATTCCTTCATCAGTGAATTATACCATCATGTTAAATTTC
Organism: Ambystoma mexicanum; assembly: GCF_040938575.1. NCBI lineage: Eukaryota > Metazoa > Chordata > Amphibia > Caudata > Ambystomatidae > Ambystoma > Ambystoma mexicanum. Next base: position 290,663,136 of record NC_090922.1, read on the forward strand.
ATTAATAAGTCACGCCCTAATATGCTCACTAGTGACTGCCTAGAATATAATAATGGCATTGACACATCATGTTCTCCTTTTGAGATTGGTAATTTGTATGTAAAAGGAACTAAACTCATCATGTCAGAGAATTCCCGTGCATTCATAGCAATACCTGACTTTGGATATTTCCCTTACGGATGCAAGAATGAGTTGCTCCAGTGTTGACAGGAAATGAAAATGTCTTGCCCCCTATCATCACCTTGACTGTTGGTTCCTTTTGAGGGTCTGGTGTCACAGATAGTACTGAACAAATCGGGTCACTCTATGTGCTGTCCTATTCTGTATATGAATGTATCCCTGCACTTGTAAAAGGATTCCCTCCTACGATGGTCACATTCTCTAATTTGGGTGAAAGTGCTTGCTGGACTCCTGTGTTCATTTTCTATTGTGGTAACATGGCCTGTTGTGTCTAGGCCTGCTGAGTTTGGACCTGCTACGTTTGCATGGGCACCTGCTGAAGTTCCACTTGTGGCAATTGCGTTTACAATGGTGCTTGCTGCATCAGCTGTGATTGTTATCTACCCTCTTATTTTCAGGAGAGGAAAGGGGAGCTGAAGGCGTTACATCCTCCCCTTTACGCCGATTAAGCACCCACTCCTTCTCACCTGGATCTTCTTTCTTACACTGGTGCATTTTCCATAACTCTAAAACAGCCAACCTTTTCTGTAATTTCTTTCCCTTATATGTGGCATTCAAATATGTTGCCATATGTCGCAATACTGTTTTTGACAACGAACCCTCCTAAGGCCACAGCATCCGTGTCTTATTTGTTGAGCCTCAAACCCACTCCAAATGGTACCTCCTTATTTTGGCTGTGTATTTTGTCAATATTCTACATAAGTGGATAAGAGGAGTCTTCCCATGATGACAAGTGTCGATCTTGACTGTCTATAGTTAGCCAACATTTTATTCTTCTCTTTATTTTATCAAATATAACACACTGATCAATTTGAGTAGGCACCATCAATTATCATCAATTGACGCTTATTATCCAAAAATCAAAATATTTGCAACAATGTTTCTTTTGTTCCTTTGTTTACACTTGCTATCAATATTTAGTATCTTGTTATTTCATCGTTGATATTTCAAGAATCTCTTTATTTATTTGTTTCCTTCCATTTCTATCCTACTAATTGATGTCAATCGTATGATAAAAAATCTAATAATCGCTTTAATTTTTACTATCATTTTATATCTATTATTCTAAACACAACATAAACTTTATACTGACATATTAGAACCCCATACACTTTTCCACTATGTACGGCTTCCTTTACTATCTTTTGAAAATGTATCTCATCTCATTTTAATCCATCTTGGAGTTTGATATGGACTCTTCTTGTTGGCTTTGCCTCAGGAATCCTTAACACCCCTATTTGGAGTCTTTGTAGTGTGTACCCTTCCATCCCCTTCGAAAGGGGAATCAAGGTATCTACTTCTCTTCTTAATCCCATTACTTCTCAAAAATCCCATTACTTTTAACCCTTACATTTACAACACAATGCCTCCCCCTATTTTGGCCACCTTCAATGCTCTACTTACGTCTGTGTCTCAGCTCGAGTCTCTCGGCATCGACTCTTCCTCAACCCAGCACTTTGCCTTCCGTCCGCGGGGCACCTACAGGGACCAGAAAGGAATTAAGTCAAAGGGGGACGTGCCAACCGTATCTTCTTACACATGTTTTGTTACATGCTGTTCTCCAGAGGAAACTCTTCAGTCTTTTGGCTAATGGTGGGAGCAGCCGAAAGTCCAAAGATCTGGATCTTGGCCTAGGTCGATTAGACCTGAAGCATCCTCTGATACCAAAATGTGCTCTAGGACCGTGAAGCGTCCCTTGTGCTAGATGGAATTACCAATAGAGATCTCAGACCAAATAACCAAACAGACTCAGTAAATATGGCAAAGTACTACTTTATTCTCAATTTAATAGAGCAGGGCGAACTGATTAACAACGGACTGATGCTCGCACACTCACAAAAACATGTTTACACAGGGGTTATATACCCCAATATGCATCATCTATGACATCATCCTATGTGGAAAACTGCAAAACCTACTGAAGGGAAGGATTGGTTAGGTGAACATATGTACCTACGGCATGCATATGGGATAGTACTTCCATTGGCTGCCCTTTTTCGGTAGGCCATGCCTTGAACTACCTCTAAATACGTATAATTTTGATTATAGCAAAGAAAATGGCAACGGATTGGTCTATACAACATTGTATAGCTGTTGCCCCATAGACCCTCTGATTGGTTGGCATGGCACCATCTGATTGGCATTTTCACCCAACCTTGGACTCTCGGCTTGTTAGCAGCACGTGAGCAAAACAAAACCCAGCTGCTTGAGTCACGTCAGATTACTCCCCACTTTCCCAATTAGTCCATCATCTCTCATCAGTCCAACCATAAGCCAAAGGGTCTCGTCTGTAGTTGACCTTGTTGCCTGTTCTCTTTTCTGGGACATTCAAAGGAGTGTAAGCACATTACTATCTTCTACCAAGGCTTAATGAATAGCCCTCGTTTTCAACTTCAGAATCACGTGTGTGTCCATTTCAACCTCCTATCTACTGCTATTTGATTTACTTATGCTGGGTGTTCTTGCTCTTCAGGCCTCTAGACACTTGCTCAACTCCATCTTGTAGGAGCCGTATCCTTGTTAATTGTCCCATGCCTGGCTCTTGCAATTTTCTTTTCTTCTTTAAGAGAAATATGTCTTACGTATATGGCTTATCCGTCTGCCTCCCTTCGTGCCTTGCAATTATTCCTTGAAACAGCATCCTTGATCTCAGGCCAGCACAGACTTCTCTTTATTTTGTATGCAAATCTATTTCTCCAACGTCTCCTGACTCTGCACCCCTGGTCTGTTTCTGAAGTAGTTGGATTGAATCATTACACAAGCTGACATCCATTCTCCAATCATGGCTGCCCTTGCCACGTTATATTTTCCTCTATAGCAAGCTTCTATATGTCTCATCTACCTTGCATTACTGTGTATTTACACTTATTGGTCAACAAGTTACTTCATCTTCTTTGTATATGATTATCATTCTGTGCATGTTTCTCTTGTCACTTCAGTTACATCGTTATTCTGAAGTACTTTTCATTATGTTTCTTCATGTCCTCGTATATCTTCATGACATCACTCTGTCCTCGTCACATTTCACTCAGCGTTACATGGTGTCCAAAGGTGCGTGCTGACATCCTTCCACTCCTTCAGTACGAGGGTACATTCGGTGTGGTTGCCTAAGTGCATATCGTCTCTCATACGCTTGATGTATTATGGGCGTAACACATGGAGTCCCACATGTAGCTCTTCACCTGCTGTTCCAGTATGAGGCAGTGAGGGGGTGGGAGCTAGTGAAAACGCATCCACCTGTTCCTCTACAACACTGTATTTGTAGCTCTAGTAGAATGCTTTATATCATTTCCAGATATTCCCCCGAAAGTCCTTACTGACATGCGAATAACACAGACAGAGCATTGTGAATAATGATGGACATTACATTTACTGAACAGCATGTTTATGAACATTATAAACTTAAATATGGTAATCTTATGGCTTTGCATATTCCTTCTGTCTCCCAACATGTGCATCCCAGACATAGGACAGATTGGTTCATTTTGAGTGCCTTCCTTCTTTATAATAGCATATGGCACCAGGGAGCCGTGTTCTTGACCCGCGCCAGGTGCTGGATGCCTCTTCTTTGTATGAGAGTCTCCTGGCTGGGAACCAATACATCCAATGTGAATACTTATGGCAGGAAAAGTCTGTTTGATTACAAATTCCATCAGTTTTGCGGAAGGGTGCAAACAAAAAATTAAATGAGAGGCGAGCAGAATGTGTGCTGTTGTACACAATGAATTAACACACTTTAAACTCCGCCCGCGCATCGTGGTTTCATTAAGAGCTTCTAAACGTCGGGCATTTGTTGGAAATAAAGCAAGCATTCCAGCAAGGGGCCTTTTCTGTGCCTGACTAATGCAAAGTACAATATGAATCGTATAGTTGAATCCACGTTGATAATAGTGCCCTCCACAATCATGTTCGACTATTGTGTGAAGTATAGTTAAAACAAGCACTGACAAAGCCAATTAATCGGTATGCAGTAATATAATTGCGGCAAAAATGTCGCCTGTACAAAAAATCGCGACAAAATGCTGTGGTTTGACCTGGTAAAGGTGTACCCCATTATACCATTTAAGGGGAGCAGAGGTTGCAGGGGTGTCCCCCGCTCCCTTTAAATGGTATAGTGGGTCCGGGGTTTGCGGGGGTGTCCCCCGCATCCTTTACATGGACTGCGGTGGCAAAACCACTGCATTTTTGCCGCTATTTTTTGTGTAAACTGCCATTTTTGCCGCGATTTTAACACATGGAACCAATTAATCTGCCTGATGCATGCAAATTGCACAGGCATGTGTCAGGAGCTAGCAATATATGAAGTGGTACACACCCCTTTTAACAGCTAGTGCCATCCGTTGCTCATGGAGTAGTGGCATATGGGAGTTAATGGTATAATGTGCTCTGGTATCCACATCATGTGCTACGAATTTCTACCATATTCTAAACATTGGCATTAAAAGCCTAGTCCATAAACTCTTAGCAGCACATGCCTTCAGAAACCCACATGTTGTGACCTTTGCCATCCAATGTCCAGGTACTCTGACCATCGTCTAGGATATGTTGACTTAACATATCAGCAGTAGTACGATTAGGCCCCCCTTAGCCCATTATATTCTACTAGCACAGCTGTCTCCAATCCCATTCTCCCAAGTTAGCACAATAATGCCAGATTCCATTATGCCTCACTGGCACATTGTACCCCAATAGCACAACAGTCATATTCCATTTTTCGCCAGCAGGAGTGCTGGATTTCATTATGCCCAAGTACCACAATAAGCCAGATTGCACCATAGCCAGTTACCACTGCAGTGCCAGATTTAATAATGCTCCGTTTACATAGTACGAAGAAAACTTTTCTGTGCCACAGTGGAGTTAATAGTGTAACAAAGAGGATTCACCTGGCGGCAGGGGCGTTGCTAGGGGGGGGGGCTGAGGGGGCTATAGCCATTGATCTATTGGTTGTAGCCTCGGATTGAATCTCAGGAGCTACAGCCAAAAGACTAGCTAGCCCCCAGTCCCAACAGTTCCGACATCAGCTTAGCCCCGGGTCTTTTCCAGACCTAGCAACTCCCCTGCCTGGCGGGCACTTATGCAAGAGTCTGGTTTAATGCAAGAAGCAGTTCGAGACCCGTCTCTACCTCTGTGCATTAGCTCACACAGTGGATCCTAATGAAACCCAGATGAGTGCATACAGTCATGGTCTTCTACACAGGAAGCATTGGTTGAAATGAATAGTTCCAGTCTGCCTGAAGAGTTTAGGAAATAGATCAGGCCAACAGGTCTTGAACTTCCTATTGGCAGGAGAGTGAGGAATATGGTCAGTTTCAATGCACATGACCATGGCTTGTGCATGACAGATTGACCCTAAACCATACAAGGGCGTTGAACATAAATCGGAAGTCGGACGTTTTAATTTCCAGGTTCCTTTAGAGAGGACCGCCTTTCCTCCAATTCTGCCATGCTAACTCCTATTTCTTACATTTTCTGTGACACTCCATTGATCTTACTTGAAAGTATAGTAAAAGATGTGTTATCAAATAATTCTGTTGTAATTGGCTCCCCCTTGCCGGTAATGTTAGCAGCTCTGGTTAAGAACATGCTGGATAACAAAGTTTTGAAGCTGTATAAGAGAGCAAAGCAACATAAAATGTAGCTTTGTTATTTGGTCTTTTTGCTTTGCTATCTCGAATAACCAACATTTGCTTAACCAGAATTTTGGACAGTGGCGCTTCACTGTATGTCAAACTGCTTAGCTGCTGAGGTTTGAGAAACCTAATCTCTGGGCTAGTCTTTCATTGTAAATGAGCAATTTAGATAGATAAGCCACCACCAGGCAAAGTCCTTTTCAAACTGTTGCATCATTTGTGATTGTTTTCCTTGAATTCTCAAAGCTCTCAGGACATTAAATAGATTGATACAAATGGGAAGGCCATATGGTTTGAGGTAGATCTCCTACCTTCTGCTCTCACAATGCTAATTCCTCCATCACCATAACTGCAGTGTATCATGGAAGTGTGAGAAATATGCCATCCATTCCCTTCTATCCCATGAGGCTAGTTCTGTTCCTTGACTTCTCTAGCAGTGATGACAACTTTGCTCCTTTTTTCAGACAGTTTAATATTTCCTCCCACCGTCTCTATGGTAGTGTCCCAATTCACCTTTGCTGAATTCCTCTTTGGAAGAGCTTGTCTCTCTTGCGTCAGTTTGTGGCATCGGAGATTATTGCCATCCACATTTCTGTCTGCAAAATTGAAAAGAGTGCTCCACTTAGAGATCGTAATGTCTGCTTGAATATTAATAAGCAATCATGGTTTACCTCCGAGCTTCATGAAATGCGTTCAGAGAAGAACAAATTGCATAACAATTGGCTTCAAACTGAATCTGTTTCTGACAAGGAAAACTATTTATCTATAAGTGAACAAAAGTGTATTGATAACTGCCAAGAAAGAATATTACAAGTCAGGCATTAGAAGCTCCTGATGTTAAGTCACATGACTCATCCTTCTGAATGATGAGGTCTGGTGTGCATCTATCCAGGAGGCTCTCAAGAATAGAACAAGTACTCTAAGGCTGGCAACATTTTAAAGTAAACGTATCCCCCCTCCAACCATTAGTGGGGATGATATTCCATTGGATGTCCCTCCATTTAAATGTTCTCAAGTATTGGAGCAAGATATTGTATCCATCATCAATTCCCACAAGTCTCTGCCATCTAAAGGGGACACCTGTCCTGCAGCTGTTGCAAAGGAATGTGTCGCCTCCGTGGCAGCCATTATTACTAAGTTTATCAATACCTCTTTTACTTTAGTTATTTTATGTATTGTGCATTTGTTAGGCGCTATTACAGTAAGTCAATTTTGTTTCACAGTGCCCACAGGGCAACAGGGAGGGAACATGAGATTGAAAAACAATTAATACAGTAGAAGAAAAAGACAAACCTACTATGCCTAGTAAATATTCAGAACGTGCAAGTGAAGTGAGAAGAGTGGAAGTGGGAGTGGGAGCAGGTGATGAAGTGTCGGTGCCCGTAGGTGACCGGCAGGTTAAGTGCATAGTATGGTAAGTGCTAAGGAGCCAGAAGCCGCATTGGGTAGATAGTGCAAGGCTACAGAACGAAGGCCAGTGGGTGCTGAGGCAAGTGCTTCGAGGTAGACAGAGGCTGGGGCGTTTGGGTGTGGGAGGCCAGGACACATAAGAATACATAAGGGCCCCTATCACCAATCACATCAACTGTGAGATTAGCAGATGAGGGGAAGAAAGGAAGGAGAAGGTGATGAGGAAAGTCTTGAGGAGCTTGCAGAATTTGAAGAAGTCCTGCTCAAGGCAAACAGGAAAGGGGAGGATGTTCCATAAGAGGGAGCCAGCTGAAGAAAGTGATTGGCCTCCGGCCCTCTATTTAGCGAAACGCTTTACACACACAGAGTTGGTGCAAGAGGAACGTAGAGGTCTAGAGGGAGAGTATTTAGTAAGAGAAAGTTGCAGATAGCATGGTACCAGGCCCCAGACAGCCTTTTCGATAATGCAGAGGGATGCGAATTTAATCTGTGCCGCAACAAGGAGCCAGCAAAGAGTTTTTTAGGGCAGAAGAGATGCGGTCCCTGGGCTTAAGGCCAAGGCTAAGTCTTGCTGCCCTATTCTGGATTACCTGGAGGGGTCGTAGTGGTAGAAGGTAGATTCAGGAGAAGGCTATTGCAGAAGTGAAGCCTAGAGAGAACCAGGATTTGGGTAACATTGAGCTTCTGGGGGAAATTGAGAAAAGGGAGAATTCCTTTGAGAAGAAAGAATTGAAAGCGGTACTTCTTGGCAATGTCCTAAGTGTGAGGGAAGGAGAAAGAAGAGTCGAAGATGACTCCAAGGTTTCTAGCTTCAGATGAAGGAGCAGGGGAAGAACCCATAGAGGGTGGACAGTCTTGCTGTCATTCAGGCAGAGATTGGTGGAAGTGCACCAGGACTGGATGGCAGATAGGCAGTCGGGATGATGGAGGATGCAAGGGGGTCCGCAGGAAGTTTGAAAAAGAGTTGTGTGTCATCTGCGTAGCACTGGAAGTTGAGGGAGAATGAGGAAATGAGGAATGCCAGCTGAGCAAGGTAAGTGTCGATGAGCCAGGTGGAGAGTTTTGAGCCCTGGGGTACACCACAGGTGAAGAAGGAAGTAGGTGAGCAGAAGGTGCACAGAATCATTTGGGATGAACGGTCAGTTAGGAAAGAGGTTACCCAGTCCAGTGCCCACTCTGAGACACCAAAGGTTGAGGATATAATGGTTGACCATGTCAAAGGCAAAGGAGAGATCAAGTAGGGCGAGGACAGCTGGGGAGTTAGAGTCCAGAGATGTGAGCAGTTCTTCACAGGTTTTCAGAAGAGCAGTTTCTGTGCCTCTGGATGCTCGGAATCCAGATTGATGGTCGTGGAGACCACCAACAAACTCAGTGTGTGAGGTTAGTTGTGGAAAGGCCAGCTTCTCCAGCAGTTTTCCAACTCGACTATGAGTCCATCATCCATTGAACAGGCTTGGAATACCCTTTTACAATAAAACAAAAAATCTCTAGACCCCAGTGTGGCTACCAATTATCGACCCAAAACCAACATGCCATTCTTACTAAAGATCATTGATAAGGCTGCCTACCTACAGGTTTATCTTGCAAGGCACAATTTATTGGGCTGTAGGCAGTCCGGATTCAGGGACGTTCATGGCACAGAGACCTCTCTACTGGACTTTAAGCCCAGCATTCTACAAATCCTTGGTTGCCTAGCCTTGCTTATAATTCTGGATTCTTCTGCAGCATTTGACTCAGTCGACTACAACATACTGACCAATAAATTGTGCTCTACAGCTCATTAGTTTGGGCTATTGGGCTATTAGGTGGCGCTGAAAGTGCTACATTTAAACCAAAACTATTGTCATTACAATGAGAACTTTAGTATAAGAGCTTCAAATATGGGCTTTGAATGAGGGTCTCTAATGCTTTTCCAATGGTGGTGACTTTTGAGGAGGGATGCACAGTTGTTAGGTTATTGAATCCCTCCCATTCCCTGCCCATAGTCATGCAAATCCATATGACTAATCCCACCCATTCCTGCCCATCTTGTAAATCTTTGAGCTCTTTCATGGAAGCCAACATCTTGGATGCTTGTCTCTAAGGAAGCGCTCTGGAAACAAGCCGAAACTAGCATCCATCTTTGAATAGGAAAGATATCATGCATCTTCTGAATAAAATGATACATTGAATCGTGTGAGCATAATCTTTTTTTAAATAGCTAAAGTAATTTACAATACTTTCGACAGAAGTCATTATTTCTGTACTTTCTGCGTTTCATTTCCTTGTTTCTTTTAACTTTTTTAATCAGTTTTAATATATATCAATGTCTTACAACACAAAATGCTTGTGATACATGTAATGTAGTGCTCAAACCCTTACTGGTTCAATGATTGCTCTGTTAGCTGAGAGGGCTCATGCAGATGCTTTTCCCTGCATGGTCCCGCAATCTGACTGGTTGTGTTTGGCTTCACACGTGAATTGTCTGGCTCACCCCACCTCTATTTCTGTCCTTCGATGCATTCCCTTTCTGTTGTTTTCCTTCCACACTGCCTTTAAACCAACTGTAAAGTGTTCAAATAAGAAACTTGCAATAAAACATGAAACTACACAGTTCTCATGTCAGAGAGGATCTCAGGGTCTTTACCCCTGAGATCATCTATGACGTGAGCAATGTCCTCTGTGTATTCACAGGATTTTGCTTGCATTCTGGATTTCTAGCTCCCCGCTGCCGGCATGCGCCACGTTGCAGATAGAGCGGAGCTAAAAATCAGAAGTGAAAGCAAAATCCTGCAAACTCACAGAGGACAGTGCTCACGTGATCAATGTCCTCTATGTGTTCACAGGATTTTGCCTGCACTTCGGATTTCTAGCTCCCCCCTGCCTGCAATGTGGCGCATGCCAGCAGCGGGGAGCTACAAATCTGAAGTGTGAGCAAAATCCCATAAACACACAGAGGACAGTGCTCATGGATTTTGAGCACTGTCCTCTGTGTGTTTGCAGGATTTTGTACACAAATCACATTGTAAACTGAAATGACAAACATATAAATACATATGTGAACCAAAAACAGTATAGAAGTAACTTTGTTTTCTCTATTTGGAATAGAAGAATACAAGTATATGAATGCAACATGATGTCAGCCTAAACAGATCATCTATGCTTTGTGCAGCTTTTCATTCAAGTCATAAAGACACACAAAAACAAAACTGTGTGGCAATGCTATCTGTTAGTAAACATGATGGGCCTGATTTGAAAAATTGTTTTTCAATCGGAAAATCAATGTCAATTCTTCCTGAATAAATTAACTGCTGCAGAAGTGCCTTCTTACCTCTTGGGAACTGTCATTTAAACATTCCACCTGCTTGAGAAATGGTAAGCAAGCATTTCTGTTGGTTTAGAGCAATGTTGATCTTGCCTGGTGGCTCCCCTTTTCTCAGCTAGCAAGTCTGTCAGTTAAGACAGCTTTTCACCTGCTCTGAAGCACAAAAACCACATAACAGAGATGCAGTGTGTGACTGGTTAGTATTGCAAGTAGGGCCGGGCAGCCCCTGGGACACGTTTGCAAGTTAAACTTGATTACATGTATCATTGATTAGCCACCTCCTTGATTGAAACATAATAGAGCTTAAATGTTAATCTATCCCTGGCCACCCGGTGAGCAAGGTGTTTGTCCCCGCAGGTGACTCTGAGAACCCGATGAAGACATGAGTTTGAACTCTTGCTGTGTCTTCACGTGAAGACACAGAAGACTTGAACTCTCCTCCAATACCCACCAAGGGATAGTAGAACAGAATGGCAGTACGTGTGCAGGCTCAGCTCCTGGAAAGTATGTCCAGGTCAACCAAAGGTGGTTACTTGGCCATTCTGTGATGAAGCTACGCTTTATGCCAGTTACCTACACTAACAAACTGTGGTGAGACTTGCGCATCTCCCAATGCCCCCCCCCCCAATCTTATTGGCGTGCAGTGGTCTCTGGTGTAGTGCTTTCCGGGAAGGGAAACTCTTAAAGCAGGTGCTACATGCATCTTGTTTTCTCCTTGGCTGGAGAACATTCAGGATCTCAGGGTTGATTTTGTTCCAGTCAGCAGGCATTGCTGGCCAATCTGAAGGCTTGCCAGCATTTTAGGCTCATGTCCAACCCACTTAACACCAGGACAGGAACGTCCCACACTGTCTCTGTAACTTCGCTGCTGCTCCAAGGCTCCACCCTGATAAGTGGACATACTTAGATTAAGGACAACCAACATTGGACATTTGTAAGTGCAGATAGGCTGTACAGCCAGCTGCACTTAGGATGGGACCATGGTGGGTGAAGTGCCAGAGTGGAGGCAGAGGAAGTGAGGCACAAGGCAGATTAGAGGAAAGGGAAAAATGTTAGCTTTGCAAGCTAGCATAGATGGGTGGGTTGAGCAAATGCTGCTGACTGAGCACAGAATGCAATCAGTCGGTCACATGTATCAAACCCATTGAGGTGCAATAAAAATTTCATCCATCTGTGATTGACCAGAATTAGGACTATCACATTAAGTGACATTTTTTTGTCTTTTTAGTAACGCAGAGCTGAAACCTATGCTTTTCTTGTAGGCGCATTAGCAAACGCTCTTTTGGCTACTAGCTTATCTTGCAGCCAAACGGATGCCCAGAACTCAAAACTTGAAATTGCAGGTGCTTCCGTTTTGGTGCATTTTGTTGCATCTCTCCCATTGTATGAGTACCGTATGTTGGAGATGACACAAAGCGTGTAGGTGTTTGGTTATTTGCCCACCCAATGATTGACTATGTGTATAAAGTATTAGGCATTTTGCAGGCACTGCTATTAGATGCCCACAATAGCCCATACTGTTGGCATTGCCAATGCTTGTTTTTCATATGAAACAGCAGACTCGGTTCATTCATTCTTGTCTGAACATATGGGTTTGTGTCTGGAGCAAATCCACTGCAGATGTTACACATTATCAACGTTGGTCATGGTGGCAGAGGAAAAGATTAGGCAGGGCTGTGGGAAACATTATTGGAAGAACGGCCAATGCTGCAGCATTGCATACTGGAAGCAGCGGTCTAGTTGTTTTACATTCGCCTGCCGCTTCCGCGACAGATCACGTGATGCCTGATAAGGAAGGAAGTGCTTCAAGCAATCGTGTTTCTACTGTCTTTACCTACGCTCCGTAAGTCCGCTACTAGGAATCCAACCTTTCTGACTCTGTTTACTGCAACTTCCCTTGTTATTCTAACTATCTATCATCTCTCCAAATCTCCTTTTCTCAGACTTACGATCTGGCCGATCACCGATTATACGGTTAAATACTTGAGAGAGGTTCCGCCCTCGGCAGTGAGTGTTCACATTATCCGTCTCTACTCCCCTGTCATTACTCTTCCCTCCAAACCATCCATTTCTGAATTTCCTTTCTTTTCCACTCAGCCCAGCTACCGAGCCAGCCTCCCGAGACACTTTCCTCTGTCTTCCTCGAACCTCAGAGAATAGTCTAGTCTTTGTATCGAACACCTTTCAGGATTTATTGTAAGTCCCCTCCCGATAGGTAGCTTTCTGTATCGAGACACCCTTCTTTCCTTGCACTTACCTGTTCTGCCTTTCTTTCATAGAAAGAACACCAATCCTCATCGCGTACGAACTTGTCTAAGGAACTGCATCCACACTCCACCACCCAGTCCGGAGCTTCGCTGCCACACAGGGTTTTTTTCCCCAGGAGGGTTTCCCTGGGGGTTGTGCCTTCCTCCTCCCTGACTTTCAACCGCAGGGAGAGAGGGGAGCAGGATTCTCACGGGAGATTTTCCAATTGCTTGCTGGCTGTCTTCATTGGAAACCGCAGTCTGCCCAGGTTAGTGATACAGATTATCATATATCAATTATCAGAATAACAGTTAGTGACGCCCGAAGATTTGAGAAGGATTTGGTTATTGCCAAGGCAGACAGCGATTTACAATGGAGCAACAGATGCAACAACTCATGGCCGCTATGCAGGCTATGTCCTTAGAAATGCAGACTTTAAAACAAGATAATGCACAGTTAAAACAACAGGTAGCCCGGGCTTTCACAGAGACTCCCCCATCTTCGTTACAGATTAGTAAATTTGACGGCGATCCTCACAAATTGAAGGAGTTTCTTGATAGCTGCATGATCCAATTTACCTTTAAGGCCCGGTTTTTTCCAACAGAAAAAGATAAGGTGGGATTTTCGATTACGCGTTTATCAGAGCCCGCAATGGAATGATCTACTCCTTTGGCTACCTCAGGCAATGCTGTTCTAGACTCATACCCAGCCTTTACCAACAGTTTGAAATCTATGTTCAGACAAAAAGAAATCTTGGTAACCACCCAGGAGAGGTTACTTGATTTAAAACATGGTTCAAAGGACCTCATATCATATTTCACTCTTTTTAAACAACTGTCCACTGAAACTGGATGGCCGGATGATGGACTTACTACCTTATTCAGACGAGGTCTTTCTAAAGAGCTCAAAGATGAGGTATCAAAGGTTCCCTGACCAGCCAATCTGGCGGACATGATCACCCTTACTATGCAGATCGATTACCAGTTACAGGAACGTCACCATGAGAGGAAAAAGGGAAAAGGTATCCGGTCTCATACATAATTTCTTCCCAGTAATAGTAAGCCTGTATCCACAGAAGAACCTATGCAAATAGGTTCAACGAGGGGTCCACTTTCCACCAATGAGAGAGAGAGGAGGAAGACGTTGGGACTTTGTATGTATTGTGGGTCTTCCGTACACATACTAAGAGACTGTCCATTAGTCCCACCACGTCGAAACCAATTCCAGGTTTCAGGAAATGCCAAGCCCCTACCGTAGGGGGAACCACGGTAGGTGTTTTTCGACAGGGTTCCCTAGTAGGAAAGAATCTTCACTAGACACTGAACTAGCTAAACAACTATGGTGGTGATTTCTCTGACAATAATCCTCCCGAATGTCATCCTAAAGAATATCCCTGCGCTTATTGATTGTGGGGCAGCGGGGAACTTTTTGGATGATGAGTGGGCTTCTAAGAAAGATATTGCCAGAGTAACTAAACCACTAGCCACTCCTATTCAGGGGTGGATGGAACTCCCTTAAGTTCAGGTCCTATCCGAGAACAAACTATACCCTTAACCTGTTTAGTTCAGGAAGTTCTGGAGCTTGATCTAATCAGAACCGCACATTTTCCGGTAATTTTAGGCCTCCCTTGGCTAAGATTACATAACCCATTTATCAATTGGTCCGCCAGAACTCTCTTTTTGGGATCGGAATACTGTGTTACTCATTGTTTGTCCCAAACATCGGTGGGAGTACATATTCCTTCTGAGACTGAAAAGAATCAGAGAGTTCCATCTATTAGCCACATTAGAAAGATCCCTGATTGCCATCAACAATATTTGGCAGTGTTTTCGACTCCCAAGTTCCCTACTCTACCCCCACATAGAAGAGATGACTGTCATATTAATCTTCTCCCTGACCAGCCTCTTCCATTTGGTCGGATGTATGTGCTATCTCACAAAGAAAAGTCTGCCCTTAAGGAGTACCTACAACAAAATATCCAGAACGGTCTGATCACCGAATCCAACTCCCCTGCAGGAGAATCATTATTCTTTATCCCGAAGAAAGACTCTGAAGAACTCAGACCATGTATAGACTACCGGGGACTGAATAGAATTACCATTCCTGACAAATACCCAATGCTGTTGATCCCTGATATTTTAGAAGCTGTTCAGGGGCATTGTTCTATACAAAGTTAGATCTGAGAGGAGCATATCACCTCATCAGAATTGCTCCAGGAGACGAAAGCAAGACGGCGTTCCGAACTCCATTCGGACACTACGAATATCATGTTATGCCCTTCGGCCTGGTCAATGCACCGGCTATTTTTCAACGCTTTATGGACCATCTATTCTCCGACATCCTTCTTCATTTTGTCATAATTTATCTTGATGATATCCTGGTTTTCTCCAAGGACAAGGAGGAGCATATCCGACACGTCAATCTAGTTCTGGCTCGTCTGCAAGAAAATCAGTTATATTGTAAAGCTGAAAAGTGTGAATTCCATCAAGAGCAAGTAACATATTTGGGATTTGTATTGTCACCTCAAGGAATCTCCATGGATCCAAGGAAGGTACCTTCTATTTTGGACTGGCCACCACCAACGTCTGTTAAAGAGATCCAGCAGTTCTTGGGGTTCACAAATTTTTACCACAAATTCATTCCCTGTTTTTCTGAAACTGTTAAACCTTTTACCAGATTGTTAAAGAAGGGGGTCTCATTCTGTTGGGATGAAGTGGCACAAGAGGCTTTTGAAAAACTAAAACGCCTTTTTTCTTCCACAGAGATCCTGGTGACTCCACACCAGACTCGTCCTTTCGTGGTTGAGACGGTCACCTCACATCATGCTTTGGGGGCTGTTTTACTCTAAAAGGACAATCAAGGATTCGAGAAACCAGTAGCATATCTATAAAAGACCTTTAGTCCTTCTGAAGAGAATTATTCAGTCCTCGAAAAAAAACTGTTAGCTATTAAGAGAGCTTTCGAGGAATGGAGGCACCTCTTATTGGGAACAATTTTTCCGGTGGAGGTCTGAACGGATCATCAAAATCTCAAGGTCCTACAGCAAGCCTATACGACTAATAGTCGACAGGCAAGATGGGCCCATTTCTTTTTGCCTTTCAGAATAGAATTTACGTTCCTCCCAGGGAGCCGAAATCTACGAGCAGATGCTCTTTCTCGCAAGGATTCCTCTTCACACAGATTTACCCCGGAACCATTATTCCCAAAGGCTAAATTTGTAGCTATGGTGGCGGATTTTCGTCAAGACCTAAGACAAGAAACTTCTCGGAATAGACAGGTATGTGAAGATCTCGCAGGCTCTCACCCACTTATTTTGACGCAAGGGTGCTATTTCCATAAAGAACAAGTCTTCATCCCCACCGAATCTCTACAAAAGGATGTTCTACAGATGTGTCATGACTCTAGAGCAGCCGGTCACCGGGGATATCGAAACACCTTAGAATTAATCTCCCGACATTTTTGGTGGCCAACATTAAAGACTGATGTCCGGGATTATGTATCCGCTTGTGTGGTTTGTCAGCAGCCCAAAACCCCTCGAGTTCCTCCTTACAGTCTGTTATCCCGTATGCCTATCCCTAACAAACTCTGGAAGGTGATTTCTACGGATTTTATAGTAGATCTCCCCCTCTCTTCTCAATACAACACTATTATGGTAACCATCGATTACTTGACCAAATTGGCTGACTTTACACCGCTAACCAAGCTTCCTGGGGCAGTCCAAATGTCAAAGGTGTTTTTGGTGAAAATCTTTTCCCGACACGGTCTTCCTGATACTATTGTCTCTGATAGAGGTCCCCAATACACTTCTCAATTTTGGAAGCACTTGTGTCTCGAATTGGGAATTAAGAGGGCTCTCAGTTCTGGTTATCACCCGCAGACCAACGGACAGACCGAGCGTCTCAACCAAACCTTGGAAGGTTACCTACAGTGTTTTACTTCAGCAGCACAAGATGATTGGGTAAGATTACTTCCACTGGCAGAATTTGCCTAGAACAACGCGTATCACTCTGCACTAAAGTCTACTCCCTTTTACTGCTCCTATGGTTATCACCCATCGTTCCTACCTTCAACCGCTCCCCCTTCATCGCAGAGTCCGGGGGTGGCCAGTCTTATTGAAGACATTCCCAAAGGTCATCAACTGGATCGCCTATCTTTGAAATCAGCCCAGGAAAGAGCTAAACGATATGCAGAACGCCATTGTAGGAAATTACCTGCACTTCAGGAGGGAGAATTGGTCTGGCTAGCTTCCAGGTTCCTTCCCAGACATTTGGTTCCTTCCAAACTATCTCCCAAATATTTCGGTCCATTCAAGATCATTTCCCTAGTGGGATCTTCGGCGGTTTGACTTGAACTACCCCCCTCCTGGTCTCGGATTCATCCAGTTTTTCATGTCTCCCAGATCAAGTTGTCCATTCCAGACCGCTTTTCATGGGCAACTAAGACTCGCCCTCCGCCAGTGTGTACTGAGACCGGTCCAGAATATGAGGTAGCCAACATCTGTGACTCAAGATATAGACGAGGTCGCCTTCAGTTTCTAATAGACTGGAAAAGGTATTCGCCATCAGAAAAGACGTGGGAAGCGGCTTTGGGAGTTCATGCCCCTGAATTAGTGAGAACGTTTTTCCAACTTCACCCGGGTAAGCCAGGGTCACCTCCCCTGAGAGGGGGGCATACTGTTACACATTATCAACGTTGGTCATGGTGGCAGAGGAAAAGATTAGGCAGAACTGTGGGAAACATTATTGGAAGAACGGCCGATGCTGTAGCATTGCATACTCGAAGCAGTGGTCTAGTTTTTTTACGTTTGCCTGCCGCTTCCATGACAGATCACGTGATGCCTGATAAGGAAGAAAGTGCTTCAAGCAAACGCGTCGCTACTGTCTTTACAGACACTCCGTAAGTCTGCTACTAGGAATCCAACCTTTCTGACTCTGTTGACTGCAACTTCCCTTGTTGTTCTAACTATCTATCATCTCTCCAAATCTCCTTTTCTCAGACTTACGATCTGGCCGATCACCGATTATACGGTTAAATACTTGAGAGAGGTTCCGCCCTCGGCAGTGAGTGTTCACATTATCCGTCTCTACTCCTCTGTCATTACTCTTCCCTCCAAACCATCCATTTCTGAATTTCCTTTCTTTTCCACTCAGCCCAGCTACCGAGCCAGCCTCCCGAGACAGTTTCCTCTGTCTTCCTCGAACCTCAGGGAATAGTCAAGTCTTTGTATCGAACACCTTTCAGGATTCATTGTAAGTCCCCTCCCGATAGGTAGTTTTCTGTATCGAGACACCCTTCTTTCCTTGCACTTACTTGTTCTGCCTGTCTTTCATAGAAAGAACACCAATCCTCATCACGTACAAACTCATCTAAGGAACTGCATCCACACTCCACCACCCAGTCTGGAGCTTCGCTGCTACACAGGTTTTTTTTCCCCAGGAGGGTTTCCCTGGGGGTTGTGCCTTTCTCCTCCCTGACTTTCAACCGCGGGGAGAGAGGGGAGCAGGATTCTCACGGGAGATTTTCCAATTCCTTGCTGGCTGTCTTCATTGGAAACCGCAGTCTGCCAAGGTTAGTGATACAGATTGTCATATACCAATTATCAGAATAACAGCAGATACACTAGGCAAACTGGAATGTAGTGTGCCACAATATTCTTGCTTGTTTCATCCTCCTTACAGCCTGTTCACTAAATCTCGGTTTGACATCTTGGGATGACATAGGCGTCTTTTACACCAACTATGCTGATAATATGCAAATACTGCTCCAGCTCTCAGGGGACTACACGCAGAATGCAGCCAACATCAACACGATTTATGACATCATTCAAAGATGGACAGCCTTCCATTGGCTAGTGTGTTATGCTGCCAAGTCAGAGATCCTCATAGTTGGTACACAATACAGAACAGGTAGGCTTTCCCCTGATTTTAAGGAATTTACCAGCACTGGTTGTGTCATCCCAGTGGAGGCCAAGTTAAGACTTTAGGGTTCTACCTTGATGCAAACTCAAACATGCAAGCTCAAACCAACTATATTGTCTCTACAATGTCTTATGTTAAAATGGGGTTTCGGCCAAGCACGACACAGACACTGGTGTAGGAAAAGGGAACATCTTTAATGAGTTCCAGTTCCAGGTACAAGGCATAGAAATACATTTAGGACATATCTGGTAAGTTACATGGCTATACATCCACCCGCATCCACTTTCAGTCAACCCATCTCCTCAACTGACATTCACAGAATCATTCAGAACATACAATTCTCACACACAGCATTACATGTCAATCCCTCCTAGCATTCCATGCATACAGGGAAGGTGCAGAAACAGACAAGACACAACATATATTCCCCCTTAAACAACACAAGACACCCCCAGAAGCAACATATATACATACACACACAGTCCCACACATGTACATCTATCAGCTTCATCTATCAGCTTCCATGACATTGCAACCAACTGCCAATTACCTAACTGCACTGCTCTCTTTTTCTACCAAGTACAGAAAGGACCCAACAACAGGAAAACCAGCAATCCACTCAGCAGGGCATCTCTCCTTTTCTACTGAGTAAGAGAGAGTCTCCCGCAGCTTTCGCCAACAGTGCCCCTGTTACCTTCTACTGAGGGAGTGAGAAACTCCAAAGGCAAAACCCACAACTTTTTTCCACTCATCACAAAAAGCACCTCACCCAACACAACCTGTCTGGCACACAACCTAGGGCGACTAAGCACACAGGGTCAGTAATCCACCCACTACACACACACACCATACACAAACAAGTATAAATATACAACGTTAGCCATTAAACAGCGACACACTGGCTGCCACACCATAACATGCGTCCCATAACTCACACTCCAATACCACGAGTAGCCAACACCCCACAGACAGAGCACTCAAAGCACTCCAGGTGTGAACACCCCACAACACGCCTCTGCAAGTGGACCACACATCACCCTCAAAATGGAAAACCAATGCCCGACCACACACACACACACAACAACAGCAGGCCAATACCAAAATGCTAAACATCATCATTCTTAAACTTGATGCATATAGTTAATTATTACATTTCAATAGATCTTAAACACTTACATTTCCTTTCCTTTTTTCAAATATGCGCTAACACTATGCAAAGAAATTCTTGCTCTAACATAAATGTCCACTAAAAGTCCAACCTGTGAGAAAAAAACATTTGAATGACATGACATCCGCTACATTCACATTACCTACTCTTATTGTCAAGTGAATATCCTTGCTAATGTTCAAAATGTCCAACTGCGGAGCAAAAATGGTTAAACAGCACTACATTAAAATTGCACTTTAAAACTCTCTACACAGAGGCCACAAATTCTGCATTCACACTCAGCTGCACATCCAACTGCAGCCCTCACAAGCAGCCACACACAAGAAATCACGTCCCACTGTTACCAAAAACACACCAACAATTGAAGAGATACAACAGGCCTAACATCACAAGGTGAATAAAACAGCCACAATGAACTAACCGAAACAATATCTAAATACCACTTTTACGCCTCTCCCAGCTCAAATGAAATTTATCTGAAGAAATTTAAGAGATATGCCTCTAATTCCTAGAGCGCTAATAGATTACTATTTTCTGGCGTCTTCAAAACGGTACCATAGATCAAACAAAAATGTAAATTGGGCACCGCTCCCTTCTGCATCTTTTCTTCCTGAAGCAAATCTAAACAATTTTCACGTGTCCGTTCACAGTACCTTTCGGAAGTGTGTGAACCGCATTGGGTTCCAACTCGCACTCCGACCTTCTTGGTCGTGTTGAAAAACAATTCCTCCTGCATCACCTTGGCGCACCTAGCATGCTTCAGTGGAGGTTCACATTTTCCGATTCTCAGCCCTGTCCTGTACACCTCCTTCCCCTGATCCATGGGAACCGTGGAAGCTCACCCCCTGCTACACAGAGGACAACTGAGGAAAGCACCTGGGTGCGTGGACACGTTGTGTTCTAGGAGGGTCGGTTCGTCCAAATGTCCAAAGTTTTAGGACGTCATCATTACACTTTATCCTTCAGGATGAACAGAGCTCCCAGTACCACCAACACTGGAGCCGGCTTGTGCCCAGAGGGCCACCTTACCAATGCTGCTCACACAGTGAGGACCGCTCTGCTTACCGCCCCCACAGCAGGGTGCCTGTGGCTCTAACAACACATCCTAGCTACCAATATCCCCCTGCAGCGCAGCCACTTATGTGCAGGTCAGCAGCCCCAACACCCTGGTTGGTGGCACATGGCTGCACATCATCTTCCCTACTGAGCACTGCTCCCAACTGTTTAGCAGGTAAGAACTGATTTCTTTCTGCTGTGCCCTGTGATTACTTGCTTAAGCTGCAATTGACTGCACTTGCTGTGGCTCTCCTCTTGAGAGCCATACACTGGGAGCTGTCCCGTTTGCTGGACTGCTCCTAGCTGGCACCCCAGACACCCATGGCTCCTTGCCACTGGCCGCTATGTATACAGCACTGCCCACTCAGTAACCTGCTGCAGGCACAACAGCCTCTGTCAGCTCCTATCTCCAGCTGCCTTGTACTACACCTGCTCTCATGGGTGCCCCTCACAGCAATTACAAAGTCTGCCTCCTGCAGACCTGGTAGGCCCCCAGGACCTTTCCATGCTTCTAAATACATGGCTGGCCCTCACTGACCCCATGCAGGCCGCAGCGCTCCAACCTCAAAAGAGGATACTCTCTCATTTTGGGTGCCGGTGGATGTCCTTCTCCTGGTGCTGTCCCCCCAGCACAGCCAGCATCCTTGTCATCATTGTTAATATGGGGTCTTGGCCAAGCATGACACTGACACTGGTGTAGAAACAGGGAGCATCTTTACTGAGTTCCAGGTACAAGGCAGAGAAATACATTTAGGATATATCAGGTAAGTCATATGGATAGACATCCACCGGCATCCTCTCTCAGTCAACCCATCTTCTCAACTGACATTCACAGAACCATTGAGAATATAACATTCTCACACACAGCATTCCAATACAACCACTCCTATCATTCCATGCATACGGGGCAGGGTGCAGAGAAAGACAAGACACAACATCATACTTCTTGGAACTACTCTGTCCCATCCACCCGGTTCTTTCTATAGCGAACTGTGCCCATTTGGTACTGACCATTGTTGGTGCCAAAATAGATTATTGTGGCCGCCTCCTACATAGCAAATGTGAAGGCAATATTTCTAAACTGCAGACCCTGCAGAATAGTGTGGTTCTGGCTTCTGAAGTTCAGAGACCACAATAGCGAGGCTTGTGGCACACTCCACTGGCTCCTAGTGAAGGATAGCATTGCCTTTCAGGTCATTATTATTGCTCCTAAGTACATGTGTCGTAGTGCCCCCCTACCTGAAAGCTAGTTTAACTGTCTAATCCAGTACTCGCCTTTTGCTTTCCAGCAATAATAACTTATTGGTTACCCCACGCGTTAAACTGGAACGAGCTTGGAGACTGGCTGTTGATTCCACAGCTCCTTGTCTTTGGAGCAATTTTATGAGGGACCTAAGAGAAATTCGCTGTCTGCCACACTTTAAAAACGCCCTCAAAACCTATCTCTTTGCATAACCATTCTGCGAGTCCAGCGACATTAAATATAGCTTGTACTTGGCTATGTAGTGGTATGGTTGGTTTGTTGGTTTTGAGTTGTGTATATGTATGTATCAATTTTAATGTTGCTTTGTATCCTTTTTCTTTGTGCACCTCTTTGCCTACGGGCTGCAGGCGTGTTACACATATTAAAATAAAATAAATAAAAAATAAATATCGTCAGGCAAACCAACTCTAAAGTATACTTGGCTCCACTATGATCTGAAGCAGGAGTATCATGATTTAAATGCCAATCTTCTTCCTGTGGCTCACTTTTAGGCACAAAGAGAGCACTTGACAATGGAAAAATCCAATCACTTAGAGAACTATAAATTATGGGGAGGTACAGATGGAAAACATTCTGCTTCTCAACCACAGGCCCTTCACTTCACTTAGAAATGCACATGCATGGCCAATAACTGGAAGATATGTCATACTTTAACAAACAGATATTGGGAAATACATTTTCCCAACGTCCTTTGCACCTATACCAACACTGCCTTGCTACAAGCTCTGCAACTATGGATGATGTGTTTAAATTTCATAGGTATACACTCTTATCAACAACAAATGTCTCTATTGAGAGCTAAGCCTGGTTGAATAAATGAAATCAAAGCTTGAAACACCCAGAATTTCTTCTGTAGTGAGGATGTTTTGATCGTATCAAACATTTAAGAGATTCGTGTAGTCGAGTGTGGGAGGTCAGATTTGGCTGTTTATATAAGGAACCTGTTTCTGGAGCCCTTCAGCAGTAACAAGAGACTTTCAGAGATGGAGGATTTGGCTATAGGCAGAGCTTTTTTAGGCACTGGTTTTAGGGGTCATTTTGGGCAGCGGAACAGAAAATACATTTATTTTTTAATTTTGCAAAATTCTTTAAATGGAATCATGTTTATTCTTTTAGAAAAAGGCAGGTTAGGCAAGCCTTGCGAGGGCTTTGAAATGTTTTTGATGGATTTCACTTTGTCCCCCAGGCCCCTCACCATTATGTTGACTTATGTTGTGCTCGAGTGGCTTGATTGAACATTCTATCACACACAACTTGGCTGTGCACAATAGCTGACATTAGTACATGATTTATTTTCAAATGTATTTAATATTTATTTATTAATTAATATACTTTTAGCCTTACGGCTTTGTATATATGACACATGATACATACACAAACAATACACAAATCTATTTCAATATTAGGACAATGATAATCATAGTAAAAACCATTCCGTACATATATTCACAATGGTAGCATAATACAATCAATAAATTACATATTCTAGGATAAACAATCTAAAATTCCAACAATTTTCTGATAAAATTTGACCATATAAAAGATAAAATTAATGTAATCGCCGTGCATGAATTTGCTCCATAAATATGATACAACACTCGTATCCAACTGATTATTACAAGATTTTAAAAAACTGTGAAGCATCAAAAATAGGCTATTACAGTAGACTAAAAGGTGTTCTAAAGATTCTATATCAGAGCATCTACATAGTCGATGCAATCTTGCTGAACCGCTAATTCCCATTCTAGCACCTTTTTTCTCAAGGGCATCACTCTGGTTAAGCTTTAACATCAAGTAGCATCTGAAAATCTGAGGGTTAGTGTAGGCCATAATATATAAAGGTAAGGCCATGCGGGGAATCCTATATTGGCAATAAGAGCCACTATGATTCTTAGTTTCCAACTCAACAAGATGACACTCTATACTATACATCAATATTTTCATTTTTAACCACCTTTTGAACTGTAGGTCCTGATTACGACCAGCATCATATACAAAGCCCACAGTCCACTTATTATATAACAACATGATTCTGCCAAAAAGACCCATAGTTAGAAAGTGCTAAATCTTTAATCTTTAAGAATGTATGTACATAGGATACTATAATGGTATTATTACTTATTGAATTCAGATTTCCAAACATATTACTGATGTATTAATACACTTTGAAGTGGAAATGTGCTTGGGCACACTGAGAAAAACATTTTGCAGGGTATTGCTGATAACTCAGGAGCAGCATTAGTGGAAGGGAGAATTGGTCTGTGGTAGAACACAATACCTGACTGGACAAGGAGGAATTCTTGCCGGGTGCCTTGACTGAACCTGTGTTCACACATGATTTGCTATGGGCACCATAGCTGACAGGAGCATTAACATGTCTTTCAACTTAAATGGCACGCTTTTAGGGGAGGTCTAAAGTGTTTGGTGCTTGCTGGGAACAAATGTTTGCAGGGTCCTGCTGATCACTCAGGCAGTGTCATTAGAATCATTCGTGTCAGGGTGATTGGGTGTGTGATGTAACGCCAAACCCCACCTGATTGGATGGAGGAAATATTTAGGTTCAATGGGCTTGTTAATTCAAGCAATAAGTTCTGAATTGTGTGTTCATTACCGTTTCAGGTAATGCCCCAGGGCAGAGTTACAAGCCCTAGTGAAGCAGGGGTCTTAATGTGAGCTCTAGGGCATTACCGGTGGTGGTGAAGCACCCACCCGGGTGGGGGGTTATTGCTATTAGCCTTCCAGCATACTTACCAGGGTGCTAATCGTTTTTTTCTTAAATTGATAAAGACCCTGTTGCCATTTCTCAACTTAAAAAAAACTACAAAACAAGATGGCCACCATGGTCAAGGGAGAAGGGAACTACACATTGTCCCTTATCCCTTTCTATGGTGGCCATCGCAGCATCTCTTTATGGGCTTGACAGATTTGTGATGACAAATTATGCCTGCAGGAATTAATGTTACTGTGAGCAGAGATCCAAGTCTCTCTGTACAATTATGTGTATTAAATAAAACACTAGATTTATTATGCGGACAATGCCAAAAAGCAGCATTAGGTATTATTAAGTAAAGACAGTTATGTGTTAGGGAGATAGTTCCTACACTCCTGTGAAACGGTAAGAGGCATTCCAACCCCTTCCCTCGTCCCCTGTCCCCTCCCCAGCCCTTCTCCCTATTCCCTCCCTCCCTTGCTCTTTTTGTCTCTACACTTGCACGGTATGAATGTCACAAGGCCTAGTAGGACAGTTATTGTTGGGGTTTTTCTCCCTAATTCCCCCCCCCCCTCCCTCGTTTTTTGTCTTTTGTCACCTGGAAACACTTGTGTGCGATACAAATGTCCAATAAAAAAAAAGGAACAAACATTTTGAGTTACACAATGCATTCTGAATCATACTGTTTCTGGAGAAATTCAAGCAAGCAGAGCAGGTGAATGGAATCATGAGCTTAAGGACGAGATGTTGGTGGGGTTGGCCACCAGCTTAAAGTATATTATTTAGACCAGGAGCTGGAGGTACTTGCTAAGTAATTGGCAAATGACGCAATGTGGATGTTTGGCAAAATCATGCCCCATATTTCTGCAGAGAAACCCACTCAGCTCAGGGGAAGTCATATGGACAAGTGAGGGGCCTTCCCTGCTCACACCAATACCAGGAAGCTGTGGAAGTACCTCAAGCAGCGCTTCCGGACTATAGGGTCCGAAATCATCAGATTTCCTTGTCAAACAGCTCTAAACTGTCTCACCCAACCTTGTGACACAAGTGTAGCTCTGTACTCAGCCACAAACTAAATAATTGAAAGGAAGACCATAAGTCCAAGCTGGCAATGGAATCTGATGCTTATATGCATGCATGGAAGGCACAGTTTACCAACATGTCACAAACGATTTCTAATAAAGGACATCAAATAAAGAACCAATTGAGAACCTGTTGTATACAACAACACAACATGTGGGGCACAGCAAAACTGTATGCTACAGCCATGGCTGCATTGAAAAACATGCCCTCAGAATGGCTAGCATCAGTAATTAACCGTGATGTTGAGCACAATGAATAACTTCTGGAGTATATGTCAAAGTGACAAAGTATGTTAGCCAGATAGCAGGCATGTGTCGATATCCTGTAGGAGGTTTGATGTGCTGTGCCCATGTTTGTAACACTTACTTGACTAATGGGTGTCTAAGTCATGAAGGTGAAATAGGTAGACATTAATAGTTGACCTTCTTCGCCTCTTTCTTGGCTGCATGGGCTGATAGCAGACATGCTGGGTCAAACATCCAATTAGCTTTACAAACTGAGAAACTGCCAAATGACATGTGAAAATAAGGTTCAAATAAAAATACACATATAAATAACACACTTTGTACTCAGGCAACACTATTCTAACAATGGCAACAATATATATATACTCTATGTGGTAGCACACTATACTTAGATTCAGCAAAAATTCACCAGCTGCTGACAGTTTTCAGAAAGCATAACAATGTCTACGCAAGGTGTTACTTTCTAGATCAATGTAGAATGGCAGGTTTAGGAACATTGGCAGAATGCTTTTTTTTTTTAAAGTGGATATGCAAGTCTGTGTGAAGATCCCCCCACCTGGGCAACATGTAAAGGAAAAGTTAATGTATACTTTATCTTGTCTAATTATCCCAGTCCATACATTTTCACTAATCCTTTGATTTTCTTTTTATAGGTCCTACTACCCCAATGTACCTGAGAGGCCTCAGGGGAACAGGATCCAAGATGGCTCTGGGACCCCTTGATGATTTCTGAGACTGGAAGATGCTCTTTCTCGTCACAGTTCCTTTGGTGCCTTGCCAGGCGAAATGGTGGAGTTTCTTGGCTTTACTCAATGGGACCCATCAAAGATGGACCCCATTTGGAAGAAGAAGTTGCTGGGCTGTCGAGGTCCAGAGAAACAAAGGAACCAAGCAGTGTCGGAAAGGCAGCACTTTCGGTCTTCGCAGTGGTCTCGGTTCGCAGGTTGTTACTCTGGCTTTGGATGTTCCGAAAAGGTAAAACTTGCTGCTGACCCCAACAAGGTCTGGCTGATGAATATAAGACCTGCGGGGACCTTGGATGATTTTCGGTGGTGACGGGTGCAGGGCAGATTTAGGTGTTGGGTTTCCGGATTTCACCGTTTACAGACTTCTGGTTCTTTTATACTGCAGCCACAGCACAAACCTCAGGATGTCTCCTGGTGACCTGGACTGGACCACTGGACTGTACTGTGGACCCTCACCAAGTCTGGACCATCTGGACATCTCCTTTGGAGTTTGGTTGCAGGAAACCCACTGGTGGACATTCCACTACACACAGCGACCCTGGATCTTCTCTGGTGGGAACAAGTAGTCAGATGTTATAGCAGGGATGTCCCTTGAAGGATTCTTCATTCAAATTGAACTTTTTCAGCTCTGGGTGTCACACAGCACTATGCCAGGGTAACCCCTCTTCTGGGTGATATGCAACAATCTGGCTTCCAGCAGTCACAAACACTCCTCTGGGCCCTGGGTGACACGACTGGACTTATTTGAATCAGGATGTCCAGGCACACAGTACTGGCTTCCAGGGTACTTCAGATGCACAATGGTCCTTCGAAAAACAGGAAGACGTCACCTATCCAAGTCCTCTCTTGATCCTGTCCTTAGGTCAGCTCAGCAGTATTCGGATTCCTTGAAGAAATTCAGCTGCAGATTCCTCCCAACTGGACCCAGCATACAAGCTTCAGGTTTCAATTTCAACTTCAGTTCAAGTTCAAGAACATATCGGTGAGTGAGGGATCCCCAATTATACACATTTGTTCCCCATTCACTGAGGCTGAGCCAGGCTCAGTCAGCCAATCACACACAAGTGTATTCATGCAGGCAGGCAACCAATCAGGTTCACAGGTATTCAGGCCATTCACCCCAAAACAGAGATCCATAGCATCCAGCCTTTCAGAGCACTACACTGGGCCTCATTCCGAGTTTGAGGTAACCACGCCGCTATTTGCGGCATGGCTGCCTCCGAACTCGTCCAAACTCCGGCCTGGTGAATGGAGTAATTACCGGTCCATTCCGAGGTTGGAGGGACCAGTAATTTCCCATTCACCAGGGCCATTCCCCATTCCCACTTGAGCCCCCATTGGGCTCAATGGGAAGATGGCAATAACGGTACCGTAAATTACGGTATCGTTATTGACCCCGGAGTCCCTTTGCGGGTCCCGTCCTTAACGCCTGCTAAAAGCAGGTGTTAAGGAAGGACCCGCAAAGGGAACTCGTAGTAGGGCGGTAAGGGTTTAACGGCACCGGTCTCGTTACCGGTGACCGTGAACCCTTATCGCCCTACTCGGAATGAGGCCTACTGTATTTACTCCACTTTCAGTCAGGGCTGGACCAGGCATTTTGTCACACAACCAAATCCAGACAGGAACAAACACAGAATGTGAGTTGACTTCCTACTCCAATCATACAGGTCCCACCCCAAGGGTTTACCCCCAACACACACTCCCTGGGAAGGCTCAAACCAGTCTGTCAGGAGGCATCCCAGGAGCCATATATGGTCCTTTCACTGAACAGCAATTCAGGGGGAAGGGGACAGAGTCTGGGCTTCCCAGGACTTTGGGAAGCAAGGGGTAAAGGCAAGAGAAACCAAGAGGCTACAGTGGCCATCTTGCCTTTGTTCAGGAATCCATTGATTCCTATGGCAAGGCCTGGGTGTCCCAAAAATGGAGGACACTCAAAACCACTGTCAAGTCAGCATGTAGCTGCCACCAGCCCATACCCTGCTCTGTGGGCAACACACAGGTGTCCAAAAACATACACAAGGGGTACAAGGTTGCAAACCCACCCATGGGTGGCATAAGGGTATCGAAGGGGTGGTGTCCACCGAAAGGTAACCTGAACTGCTGCACTGTCAGGGGTCAGGGCTGGACCATCATGACAGAAAACATACAGGAAACCTACACAGAGAAGAGAAGGACTAGGAGGCCTTGTCCCTTCAAAAGTAATTTCCAGCATCACAGTCAGCAATTTCAAAACCATATATGTATTGATATGTACAGCCGTTAACTGTATACTTCATCAACATTTCCAAGAGTTACAGCCACGGTCAGCAACAGCAATATAGCCACGCAAATGTCAGACAAGGCCAGCAGACCTGTCAATGGCAGACCTATGACGTCATGCACTACCTCCACTGCCACAAGCACCCCTGCTGGAGCTAAAATCTCCACCGTCACGACTTGTGGCCAGCTTGAGTTACATTGCCCATGCAAACTGCTCTAGTGTTCTCACTGCAGCTGTAATTAACACTGCCTCTACACTAGCCTCCATCCCCACCCGAGAGTGATATGTGGAAGAGCAGGGTGGGAAAGACAAGTACTTCCCCACTTGGATCTCCACTATGGATGACTCAATCACCAGCAGTCGCTGTTGGAGTACAACACACGCTTCTGGTATCCTCCCAACTGTTTGAAATCCTGTTCTGGCTGGAAGAAAACGAAGTAGCAAAGGCTTCTATGTCCCATACCACTTGACTCACGGGTGTTTCAGCCATAAGGTTAAACTAGGCAGAAATAAATAGTTTACATTCTTTGACTCTATGTTGGTAGCATGGTCCAATGTACAGAGATACAAGACAACAATGGAAACAGCCAAACTATACAGTGGCAAATAGAAAAATAAATGGAATGTTAAAGTAATGCTCTATAAATATGTACACTTTACTCAAACACAAAAATAATCGAAAACACTGCAAGGAAAAGAAACAGAGAGTAATACTGGCAGAATGTTTACTCCAGGAGGTTAAGAAAATGTACTGAAAGAATGATACGAAAAATAGGCGATAGAGAAAGAAAAAAGTCAACACAAAGCAAACAATTAATGTATCTCTCTTTGGTGCTCAGATAGGAAACGGGGACATATCCAGTCTATAGGGTCAATGTAGGACCAGGAGGTCAATGAATGAACACCTAACTATTTGTTCTCTACCTAGGTCTCTTTTAGGAGGCTTAACGGTCACAAGCAGGTCTTGTTGGCACTTCTGTGTGTAGTAGAAATGAAAGATTTGGGCAAGGTGTTAAAGATGTGATGAGCGAGATGAAAAGGCTCAGCAGGTATCCATTTGAAAAGGACTTCTCAACATGCTCTCTAAGCAGGATCAAGAAGCACATCTTTCAGCGGCGCAATCAGGGGTTCATCAATGCTCAACGTCCTCCAAACGTAGATGAAATGCTTCTTTTAGTGTGCTAAGAAAAATCACTGCCAGATGTATAAACCTCTGGACTTAAGAAACGTGCTGGGGGATCAATCAAAAATAATACTTCAGAGATGGAGCTCCCTTCTGCATTTCCCCCCCTCCCTGTAACTAAGTGTCTTCATCAATGATTTTTCAGTACAGGCAAACTCAAGGAAGGTAAGGGAAGTGTCCCCCTCTATCCTTCGGTCTGCTATTTACACCCTTGTGGAAGAGGAGTTTCAATTGTTAACAACTCCAATAGATAATCAACAGAATGGGAGGGTTTCCACTCAATTTGTAAGAAAATACGAGCAGGGAATGTGTGTTGACCTGAAGATGCCCATAGTGGGTTTTCCTGTCGAACATACCGTATACCCATTGTGACAAGGTGCTCAATGAATCCTGAGCCAAAACAAATACTTTTTCACTTATTATTATCGAAATGTACAAATACAGACACTTTGGGGCTCGCATTCTAGGTAGGATGAATATACATTTCTCCCACAGCCTTTGTGGGAGCTCTCACCTCCCTAGTCTAGTCTTGCCTCTCCAGCAGTACGTAGTTCTGTGCCAAATCATTAGAGTCAGAGCCGTTACTGTCTGGTCCACCCTGATCTATGGCTGACCTAAACGTCAAGGCCATATTTCTCTGACTCTCACAGGGACTTCCTATGTGACCTAGCGATGTACCACCTTCCAACAGGCCTCTCCCAAACAAAATCTGGAGCTCCAGCCCAAAACTTGCATTGGTCCCATGATGTCAATGGTAACCTTGCTCCAGGGCTGACTTGGCACAGCAACTGGACACAGTGGAACATCCATGCAACACTTACTCTTGTCAGCCATAATGCATTACTGACAGTCCCTGATCTTGCGATCCATCATTCCATCCATATCCGGCAACAAGGACACATCTCACAGTCTCTTTTTAGTTAGACTGTGGCCCAATTGTCCCTCATGTGCCAACTCCATAATGAGGCCCCTCAAACCACTGGATGGCACCATCTTCTCCCCTCCTCAACTTACCACCAATCATGCACAACTCATTCTCACTTCATCCCATGCATCCATCTACTGATCCAACATATCTCTACTGGGCCACCCCTCACTGTCCACTCTCTCAAACACTTATGCACTCTGTCCTCATCCGCTGTTTGTTTGCAGACACTCTCCTCAATAGCTGGTAAATTCAAACTGGCAATCAAAACTTCCTCATCTTCACAATGACAATGACACTCCTGTATTTCATTGTGCAAATCCACTGGTTACCTCAATAAGCAATCAACCGCCACATTTTTTTCTCCAGGTAGATATGTCACACCAAAAGTGTGTAGACCTACCACCCATTTGAAAATACTGCAGATATATATTTGCTGCTCCCAGATATGAGAACATTTGAACTAACAGCTTAGTGTCAGACCTAACAGTGAACACACAGCACCATAAATAGAACCTGAAATAGTTAATGGCCCAAAACACCTCAGGACCTCCCTCTCCATAACGGAGTACTTCCTTCAGTGGTCTTGAGGCAAAAGCTATCACATTTTCCCCCAATGTGCCCATTCGAGTAAGTATGGCTCCCAGACCCAACCCACTGGCATCCACCATCACAAATGTTTTCTTGTCATCTTCAAGTTGACCCAATATGGGTGCATTGGCAATGTCCATTTTGATGTTCTCAAATGCCAAATCACCATCACTCATTCACTGAAAGTGGACCCCCTTTTCCAATAATGATCTTAGAGGAGTAGACTTTGTTGCAAAAACCTTCACAAATGTGCAATAGTATTCCACCAAACCTAAGAAGGAGTGCACTTGCTCCTTGTCTCGTGGTGTGGGTGCTTGTGCAACTACACAAAATGAAGTAATACTATTGTGGTTTTATACCATGTCGAATCGCTTAGGAGTTAATATTTGCCAGCGAGGTGATTAAATAAAAGTGTTTGTTTCTTTCTCTTCTCTGCACCAACCAGGACCAATTCCATTTTTATTTTTGGAATTTTTTCTCCCCATGAAGAGGAGATTCGTTTGTAACTATAAAGGTACCTCAACTACTCACTTACAGCTGTTTATGTAAATACAGTAATACATGGTGTGAGATATGACCCTAGTCCTCTATTTTCATATTTGTTTTTTCGAATAATATTTGTGGTGTTCTCTATTGATTTGCATCATAATAAGGTACTGCGAGATTACATTATGATCAAGATTATGCAGCGTGCGCATAAAGCACAATTGTTACTACCTGGATATATGTTTCTTTCTGTTTTCTGTTTGATTATGTTCCCAACTGTTTGTATTGTTTATATATTATGGATGTAGGGTGCCCTGAAGACGAGCTTCGGTTCCAAATGCATAGGCATGACCTCATGAGAATGGACTCTGTGCTTCTCAAGCAAAAAATATAATTCTTTTTTACTTTTTAAATATGTTACTTTTTGTTGTTGATTTCGCTTTTTGTGCATGTTTACAAAGCACTGTCATATTTATATGCAATAATTAGCTCTCATGAGCTTAATTGGTTGAGCCTGAGGTTTCTGAGGAAGGCAGCCCTTGGAAAAGACACGTTTGGTTTTATTTCTATCCTGGTGCTAAGGGTAGCATGACCTCAGTGCTCCCCGAATATGAAGTATCTTGATTGAAATAACCTTTCTTGGATTTGTTAATCCAGTGGTGCCCACCAGCCCTGCCATTTGTTTGTTTGTTTGTTTGTTTATTTATTTGGTAATGAGCACCAAACCCTTAGATAGCTGGGTGCAACAGATACATGTATACTTGAAGCTTAGTTACAACATGTAAATAGGTACAGTAATAATAATTGGAAGTGCAATGGGTACGAGTAACATACAAAACAAGTGCAGTGGTTAATTCAACAGTATGGTACATTAGAAAAGAGTAGTCGAGTAGTCAAGTGCAGATATGGGTACAGCAAAACAAGCAAGTATTAGTTGTCCATTTGCTTGTACAATGGCTGCCAGAAGTTTCTCCTTGGGTCTTTCTCCTGCAGCTAACAATAAGTGTCCAAGATAGTCCACCTCCTCCGCAGCCAGCTTTCATTTGTTTCTTTGCACCGTCAGGCCACTTTCCCTGAGCCGCTCCAGCACAGCATGCAAACATGTGTCATGCTGCTGTATATCACTTCCATAAACTAAAATGTCATCATGAGATACCATGCAATTAGACAATCCCTTTAGGGTCCTTTTCATAGCACACTGAAAAACTGACGCTGATGGCGCTAAACCAAAACGTATGCAGCAAAATATAAATGCTCCTATGGGGTTGATGAATGAAGTCAAATGTTGGCAATCTTCAGTTATGCAGTGGTGTTACACAGATGATAGATCTATAACAGGTCTATAACACTGAATACCTTTGCCATACCTAATGTAGCTTGTATCTCAGAAGCATTTAGAAGGGGAAGCCTGTCTACCCATTGTCATGATCTCTGCTTCCAAAAGGTCAGGATTTTCCCAACTCCCTAGGAAGCAGATCCATAACCTAGGTTCCGAGTGCCAACCAGTCCCAATTGGGACCTTTTGGACCCAGTCCTGGCGCCAGTGGCACCAGGCTCATAAATATGCCCAGTCCCAGCACTGGAAGCGCCGGGCTCATAATGCTTGGGTGGACTTACCTGCAGCAGACCATGCTGCTTACTTGCCTGCCAGTTGAGCCTCTGATCCTCTTCTGTTTGGAACTACTTTTCCTGTTGGGTGGGGCTGGAGCCACTCCCTAGATTTAGAACACTGGAACTCTTCTGGAAGGCAGGAACTCTTTTCTTACCAGGAACTCTTTTCTTACTTAGGCGTGGCTGTGGAAGGAGACACCTAAGCACTACAGGAGGCTATTTAAACCACACCCGGTGGATGAATCTTGCTTTGCGTTATTCTGCACCCTCTGCAGCAGGACGCTCATCGTGTCTTCTGCATCCAGTCCTGGGCCTAAGGAAAAAGGCTTACCATCCTGAATCCAGTCTTCAGCAACACCTATAAAGACAAGAAAGAACAGGTTAGCATTCCGGCATCTGAAAGGCAAAGGCTTACCATCCTGAATCCAGTCTTCAGCAACACCTATAAAGACAAGAAAGAACAGGTTAGCATTCCGGCATCGGAAAGGCAAAGGCTTACCTACTCTTCGTGCGCTCCGGAGGTCTTCATACTGCATTCCGGCATCTGAAAGACAAAAGCTTACCAACTCTTCGCACGCTCCGGAGGCCTTCGGCGCTGCATCCGCATCTGAAAGACAAAACAAGGTGCGTTTAAAGACATTGGGGAACTTTAATACTCACGTGCCATTACTCCTTTCCACATCTAATCCAGTGGGTATTCCGGCACCCTGCAGCCGCTCCGAACTCGTACCTGCAAAATAAAAAGACAGTTAGAGCGCATTGTGAAGCAGGCAACAAGCGCTTACTCACGTGCTTCCAGGCGCTTCTATTCATCACACGGGCTCCATCTTCAACTCACTTCAGCCCGTCATCCGCCATCGCCGGAACCCTGCAAAACAAGAGACATCATTACTAAAGACTTTAAAAAGACATTTGAATGACTCGAAACTTACCGTTCGTGCAGTAAACGACGGACAGCAGTCCTCTGAAGTCAAGAGGCCGGCGCTACCTATCCAGTGAAGAAACTGGCTACAGCACCCTGCCCCGAGGCAGATGGAGAGCTCGGCATTCACTTACCTAAGGTGAGAGCGTTAACCTTTGGGGTCTACAGGAGAGGAGAAGAGGAAAGAGATAGGGACACCCCAATAACCCCAGTTCATTAACCCCATATTTTCTAACTGCAGACATCTTACTCTACACGTCAGGCATACAGTGCACAGAGGTCCAGCCCAAAGAGCCAACCGGGTGCTACACATCACCTTTGAAGATACGGTAGTCGCCCAGTCAAGACCGGCGCCTCTGCGAGAATCAGGTGAGCGTTACACCCATATTGATCTGTTGAGATACCTCAAATCCACAGACATGCATGTTTTGCTGTTTGGTTTGGTCACGATTACAATGGGTGCAAGCCATTCGAATGCCTATATTTCTTCAATCACCATTAGCTGGACCAATTTCATCAATTTCTGTATCAGATAACCTTGCATCTTCCATGGAATGGGGCACACTTTGTGTAAGGAAGGAACGGCATTCTCCTTGATGTTTGAAGGCCTTCAATTTTCCTAGTTTGTCTGTGAATAGTTGCGGAAATTCCTGATTCCACTTATCGTTCACCAAAGCTACAGACACTGGGGTGCTTGTGAATGCCTCAATTTTTTGCTGCAACTTGTTCTGCTCCTCCTAGCCCAAAGGGACGATCCCTTAATGGCCATATAGATACATTTTTCACATCTGTGCTCCTTGTACTCTATACAAGCCCAAACCTTTCCCAGTTACCCAATCCTGATATCTCCAAACACCACTCGGGCAATATTTGGAGGCCACACATCTTTTGGCTGCCTTACTAGGCTCTTATAAGTATCCATGAAATAATTGTGCACCATAATCCACTTTCAACCTTCATATCAATCAGGACCCCATCCAGAAGAAAGGTTTCAATAGGTCCCCTGTGCATTGACATTTATTTATTGGATATTTATAAGGCACCTATACAACTGAACAGTCTTTCAAGGTGGCATGAGGGCAGACATTTCACACACGTGTTTGTTGCTCACACACCCAACTTCTGAGTTCTTGACTGATTTGATAGCATTATCAAAACCTTTGTCCAGTCCCATTTCCCTACATGCTCTTGCATAGTGACCTTTGCTGTTGCAGTAGAGGCATATGGCCACTCTTGCCCAGCAGAATTGAATGTTTGAAAAATGTCAGGAACTGCCACAGTGAAAGCATCTTTGATCTTTGGGAACAACTTGCTTCTTCCTTTCAGGAGTCTGGTAATGGCGCACACTTCATGCACATCAACTCTTTGAGATTTAATTTCTCTGACATATTTGGCAGTCTCTTCAATGCTGCGAGCTATGCTGACAGCAACTTCTAAGATGGGGTCTTTTGCCAGCATCTTGAATATTGAATCTTTATGTTGTGAGTGCATCGCACTAGTTGATCCCTGAGTGCGGCCACGTAATTCTCCACAGGTTCATCCAATCCTTGGATCCTTTGAAAAAATATGTGGAGTTCAAAAACGATATTACACTTCTAGCCAAAATGTCATTCCAGTCTCAAAAATCCATTAGCATATTCATTCATATCACCTGCTCCCTCCACAACCATCTCTGGTAACCCATCATAGATAGAACATCCTTCATTCCCCAGGTTTTGAAGTAAGATGGCTGTTATCCTGGAGGCAGAAAATTGTTCACCTCCAATTGCCACCAGATAAGTATCAAACAATTGTTTCCATTTGTTCCACAATATCGCTGGTCTACCTGGTTGTGCTATGAATGATGGTGCTGGGCCATGACTGTGGCCTCTTCCCTGGATTAATACCTGGCCATACATTTTTTTTTAATTTGTTATACTAGATAGGTTGTGCCTACTTCATGCCATCTGTCAAGTCTCCCTGTCCATAAACCTGCATTACAGTGTTATGTTAAGGATTCCTGGGAAAGAATCTGCCTGTGTAGCTCATGTAGCCTTGGTTTTCTCCCAGTCCTTGAGGTCTAAATGCTTGATTCTGAACTGAAACTGACGGTCTACTTTATTTCAAAATGGCCACCACCCATGTGCTCTCGCAAGATTTTGTTCCCAGGATATTCATGTAGCCATGCCTTGATGTAGCAGGGTACTTCAGAGCCACCCCCTGGGACACTCACCATCAGTATCCTATGGCACACGGACCACTCTAAGTCCTGTATGCGTCCCATTCATCACCAGCCGCACAGGAAGGCAGTGCCTTGCCACTCTCCTCCGCAGCTCCCACTCATTGCCAATGTTGCATTCTCTCTGACGGCAAGAAGGACACGAAGACTAGGTAAGCATTAATCATCATTATTGCTAGTCACCTCCTGCACACCCCCTCCATTTCCAACTGTCACCCGTCCCTTCACTCTCTCATGCCCCCGAACCCTTCCATCCCCAAGAATGCACGTTTTACATATAGCCTGCGTTATTTACATCTTTCTATCATTACAGCACACTCTGGCACATCCATAGCTAAGGAGGTTTCAGGATTTTGCCCAAATCAATACATTTTCCAGATACAACAGAAGCATTCGACAAAATCTTACTAGTCTTATTTGACTTGGTTGAGGCAATGGTCTTACATTTATAATGGCTGTAAAGTGTCTTAATGTTATAATCCAGTGCAGGGAAAATTAAATTAAATTATAGAACATTCAGAACCCTCACAGTGTGAGTTACATCTCCCCAGAACATCCCATTAGTAATTACTGGGTACTCCTTTCTGCACTCACTCTTCCTTATGAAAAGCACTGCCGGCCTGTAATCATCCTTCGGTTTTAGAAATTATCTTCGATGTCCCCCACCAAGTCAGTTGGCTGAGCTTACTAGAGCTGTCGTTAGTGGGTCAGCATGATAGCAGTACCTTTGTCAGATCATGTAAAGCGAGTTGTTTAATTGGATGGACGCTGCTGTGAACTCCAGTGTCCTAAAAGAAGATTTCATTACGCAGGAATATTAAAGGGACAAGCATTACTCTGAGGCAACAAAGCAGCCAAATGTAGTCAATGGTGGTAGACATCAGAGAGCCTGCAGCTAAGAAGCGGGGGTTCATTTCCATACAAAGTGGCTACACTGCTGCGTGATCGATTTAGAAAATATATTTTTGTATGTGACCAAAGGCCTTAAGAAGCTGAACACTGGTTTCCTTCCCTGTCTTCAAATCAAGCGAACTTCATTCCTTAAATCCTACACTGGCCTATTATAGTTGAAAAAACAAAGAGCAGCATTTGTCACACACACACAAGCTGCATTTAGAAGGATTGGCTATTATGACAGCCCTCAGGAGCGAATGTGCTTATATCCTATCCTATATACTATTCTAAGTATGTTTAAGAAGACCCGGCTTCCCCTCCGCTTCTGAAATTCAGGCTCAACTTGGCATTCCGGCTAGTTTGAGGAACCTCGGATCCCAAGAGAGTGACAGATGTCACAGGCATTTTATCCTCACAGACAAAACTTTAGGCTGTCCGAATGAGTATACGTGGTTCATGGTCTTAACACCTTTAATGTTAGGGTGTGTGTTGTAAAAATGAAATGTACAACAAGCCCAGTGTTCATTGTTTACTTAGTGATATATGTTATGTTATGATATGATATGATATGGTATTTATAATACGCCTGTACACAAGTGTTTCTAGGCGCCACAAGACAAGGGAGGGAAGTCTTAGGGAGGACAAGACAAACTATCCTACCAGGCCTTGTGTCATTCGGATCGTGCAAGTGCGACAATAGAAGTGTAAGGGGAAGGAGAGGGGGAAGTGCAAGGGAGGGGAAAAGGGGAAGTACAATCAGGGCAGCATGGCTCTGACTAAGTGCAGCCAGGGCAGCACGGCTCTAGGTAAGTGCAAGGAGGCCGGGGGCTTTACGGGTTACAGTTACAGCCCCTAAGTACGCGGTAGGCGAGGAGGCTGTGTAAAGGGAGAGTGGTCACGGAAGGAGCCTGGTACCCAGTCAGACTCTGAGGGAAACAAGCAACCAGTCTGTGAAGCAGACAGGTAAGTTAGCAAGGAAGCGAGAGAGAGAAGGCAGAGGAGAAAAGGAGGGTGGTGAGCTGCTTCTGGAATTTCAAGTGGTCCGGCTCAAGTGTGAGGGGGCAGGGAGGCCGTTCCAGAGGGAGGCACCTGCAGAAGAGAGAGATTTACACCCCACTCGCTGCCTGGAGAAGTGACTGACGTTCCGAGAGTTGGAGGAAGCAGAGCGAAGGCTGTAGTGCGGGCCCTGGCCCCAGAAAGCCTTTTGGACGATATAGAGGGTCTTAAACTTTATCCTTGCAGCCACTGGGAACCAGTGGAGAGATCTCAGGGCTGTGTAGATACGGTCCCTGCGCTTGAGGCTGAGGATAAGTCTAGCAGTCCTGTTCTGGATTAGTTGCAGTAGTTGAAGAGTAGAGGTAGGCAGATTGAGAAAGAAGCTGTTGCAGTAGTCCAACTCAGAGAAAACCAGGGCTCTGCAGACAGTGAGCTTCTGGTGGAAAGTGAGAAAAGGTGGAATACCTCAGAGGAGGTCCAGCTGGAAGTGGGCCTTTTTGGCAAGGTCCGTGATATGAAGAGAGAAGGGGAGAGTGGAGTCGAGGATGACACCAAGGTTTTTGCCTCACATGAAGATGAGGATAGAGGGCTCAAAGAGGGTGTAAGGTTGCTGGACATATAAGATTGGCAGAAATCTTTTTTAGGAGGGGGTGCACAAGGGTGTGCTTGAGTAGAGAGGGGAAAGATCCAGTAGCGAGAGAGTGATTGCAGAAATCAGCCAAGGCTAGAGCGAGGTTTGCAATGTGCTCCTTGATGGTACTGGAGGAGCAGGGGAGCACCTGTTAGGATGGCACTTTCATAGATATGGCTTGTCTTGAGACATCATCAGGTGTTGTCAGAACGAAGGAAGAAAAAGGAAAAGGAGAGGGAGAGGCGGTCAAAGGGGGCCTGAGAAAGATAGAGGGAGAGGAAGAGGAAAGCAAGGACAGGAATTCCTGAGTTTTAGTGGTGAAATGAGAGACCAGAGCCATACAGAGGGTAAGGGAGGGAACAGGCTAGGTGGAGACTGCAGTATGATTGGCCAGCTCCCTGCAGATTTAAAAGAGTTCGACCGTGTTGTTAGAGGCCGCAGAGAAGCAGACTTTC
Source organism: Ambystoma mexicanum (assembly GCF_040938575.1). NCBI lineage: Eukaryota > Metazoa > Chordata > Amphibia > Caudata > Ambystomatidae > Ambystoma > Ambystoma mexicanum. Next base: position 290,703,269 of record NC_090922.1, read on the forward strand.
ATATGGACCCTCTTCTTGAAGAGGACAGAGAGTATGTTTGGAGCAGGTGGCAGGTCAGTTTGTCAGAGGTTGCGCCCAAAGCCTTCCACTTCCTCTCAGCCACCCTGCACTTGCGTTTCAGGGCGGTGAGGTCAGAGTTGTACGAAGAGTTGCATTTGGAGGTAGGCTTCAGACAGATTCTCATGACAGGGGAAGGATGTCCAGAGTGTTGGAGATGGAAAGATGCAGTTTAGAGAGGGCTGTGTCAAAGTGCGAGTCAACCGCAGGAGTAGGAGAAACAGAGAAAGTAGAAGCAAATGCATCCACTGACACTTGCTTCATGGGCTGAATGACCAAGTAGGAAGGTGGCAGTGTTGGGGCAGGCTTTGCTTGAGGGGGAAGAAATTTCATGTAAGAGGAGAGCAGACAGTGGTCCATCCAAGAGAGAGGAGTGGTGAGAGGGGGATGTCTGTGGACATGAGAACATCCAAGGTGTGTCCAGCAGAGTGTGTCGGATCAGAGGGTAGAATGTGTAAAGGCCCACTCCCCGGCTTGCACGTGCAGAACCAATAAATGCGACACACCCCAATGGGGAATGAGACTAAGAGAACAGGCTGCGAGAGTTAGTTTTCTTTTATGTAAAATTGGCATCCAGAGAACTCTGCTGCCCAAGAGCGCTCTGGCAAACAACACACTTACAATTGATTAAGAAGGCAGAAAACTTAATCAGTGATGTCAGATATGAATGTTAAAAAAGTTCATTATGATTGGACACAAGACCAGAATGTATAGATAGATGTAGGCGCTGCTCCTCAGCGGTTGGCTGCTTGGTTGACGGGAGGGTGAGCGTCACAAGGTCCATCTGTCTGTGACCAGGCGGGGTGATGGTCAGGTCGCCGTGAGGTAGGGCGGGCCCTAACTAAGCTAACGTGAGATACTACCATTAGACATGCACTAAATAATAGTGCCTACAGGTCCTTTGAGTATATCATCACAAATCTATAAATCGTGTCCATATAATCACAGCATTATTCATTGGGACTTATATGAAGTGCCGAGTTTAGGGTCATTGACTGTGGGGTGGGTCCAGGTGCATCAAAGAGGCTATAAGACATTCTGACATTTGTTAGTTCTAGAGTGCAATATACCGTGACAGAGGTCTGATGTTAGTTGGGGGCACACTGGGGTGGGCTTCACAGCAGGGTCACATGTGTGGTACATCAAGAGAATACCTTGCGGGGAAACAGGGATATAGTGGCAGTAATTTTCCAACAGTGGGGGTAGGAGGGCACAGGCAGGTTTTGTGGAGATGGATGAGCTACAAGTCATGTTTCAGGCCAGTTCACGCACAGGACAGTGATCTCAGAGGAAGAGTGAAGTGTTACATTGGTGTATTTGTTTCAATTATCTCCGGCTCATCCGAGAGAAGCCTTTTCGTATTATCGCAGTGAAGCCTAGTCGAAAGATGGAGTCTAGGGTACACAAAATGTAAGCCCAAGTGTCCCGCACAACAACCCTGCATCTGCTACTGTTAGCATGCCTACGAGCAATGGAGGTGTCCCCCATTATTGTGCGGGCAAGTGTTTTACATTGTGCTGAATGTATGAGGGGGGCTTAAACGACCCCTTACTCCCACAAAAATGCAAAGGGAGAGATAGTTGCATTGGTTGTGGAAGAGGCCAGAGGGGGGATTAGAAGCATCTAGATGGTAAGCCCATTCTGAGAGGAAAAGGGTGACCTGGTCAGGTGGCCTGTAGATCGTGGCCAAAGTCAGAGAGAGGCCAGAAGAGATATAGAGCCTGCAGACCAGGCACTCAACGGAGGAGTAGGCCTGCGTAGGAATGACAAAAGCAGTGACACATTACGGAAAGATCAGGACTGGTTGGCTCTGGGCTCAGAGAGGATCTTGTAGCCCTCAGGGATGAGAGTGTCAAAACTTGTGAAAGAGTTTGCCATTAACCATATCTCAGTGAGAGCAAGGACATCCTGGTGAAGGTCTTCGAGGAGGTGGCAGATGTCAGAGGAATGTTAGACAGCCGAGCGAGAGTTGAGAGTAGTGATGTGGAGCAGGTTGCCACACTTGAAAGACTTCCGGGGTGGGGTGCAGGAGTGAGGTACACCCAACGGAGGAGGTAGATGGGCCCGAGCATGGACAGAGGCAGTAGACAGAGGTGGCATGGGCCAGAGCAGAGGAACAGTCGCAGAGAGGCGGCGAAGGACGAAGGAAGTGGCAGGAGAGGGGTCAGAGATGGGAGGAAATTGGTGAGAAGCAGGAGACGCCTTTCCAGAAGGAGGAGATTGGGCTGAGAGCCCTGGACCATGATGGTACCGTTTAGATAGACATTGATGATAGTCTTGGAGGATTGGAAGGGGGCCATGAGCACCTCCCACCGGGTACCATCATTAATGGGAGGAGAAAGGAGAGAGAACAGAAACCATATGAGGGGTTCATCTGTCTGGAGAGGGAATGACAAACAGGATGTCGGTGAGAGTCTGTCTGGAGGAAGCACTGATGTGGGTAGTAGCGATGGGGAGACCTGGGATGGAGAGCAGGATATCCCTCTTGAATCTTTTCCTTCCAGACTTGGTGAGAGGTATAGGATAGGATACATTTGAGAAGATGGGAGAGATTGAGAATATGATTGTGGGTGCGAGGAGGTAAGAAGGGAGAGTAAGGGAGGAAAGAGGCACAGCCCACAGCCACGCATCACAGGAAGCGCCAGAGGGATAGGGTTCACACAGAAGAAGGGACACAGGAGGCAACAAGCAGGCAACACACCACAAGGTAACACAGGAGTGGTGTGGAAGGAAGACAGGGGGGACAATGCAATGCAAAAACACTTAAATGCGACTTTTCTAAAAATAGGGGAAAAAGGCCTAGTTTTAACACAACAGAAATGCAAAAATGAAAAATGACTTTCCTAGAGAGATGTGAGACATGGGCAAGCAATACAGATCACTGAGATACGTATGAGTGGTGCAATCAGATAACCAGAGTAATTAGAGTTGTGGGTCAGTTTAGTGGGGTGCAGAGATTGCTGCCTCCTGACCCACCGCACTTACTTTAGCAGTTGACACCAGTTGACAGCTGAAGGCGTCTTGCTGACACCATCTGGAGCTGCTTCTGAGGAGCTGCCCTTAGCCTTAGGGTCCTGTGCCGCAGGGGGCTGCAATGGGCAGTGGACTGCCCTGGGAGAGACAATTAAGAGGCCAATGCCCATTCAGGTGTTGGTGGACTTGAAGGTGGGCGCGAGGAGGGAGGAACAAAGAAAAGGTCTCAGAGAGGAGGGAGGGGTAATGAGCGGGCCACAATACGGCACCAAGGTCTAATTTGGCCGCAAGTTGACTAAACAACGGTTACATGAGCACAGAGCTCAGCAAAGTAAAACTTCTTACCGGAGGGCTGCTGACCTCTATTTAAAAAACTGGCCAAACATTTTGTGCGAATGTCAGTCAGGGCAGAGCATCCGACTAAAATATACCTCAATGTTTGCACTACATCACGTTTTTTTACAAAAACCACAGATGCCTATTGAGGAATCAGAATCAGAAACATCAAGACTCGCCAGTGGAACCAGGCTTGCAGTGATTGAAGACGCAGCTCGAATTGTAGAGAAGACATTTGCACTGCTGAAGCAAGATAAAGAGAACACTTCCATAGTCTACCCTCCAATTTTCCCCAAGCTATCACTAGGTACAGCGGCACAATAGCCAAGTTTTCAAAGGCTCACAGTGGAGGGGCTGTGGCTGTGACTCTGAAGGCCTATAAGGCTGAGGCTAGGCAAGCTGCTGCTTATGGTGCTGAACTATGGAGTTGGTGCAACGTTGCACACTTTTCTGTTTTTGAAAATGGCTTTCTGAAAAATGTTCTGGGCCTCCTGTCTAGCGCCGCTACTTTCCAAATCCTTATTGAGCTGGATTTTCAGTCTATCGAACAAGTTTGCAGGGCAAAACTGCTCCTATACTGGCTCAGGTTGTGAAATAGTGAAACCCTGGTTAGATATCGGGGGCTCTAAAGGATGTAATGCACAGGAGGGCGGTGCAGCCCTCCCCTGGCTGGTGCATTTAAAGTGGCAATTTCTGGCCTTGAATTTGACACATTTTTGGGCCTACCCTGAATCCATAAAGTCAAAGGCAATGGTATGTTCTGATCTCACGTCACAAAGGACAGTAGAAATAGTCAGGAGTCTGAACATTCCCTCCATCTTTAGCACCTATTGGGCCCCAAAGCAGGATCAGGGCTATGAAGAGTACCTAGACTGTATGTACCCTAAAGTAATGTGTTCTTTGTACCTTCTCTGGAGAAAAGATATGGGGCAATGCGCTCGCCTTGGAAGCAAGATGACGCAGAGCAACACAGGTTCGATCCCCGGATCTGCCCTTAGAAACCTCTGCGTATTAAGTGTGTTATAAATAGCCAATTATAAAAATTCCGCTATGTCTTGGCATACTACCCCTAGCAGCGGTGAAATCAAAATGGAATACCAATGTTAGTCCGTGGTGTCCATTCTGGAACCTAGCAATGGAAAATATAGCAAATTTTCTGTTTCTTTGTCCTATGTATGGGAATCTTAGGAAAAGGTTGTTGAAGCTCCTTTTTTCCAGAAGCAGGTTTCAATAGTTGATCGGATGACTAACCTTTGCCTGGCAGCTAAGGACCCCTTTGCCACCTTCACTACAGGGCGATTTTTGCTACGGGCCTGGCGCAGGAGAATGAAAGTGACTAACCTCGCACCTTAATTGCGATTATAATTATTGTTTGCACCTGTATAAATGGGTCCTATCCACTGATACATCCAGTAATGCTTGAACTAATGTGGGGTTCCTTTCAAGGGAATGTAAAACCCTAAATGATATATGAACTAATTGAAACAACCATGCACTTTATGCACATGATCACTTGTATGCACCTTCTGCTGGGCATGAATAATTGTTTGTTACTTGAGTCACGGATATGCAACCTATTGCATCAAATTTAACTGTTATGATGTCTGGGTTTTTGTGATTTGTTGCTCTGGTTTTATTGTTTTTTGCACAGGTTGGCTTTTATGATACAAATTTTATCGAAATAAAGCAGAAATTAAATGAGAGTCTATCTAATAGCAGACGTGTTCCACTTCCTAGCCATATAACACTGCAGGTACAACCTTTCGTATATACAATCTTATTAACGATTTCATTGTAAACGTACAGTATTTGTTAAGAATTTTCTTCATTTGCCATAACAGTGAGTCAATAGGGGTCATTACGAGTCTGGCGGTAGCTGTGCCGGAGTCATGAATTTACCGGTGCCCGGCAATGGACAATTACCGGAGCATTTCAGCCCCGGCAATTGCCCATTGCCGGGCGCCGGTTAAAATGACTCCCCATTCCCATTTGAGTTCCATTGGACTCAATGGGAATGGGGAGAACGGTAGCATTCAGAATGTTGCCGGTGCTAGCATCAAGGTCTGCGGGCGACTGCCGTACCGTTTGCCACGTTGGACCTGGCGGGAGCTAGGGCTCCCACCGCAGTACTCGTAGTTTGCCGCTGCGGAAACAATGGTACCGGCAAGCTTATCAGTACTGTTGTTTCCGGACGGGCAAGCTTGTAATGAGGCCCAATCTTCTGCTCTAATATAACGGTAATATTAAGACCCCCAGCATTAGCCAGCACTGGGAAACCCAGAAAAAATACTTCACTTAGATGAGGAATTTGGATCCTATCCAAGAACCACTTAGAACCACACCCTTTTTTATTGTGTGATACTTGACACCTTTTGATTGATGATCAATCCATTGTTGCTAGCATATTCACCTAGAGTATTTAACAATCTTTGTAACCCAATTAGAGTTAAATCTAGCAAAACAACGTCATCCGCATACGCCAGCCAATAGATACGCTGACAACCCAATTTAGGGCTGATAACACAGTATTCAATCCTGCAGCCTGGTCCTGTAGCCCCTTATAAGGGCTGTCAGAACTCCCAAAACTCCTGAATAGTCAATCGACTTACCCTTCACCTGGACAATGAGCCTTTAATGTGATAGCAACATTCCTGCAGAACACACCCAATGAAAATGAATGTGTCCAAATTGCAGGCCAGTACCCACCCCTGGGGTGCCTCTGTCACTGCTGCTCTCAATCAATGTGATATCATCAATCCTGCAGGATACACCTGGCCTCATTACAAGTGTGCTGGTCCAGAAACAATGCCAGAACAAATGCCAGTAATTCTGGATCCAGCATTTTTCCTAGCCCGGCACACTTCAAGTTTCCCAGTGGGGACCGCGGATTTCCCAGCAGGCCTGACCTGCCAGTGATTCAGCCAATTCCATCGCACGAAGTCCCATGGGACTCAATGGGAACTTACCGGCTCTCTGTTGCACATAATATCCCAGTAATACCCGGATATCGGGCGGCGGAAACGGAAAGGGCAGTTTTCCGGTATCCCGCTAGTAATACCGGCATGATACTGGCAAACTCGTAATGAGGGGAGACAGAGAAAGACAGAGAGAGGGAGTGCACAGAAATCGAGAAAGGAGAGAGAGAGAAAAAACGAAATTGCTGCATGATATGCAGGGTACAGTTAGGTTTTATGTTTGTCATGCTCCTGTAATCAGAGTTCTCTCCTGATAATATTGGCAATAGCAATGTCAAACGTCGAATCTGATGCAGTGTCTCTAAGCCCAAAAATCATTTATTGGATAGCAGGCAATTTTACACCACCTTTACCAACCGACCAGTGTAACAAGTCATTTTGCACTGGTTAGTCAGTTTAAATGTTGGTTTTGTACTGTTTGATCACTGCATTTGTCAGCGTTAAATTGCCCAGCAATGCTGCAAAGTTGCCTATTTCTAGTGCAATTTATGTCATCTGGCCACATGTATTGTGGATTGCAAGCTGTTCGACGTTACCGATATGCAAAGTAGATGCCTTTGCTCGCAGAGGTAGGCTGACCTAGAGGGAAACGGCGAGAATTCCAGACAGGTGTATGCCATTCAGTCTGGAATACCATTCATTCTCAACACTCCCCAAATCTTTTGGTGATAATATCCGATCGGAAATCATATTTCCTTATCTTTCACCGTGGAATAAGCATAAAGTATGTGACTATCACCTGTGCTGGCACGGCACATCAGACCAGGAATTAAGTCAGAATTAATTAAACCAGTTGTGTCGTATTCCTTATATATTTTATCTTCTGGATGTACCTAGTGCAGGGGTCTGCAACCGGTGGCCCTCCATGTTCCATGATCCCTCACCATTGATTATGCTGGCTAGGGCTGGTGGTAGTTGTAGTCCAAAACATTGGGAAAGCCGAATGTTGCAGACCCCCGACCTAGTGGCTAACAGTCTCAGTGAGGAGGGTTCTCAGTTATCTGGAGAAGACTAACTTGGCAAGCCCGGTTATAGTTTAACCGCTAATAAACTGACTGAAAATATATATGGTATATACGTGTCTGGACTACGATAAGTGGGAATCCTTCTAGAGGAAACAGGCCTCACCAGGAGGCTGCCAATGGCTCCCCAAGTAAGAATTTAGATCAGCAAATATGCTTCAGTTGGGATCACAGTAGGTGAACGATAGCGCGACAACGAAAAAGTCACATTCATCGAAAATGTCGTCTTCACTCTAAAGTATATTGTAAAACTGTTGGCTCGGTGCCGAATTAATCATATTTATGAACAGAAAAAGATAAAACCTCCCCTGTGGGATGCCCCCTTTCAGGGCAGACAGGAAGCAGACAGTTAAAGAATAACATTGAGGTGCAAACCGATTGCCATTCTGTTTCTTAATGGAAAGAGGGCAGGCTGGACTCAACAGTGAACATAGTGCAATCTAATGCTTCGGTTTCTGAGACTGATATGAGATTCATCAGAGGAGAGACATTATGTATCGGCAGCAGGTGTCTGTCCTTTCGACGGCGCTGAAATTGACTTCTGTATTTCAGCAGCCATGACTAATCCCACAGCCTGATTCCATTACTGTCAATGCGATTGATTGGGCTGAGCCGGCGCTGATGGTAGTGGCGGAATCCAGTTATCCCCTCATTTCATTCATGTTATAGATTGTACCCGGATTGGCCATTTAAAAAAGCGTAAAAGATAAGTGACCTTGCCTTGATAGGGGAATAGGAGGAACCAGTGTGCCAGATGGCATGTATGGCTTTCTAGCAGTGGCATAGGCCGGAGCTCAGAGTTGTAATGCTTTCCAGAATATTCTATAGCAAACACAAATGTAACCAGGCATGCTGATCAATAGGAAATGGTTTCTATCGCGACAATATTGACACATTTTGGGGGGAAATGTAGCACACGTAGGTTGAACAAGAAACTCAAGATTCCTGCAGTGGCTCATTTAGAGGCTGGATCACCTAAATTGTGGCAAGGCTTAGCAAATTTGCAAAGTGCCAGCCAATCATGCACTGGCATTTGCACTGGCTAACCACGAAAAAAATGTATGCACAGTTAAATGAGGCAAATCTTCAAAACAAATTGCCCAGCAACCATGCAAACTTGTCGGGCACCGGGTTAAAATGTCCCAACTTGAAGCAATGAGTGCGATCCGGAAAAGGGGGTAGAAGCAACCTGCTTTAGCATCGTTGTGCAGACTATGTGCTTTCATTTCCTCTATCCCTTATAAAAGGTAATTCCAAAGTTTTCAAAAAATGCTGTGAGTCTCAAGCTAAGTGTTAACTCCCAAAATGAAGTCTCTCAAGAAAGAAAATGAAGATGATGTACAAATTCTCGAAGCAATTGCTGATCGGGCATTATAATTCCACACCTGTGATAGTATTCACTAGAAGTGCAAAGAAATTATAAAAATTAAATATTTAATTTATATCGCGCTCATAGACAAGTGTTTCAGAGCGCAACAAAGCAAAGGGAGGGGAACACGGGAGAACAAAACAACGATCTTACTAGGCCCAGTGACATTGAGAACGCACAAGTGCATGGGTGAGGGAAAGGGGAAAGTGCATGGAAGGGGGGAGAAATGGAAAGTGCGGAAGAGAGGAAAGACAGAAATAAATAATCATAAGTAAAATAAATAAAGGCGATAAACAGTGGTAGCGCATCCAGAAAGAGGCAAGTGCTAGGTTAAACAGATAAGGTATATCTGGTAAGTGCAGAAGAAAGTGGGTAGGTGACTGTATGGGTACAGATGCAGACCCCAGTGCAAGAGGTGGCCCGGAGGCAGAGTGAGCAGGTACCTGGGCCTGGAGGACAGAGGGTGGCCAGGTGCACAGTGCCGAGCGAGAAAAACAGATCAGCAGGGCAGAAGAACCGCAAAGGCAGAAGCGAAGAGGAAGGTCTTGAGGTGCTTCCAGAACCGAGATGCGTACATTCTGAAGAGCAATTTGCACACAAACATTCTGAGCTGTGAATGTGCAAATATGGTACTGCACACATTTGAACATGTGTGAAGAAAAGGACAGTATGTGCATCTATTAAAACTTGATTTTATGTCAAAACACGGGACTTTGTATGCATACAAAACCTCTTTACTTCAATCAGCAGCAAAGAGTAAAGTGAAAAAAACCTCTTCTGGAAAAGAAACATCTAATAAAGCACTAAAATAAACTTTCAAACATCTTGCAAACATCTCACTCCAAAATGGAGGTACGGGTCATGGTCCCATGCATCCAATCTTCCAAAGGCCCAGGGAATGAATCCCTCCTGAGTTAGTCCCTCATCCTTTTCTTTGCTATTCCACAAGCTAAGTGCCCCCTGCCCTCTGTGAATGTTCATTTGTTTGGTCTTACATCAGTGTCCTTTGAATTGATATATATTGTTTTTTCTTTGAGTTGAACTATTTATTGTCTATTTGTTTACTTTGTGCCACAGTTCATCAAGGCACGCGGCATGCATGCTGGGGTTCCTGTGCGGTGGACCACTCGCATGGCTCGGCTTGACATTGGCGTGAGACACATTCGGAGCCACCCAACAGGCAGGTGGTTGCATAGGGAAGCTCACGTCAGGTCTGCTGCTGTCATAGAGTGTGCAGTGTGCCACATCCCTCCCTGCTTTTCACAGCGGACCTACTCAACACTAATGCCTGCTCGATGGCCCTCCTCCTTCTCCCACCACTACCTGTGGCCTGCTTGACCTCTTGATCTCCTGTGCTGGGTTGGTTTGATCCTTCACAGTCGGCATGAGGCGTGATTATCTATGTGAACAGTGCAATCCTAATGTGGCAGTGTCTTCAAAAGAAACATACACATACATTAATTCAGACAACCACCCAGAAATTGGCGAGATAAGACGCTGGTCAGATGAGCACTGCTAAGTTCCATTTGCCGGGAACTTCCACGCAGAAAGAAAAACGCGTCACTGGGGCAAAAAGGTTCCTTTAAAATCTCGAAATTGTATTCCTTCACCAAAAATGCAAATAAGAAACAAGGCACAGAAGTTTCGCCGTTCTCCACAGCCTGTTCATGGTAGTAACAAAGACTACAATCCCCAGGTGTTTAGTACAAAGGTGTTGTTTCCCAAAAATATGGAAAAGAGACCAACGATCCCAGTAAAGTGACTGTGCAACAAACAAAGTGTGCAAAGTGATGAGAAAAATTTAAGTTAACAGAGCAGGGGAGTCAATCCTTATTTTTACATGTATATATCATCATATTAATGAATAACTGCAAAACCTACAAAATAATACAGGTATGCAAAGGTCTCTGATATAAGGCCAAACATAACCAAATGGTCATATTCAATTCAAATGAAGTATATAGTGCCAATGAAAGACAAACTATCCATGCACTTACATAATTAATATTGAGTGAACGAATAATGACCCACCTGCTTGCACCATAACTGGTCCTACCTCTCGTCAGGCTCGTGGGTGCTTCAAACAGCAGTGTGGTGCCACTGAGAGTCATACTCCCCCTTTGTCAATGTTCTCTGCCCGTTGCCTAGTGTTTTGGTGCAGAGGAGCAATAGTTGTTGGACCAAAGGATTCAGAATCTCATTCAAAAGGGGATAGGGATCCCAGTGTCTGTTCGCTTTTCTCTTGCTCAGTACCATATGTGTGGTTCCAAAGGCAGGTGAGGGTTACTGCCCGGTTATCAATCTAAAGAGTAAAAATCTTTTTGTGATGTATCACCACTTCAAAATGGAGGATATCCATTTGTCACGGTCCTCACCCTTCGAGGGTTACTGGATGGTAAAGGTAGATCGAAAAGGTGCCTCGGCTCTACGAGCACCTTGTCTTTCTTTGGCAAGGCTACAAATGGCAGTTATCCATTCTCGGAGTTGACCGACGCTAAGCCTCTTGGTGTTTCACGATTTGAATAGAATTGAGTACCTTATAATATGCAATGAGACCAAAGAAACAGCAATTGGCCACGCAGCAATCTCTCCAAAGAAGAATAGGTGTAAAGACGGTTGCAAAGAAGAAACAGAATGATTTTTCCAGCAAACGAAAAACAAACGGACTGATGTGCTTTGAATTCCCTTTAAACCTTGCAGTTGATACAATGAAATCCCCAAATGCAGAGTATTACCAGAATCAATTTTGGAGCCGATTAGTGACCCAACCATGGGTCCTGGTCATACTTATGTAGATAAAGGAGAATCTTGGGAAACTGTTGATGTTTAAAAGAAGAAGGTTTAGCTACTTCAGCTCTCTGTGCAGACATGTCCAAATAAGACCTTCAGTAAATCCCCAGGTCCTTTATTTTATTGGTAAAGGTCATAGTCATTCCAAAAAGATCAGGAGGAGTGTTTGGGGCCTAAAGGCATACATTCAGTTTTATTAGGGTTAAGATGCAGTCCATTGTAGGGCATCCAGCATTTAATATCTTCTAAACCATTGACAATGTTGTGGAAATCATCCTTTGGGCCCTTCACCCTTGCCAAAATGTGGGTGCCATTGCATATGAAAGATGAGATATTTACTATATCATTGAGTCGATGTAAAAGGCTGATGAGAGGTCGAGCATCAACAATAATGTGAAGTGTCCATCATAAGTGGCCAAACCAATGCCAAAGTTGCATCTGACCATGATGAGACCAAACTCTGGACTTGTAAATATACAAGATGTTTTTAGATGCAACAGAGGGTTGAAGCTGAGATGTGACAACCAACTCAGGATTTTCCAAGAGCCAAGGCAGACCATCAAATAGATGGTTTGTATTACGAACAGTCTGGTGAAGTGAAGATTTCTTTGAAGAGGAGTCATTATTGAATAAATCGAATGTTTTAGAAAATTAGTGACTGTCTCTTCCAACAGGGATTTATTGATAAAGTGTGTAATAGCGGTGACAAGTGCTTCTGAGTGGGTCCTAGCAGCCGGGGCTGTAAGGGCTTTTTCAATTCGACATGTAGGGTGCCAGATTTGTAATCGTGGCAAGATATGATTCTAACTATCTGAACATTAAAAGAATGAGAGGGCAGAAGAAACAATTTCAAGATGTCCTGCTTCAAAATTGTTTTTTATAAGTTTGAGAGATTCCTTGGTCAACCACAAAGTTTCAGCAAGCATAAGCTTCATCTAATGTTTTTCTTTTTTATGATACTGTGCTTTCAGAGTTTTAATAGTAGGAGAAAACAAAGAGGCAGAGAGTTTCTCTGGACATCTTGTTTAAAGTGGGGCTACCAAATCACACAATTTAATAAAAATACATTGCAACGAGCCAAAAGGCTCAGTGCAAGGCACATCTGACCCAGATTTGAATAGTTCAATAAAAGTTCTTCAAATTGTGAGATAATGAGCTTATTTCTATTATGAAGGTTGGGGAGATCGACTGAGGGAACATTATTGTTACAGTAGTCCTTGTGAGCATTAAAGCGCCTGATTACAAACTTGCCCTTAATGACTCCAAAACAGAACTCATGATTGTGGGCACACACAAAAGGTTAAATAGGCTCCTGCCTGAATATAAGGTCTTCAGAATTGCTGATTGTACTATTCTTATGTTACCTAAAGTTTAGACTCTTGGGGTCTATCTGGATGCATCATTGAATATGAAAGCACAAACAAACTATATTGTTTCAAACTTCATCTTATTATCTAAATCTCCTCTCATATTCGTACGTTCCTATCCAAAAGAGAATTCTACTCACCCGTTGTGTGCTATCATTAGCGCCAAAATAGATTACTGCAGAGGTATACTGTATGGCTCATCGGAGGGCAACATGACTAAATTGCAGACGGTGCAAAACAGAGCTCTCCATATTGTTAATCAACTAAAACACAGGGACCATGTAAGCGATGCTCGCTCTGCTCTTCAATGGCTTACTGTGAAGGAGTGCATTGCTTTTCGGGTTCTTAATATCAACCATAAGTGCCTGTATGCGAGTGCCACGACTTACCTACAAAACAGACAAATTCCAAAACCTAGCCCCTGCGTACTGCGATGAAACTTCTCAGACTCCCTGGCTAAGCCTCGTGCCAGACTTGTCAGAGCTGGCTGTCTGGCTTTTGATTCAATTGTGCCTTCTCTTTGGAACAGCCTCTCTTCTAATCTAAGAGATTTACGCTCCCTGACACCCTTTAAGAAAGCATTGAAGACCTTCTTTTTTACTTAGCTGGTTCCCTTCAAGCGGCCTAAATATGTGTTTATGTCCCCCGGTTCTTACCTACTAATTGGTCTGTCTTTGTCTTGCAATTCTGTGCTTTTGACGCCTAGCTGTCCTTGTCTTCCCATGGGCCGCTGGCGTGTTACAAATACGAAACTAAACTACATAGTGATATGTTGAATGAACTATAAAGGAGTTACAGTACCGGGAGGTCTACAACAGAGAAGTGTGCTCACTATCAATCATGAGTTAAGAACAAGATTAAACAATAATATGTGTGAGTGTGTGTACCAAGTAGAAAGGGGGCACATCAAAAGTAGATTTTAAAATAACTGAAGCCCCTCTCCCCGTGTATAGGTCCAGTTAAGGCAGTTAATTGCACACATTTTAAGAACAATAGAATCTAAAACAGGGCCACAATCATCTGTGAACCAAGATTCAGTACTAAAAGCAAAGTCCAACGAATGATCAGTAATACAGTCAGTAATAGTCACTGTAATTTCTCATTTTATTTTTATTTTTTTATTAAAATGATTTAGTTTGTTGCCAAACTTTTCCATTAGAAAACATTTACATTTACATCATTAAAAACAGCAACCATTGTTCATTAGAAAGAGTAAAAAATTACAACATCATCAGTCAAACATTGTTTGGCAAAATGAGGAGCGTGACCACTATTGTAGAGTACATCAATTACCACACATAATCACAATTGTGATAACCATAACATACTGAGCCGCAACATGTCACACCGTAACAATCCATGAGAGAGGAAATAACAATCAGTAGCACCTAGAATAGTAGATCCCGACATATTACATAATTTGCGGAGCAGCGTTTGACCCAGCACTGATACATTCTAAGACATATAGAACAGAGTATTCAGGGAGCAATGCCTTGCCTTAATGGTCACTGTAGTTGCATTAACCTCTGCACAGAGGATGTCATAATTAGAAATAGCAACAATTGGGGTGGGTGTTTATGAAGGCGTGGGTATTCCTGAAAGAGCTGAAGAGGAAGGGTTAAGGTTACCTCCATGTATACATTGTTCAATTATTGAAAGGATTTGTTCCAAGTGTACCTTGATTATTATTTAACTTTATTAACTATTCTCTTGAGTATGAATGCATAATGAAATTAATGTATGAAGTGAATCAGAATTAACAAAGCAGCAATAAATAGTTAGCCAGGTAATGGCTTACCTGAAATTTCATGGTACAGGTAGTCGTTCATCTGGATCCTGATGCCGCAGGACACTCATTCAGGAGCCTCTCAGGTTGACAGGTTTGGACCTTCAGCATCCAGGGTGTGTGAATAATTGTAGAAAATCTACCATCACACCTAAATAATGCATCACATTTCTGGGCTTCCATATCTATTCTCAGAAGTGACTTCACCTCCCAAAGACGAGAATGATGAAAATAAATCATCACAAGGTCAGCTCCATTTTAAGGAAAGATTGAATTCTCTCTCAGATTCCTGGCCCATGCAGTGGGTTTGCTATCAGCCTCCTTTCAGGTAATTGTTCCTGGCTCCTCTTCATTATAGGGCTTTCCAGACACTCAAGGACAAACACCTCACAACGCCCAGTCAATTCAGTCATCTGCAGATGCTAGGGCGGAGCCAGTGTGGTGGCTTCGAAATATGGAATCATGGAACTGGAGAGCAATCTTTGGTCTTTGTCTCCTGAAATAGTGCTAGAACCAGATGCAAGTATGCTAGGCTGGGGGGAAAGCAGTGGGAAGTATCTATGGGAGGAAAGTAGTCAACAGAGGACAGCTCTTTGCATATACAATTTCAGGAACTACTGGCAGACTGTTTCACCCTGAAGAGTCTGGTAAAGGATAACATGAATTTTTCTGAACATCTCCGAATGGAAACCTTGTCTATTGTACAATACATAAATTACTTAGAGGAGTAAAGATCCAAATGCCTTCAAGATTAGGCATGCGATTTTTGGCTTTTTGTCTGGTCGAAGGAACACTGCTTTAGGCAGAACCTCCCAAATTTGGGCAAGGTTTGATGACCCTGACATAAGAAGCCACCTCTCTCTCATTGCATGGAAGATTTATGCAAATCCTGTTCCTTCCCAATATGAACATAACAGAAACCTCGTCAGGTTAGGGTTTAGAAAATGAACAGGCACATTTTTATTGTCTCTATTAACTTGCAAGAAAAATAAACAACATCCCATCTTGGCCCTGCATATCCAACTGACCTGCTGCACCCTCCAGGCCACCTGCTCTATAGCTCTGAAGATACTCGACCCCATATTTTCTCAGGACTTCCAGAGCAATATTCAAGCCTCCATAAAACAATAGGCACCCTTGTATTCCTGGCAAGGTCCATCATCTATCTTGATGTAACAGTTCTGGTTCAGTTCCGCCGCCATATTGACTTCCAGTCCCGTCCTCCTCATCCGAGGGCATTAGCACCTCGGCCCCATGACGAATTCAGGTACAGTGAAAGGCCTGTTATTAAGCCTGTACAGTACCCGTGAATTCCAAACATGGTAGCTGGTTGGCCTTCACCCCTGTCCCCTAAGGCGTCCCAGAACTGCTAAACTCAGCACCTCTTATTGCACATACCCAGCTTCCAGTCATTGTCAAGCATTGCCACAAGCCAATTGTTCATGAGGCAACCCTCAACCAAAGTCTTCTGAGATTTAAAGAAAAAATATCAATGGTCAGCAAACTGACATGTATTCATGCTGAAAGCATCCAGTGGGGAAAGCACTGGCTATAAACTAACAAACCCTACCATCATGTTTTCCCTCCCGGCACCCTTCAAGTAATCGTACTGATATTATTTTCTTTTTATCAAACAAGAAGAGGAGGGTGTCAATGCTAACAAACACTGACCACAAAAGTGATGGGTGGAAGGTTTTGAATGAATCTGAACCACTGGCATTGCTCTGGGCAACCTTCCACACCACCGTTTTTTAGCCCGTCTGCGCCATTGCAAAAGGGGTCCAGCCATACGCAAATCAGTCAGGTACTGCCACCAGTGGTAGCAGCCCAGCCCGAACTGATAGGCCAGGTCCCCTCTGCACTGAAACACAAGCAACCCCAGACATGTTTTGGCCTTGTTGGGCCTCCTAAGTGAGGTGAAGCTTGGTTCCCTATGGCCCAGCAAGCAAGGGACCCACGTCTGGGCATACCCTCTCTCACATAGTGAGACAA
This sequence comes from Ambystoma mexicanum, assembly GCF_040938575.1. Classification (NCBI taxonomy): domain Eukaryota; kingdom Metazoa; phylum Chordata; class Amphibia; order Caudata; family Ambystomatidae; genus Ambystoma; species Ambystoma mexicanum. Next base: position 290,719,936 of record NC_090922.1, read on the forward strand.
ACTGTGACCACAAAAGTGATGGGTGGAAGGTTTTGAATGAATCTGAACCAATGGCATTGCTCTGGGCAACCTTCCACACCACTGTTTTTTTGCCCGTCTGTACCATTGCAAAAGGGGTCCAGCCATACGCAAATCAGTCAGGTACTGCCACCAATCGTAGCAGCCCAGCCCGAACTGCTAGGCCAGGTCCCCTCTGCACGGAAACACAAGCAACCCCAGACATGTTTCGGCCTTGTTGGGTCTCCTCAGTGAGGTGCAGCTTTGTTCCCTATGGCGCAGCGATCAAGGGACCCACGTCTGGGCATATCCTCTCTCACACAGTGAGACAAACTGTGACCACAAAAGTGATGGGTGGAAGGTTTTGAATGAATCTGAACCACTGGCATTGCTCTGGACAACCTTCCACCCCACTGTTTTTTAGCCCGTCTGCGCCATTGCAAAAGGGGTCCAGCCCTACGCAAATCAGTCAGGTACTGCCACCAATGGTAGCAGCCCAGCCCGAACTGCTAGGCCAGGTCCCCTCTGCATGGAAACACAAGCAACCCCAGACATGTTTCGACCTTGTTGGGCCTCCTCAGTGAGGTGCAGCTTGGTTCCCTATGGCGCAGCGATCAAGGGACCCACGTCTGGGCATACCCTCTCTCACATAGTTAGACAAACTGTGACCACAAAAGTGATGGGTGGAAGGTTTTGAATGAATCTGAATCTCTGGCATTGCTCTGGGCAACCTTCCACACCACCGTTTTTTAGCCCATCTGCGCCATTGCAAAAGGGGTCCAGCCATACGCAAATCAGTCAGGTACTGTTAAATGGGAAATCATATTATGCCTCCTTTTGATTTATATTGGCCTAAGCGTAGTCGCTCTGCGAAGAAAACCGTGTTGCAAAGTTCTGCTTTTGGATCGACTTCGCCGCCATTTTTGAATCATCCGCCATTTTGATTTCTGTTCGTATATTCTCTGTTCTAAAATGGTGGACTGTGTTTTCAATTTGCAACCAAGCCTGTCAACCTTTAAGTTCTGTTAATAATTAGGCTGACCAAGAGCCGACTGTTTGGACTAGGTAATGAGGCCTTGTACTGAGCAAGAACTGTCGTCCCAGCATTGTCTGTGCTCGCAAGACTAATCCTCGAATACACGTCTGAGACAATGCAGAGTAAATGCGTGGACACAGGCCGAACTCAATTGTAACATAGTTGTAAAAGATGCTTGTTGTAGGATTTGAGAGCATACGTTGTCATGGTATCACCACGGAAAAACAAACTCATGTAATCCATATGCATATTATTGTATAAGCTGAATGTGAACTAGGCACGAACTCTAGACCACAGTTTACTAACGTGCAGAGGGGCTGGACAATATTGTGGAAATGTATGAAAAACATGAATGTACAGATGTCCAGCACTCTCTCTCCTCTCTTTGATGGGCTGGTACTCATTGTGGGGTGTTGAGATCCAGATAGCTATCTGTTTCTATGTTTCTTTGTAAACTGTACAGTAGAATAAAGATCTGTGAATCTTTATAGCCCGTGTTTGGTGTATTTCAATTTGCGGTACTCAGCCTCGATGTTTCCTTGTTTTTACAGATGGCGCCAGAATAGGGACCCTCATCGTTGATGCCATCTCGTTGAAGTGTTGACGCGGCTATCGGACCGGGATCGGACGGTGAGAAAGGGGGCCCCTTCATGGATGAGACGCGATAACTCAAAAGTACTGCATGACCCGATCCCCGGACGGTGAGCACGCGGACCAAGACGGCATCTTGATGAGGGTCCATATATCGAGGCGGGCAGTTTTGCCGAAATCACCAACCATGAGGGTCCTTTGTTGTCCTTAGTAATCCAATCGGACCTCCCTTAGTTCTTTGATCAGGTGAGTCGTGCCCAGATTCTGATAATTTGATTTGGCGCATTGTCCACGCGAGTACAATTATTGACCAGGTAACACCAGATATCTGATATGCCTAAGAAATTGTCTGCCTGTTTCAGGACATTATTCCGCAGAGACAGGCAATCTTTGGAATTTGGCCGTCCGGCACCACAGGAGGGGTCGCCGGCGTGTACTATGTACTGTAAGCACGGCACTGGTAGTATAGTGTTGAAAGATATTTGGCACAGACAAACTAGACATTCTTCCGAACTTCAGTGGCCAATCAATGGTAGCTTTGAGATTTCTCGCATAGAATATTTAGAATCTATATATATTATTGAGGAAAAAAGCTAGACCTGCAGCATTTGATGTATTGCAAAATTGGAAAAAAGAAGCTATGCAGCAGCTTAAAAGTAGAGAGAAACAATGTGTCAAATGCCGAGAAAGCTTGATTGTATGATCAACAAAAACAGTCAGAGTCAGTTAGGACCATGGACAGGGCTTTTCAACTTGGCAATCGAAAATATACCCGTCTAAAGATTTTCATGTGTCTGATGAATTAATTGACAAGCTTTTAAATGAACGAAGGCCTGGTGCCACTGTGCCACCTCCGTACGTACCTATTTCTGTTGTTTTACCTCTACCTGCTGTCGTTCCTCCTCCTGTAGTAATTCCTGCTCCTCCTATCATTCCTCCTATTGCTCTTCTACCTCCAGTTATTGCTCCTCCTCCTATTTTTGCTCCTCCACCTGTACCTCCACCTTTGCCTGCTGCTATGGGTTTGCCTGCTGCTATGGGTTTGGTAGACTTGTCTCTTCCACCAGTGTTAGCATCTCCATTACCTAGTGTACAAGCTTTGTCTACTCTTTCTCTTCCAAGTGGTTCTGTTCCACTTGTAGTTGATAAGGGAGCAGAATCAAAAATTGTAACTCGTAATACAGTGTCTAAAGAAAGAAAGCGAGATTTGAATGCATGGGCTAGACAGTGCATGGAGAAGGGTGAACAATCTGATGTTTTTGCTACACTCGCTAATCTAGAAAGATTTCCTGAGAAAAATGTTTTATTGAAGGACTGGGAATTCATTTATCTGTAATGTGGAACAGACTGAATGATGTAGATCTCTCACAAGGGTTGAGGGATCTGAATGTTTTAGCATATTCAAGAGATACTGCGTCGAAAGGGTTTTTGAGTATAGAAGGGAGTTAGAAAGGTTACGGAATGAAGAAATAGATAGTGATAGTTTGGGCGCTATGTTTGTGCAGAAAAGGTTCCTTCCTCTTTGTAAGTCGATGAGTGAAGAAACGTGAATTTGCACAAGAGATGCACTGAGATGGATTTCAGACATGTCGATATCTCCTTTAGAAGTATATGACACGAAAAGTCAGTATATGTCAGAAATGCAGAGGAAAGTGATACAGGTTATGGTAGAATACCTGCAGGATGAATGTATAAAAAGAAAGATTTGTTGTCCCTCAGAATTATAGAATATCTATAAGAGAGCTTTTTCGCCTTACACTTCTTTAGCTGCTTTAGTGCTCGATTTGGCTCTGTTGCTCAGTAAGCATTCGGAGTTGCCTACTTCTCAGTTGCCTATGAGAGAGGTTCCTCCGACATTTGCCCCTAAGGTTGAGGTTCCGGCTAATGCCGCAACGGGTGTAGCCGCCTATGACATTGATGCACATTATGTATCACAGTTCGTTCACGTCCCGTTCTCAAGACAGGAAGTGAATACCATCAGACAATCCATCCCAGATATTAGAAAGAATTCAACAGGGATCTATAAAGAAATAGAATCTGTCTTGTCAGTATTCACTTTGGGTGATATAGATCTGTTATTTTCTGTGCTCCTACCTGCCGATCTGTAGAAACAGATTAGGACAGTAGATGATGTACCAGGGTTAGGGGACACATTGGATAATTTGGCTAGACAAGATAGAGATAGACCAGCTGGTGAGAAACCACCGCAGGTAATACTGACTTTGCCTGATAGAATAGTGACAAAATTGAAAGCTTTAATTCCTGAGAGAAGGATTGTCTGAGACAAACTTATGCTTGTGTCCAAGGAAAGTCTGAAGGTGCTACCGAATTCTTTAATCGGTTTGAACAAGTGTTTTCAGATTTCAGTGGACAAGATTTAAGCAGAGTCTGGAAAACGACTATTTGTACACAAATTTGTGCGCAGATTGTTACCTGACATGCAGTCGCAAATTATGACTTCTGAGAGCGCTTGGCAAGCTAAGTCTCAGTCTGAAGTGTTGTATATGGCTCAGTATTATGAAAACTGAGTCAATAATGAGAAGGAAAGGATTGAAAAGAAAAAGGGAGACTTGAAAACTAAGGTATTGTTGCAGCAGATTGTTAGAGGTCCTAGAGGGGGTAGTATACAGTTTAGGGGTCAGTATGTTCCACAAGGTAATATGCTGTTGGGTCCTGTACACGCGAGCCCATGTGCTTATTGCAGACAAGAGGGTCATTGGCATGCACAATGCTCGATCCTCCAGCTGAGGTCGAATAACTCATTTGGTATCATGGGTAGATGATCCAGAGGCCACTTGGGGCAGGGGGTCCTGGTAGAAGTCAGTTTTCTCAGAATCCTCAGTCTTTTTCGCAAGATAATCAGCCACTGAGTGTGGATAATAGAAACATTTTTGTTCATCCTTCTACTGCACATCTCTCTGAAGACCTTCCCTTTGATGATATATTGTTTCGCTAGGATTGCCCAAAGCAGGGTTTCACCTATTCATTTTAATCAGATAGGTCCCTACGTTGAAATGATAGTGGGAAATAGGAAACATTTATTTTTGATAGATACAGGAGCACAAAAGTGTTCCATTGATCATTCATGGGTTCCAGACATTCCACTGTCAGGGCAAACTAATGTTTCTGTAGGGTTTTCTGGTACACCAGTGGTTAGTCCGGTTTCTTTGCCGGTACCGATTTCACTGGGTCCATCATGGTTCACTGTCAGTTTCTTTTGACATCGAACTGTGGTGAGAGTTTGCTGGGGTTGAATCTGTTGAAGGAATTAAAAGCGGTAATTCATTGTTCTTCTGATGGAGTACGTTTGACTATTTCACCACAGCAATTTTCTGCCTCACAGTTTCTGACTAGACCTTTGCTGCCAGAGTTTAGTAACGTTCCAGAGTGTTTATGGGCGATTGATGACAATGATGTCAGTGTTTTACAAATTGAGCCTGTTAAAATCGTCTTGAAATCTGGAGTAAAGTTGCCACGTATTCCACAGTATAAGATTTCGGCTGATGTTGAGCAAGCTTTGAAGTGTATAGTTTCCGATTTTGTACACCGTGGGGTACTTAAAGAAATTGCAGGTAGTTTGTGCAATAGTCCGATTTTACCTGTGTATAAGAAAGGTGATAATGCAATTCCTTTTAGTTTTATTATTGATTTACGCGCTATCAATAAGATCGTCGCTCCACAATTTCCTATTGTGCCTGATGTGACAACTATATTAACTATGATTCCAGCTTCTGCTACTCATTTTAGTGTCGTAGATCTTAAGAATGCCTTCTTTAGAATCCCTATACACAAAGATAGCAGATACCTGTTCGCGTTCACCCTAGGGGGATGCTTGTTTACTTTTACCCGTGCACCGCAGGGGTACACGGAAAGCCCGAGCATTTACAGTAGGGCTTTGAAAGAACAGCTTGCTACACTCGAGTTGCCCGTCACTTGTACATTGCTTCAGTATGTCGATGATCTTCTTTTAGATGCAGATTCAGAAAGTGCCTGTAAGGAGGGCACAGTGTTGTTGCTTATTCATTTAGCAAAGCATGGACATAAAGCTTCACTGAGAAAGTTTCAATATTGTCGATGGGAGGTCGCCTATTTAGGGCATCTCCTGTCAAAGGAGGGAAGAAGATTGACGCCTGAGCGGATTAAAATCATTTCTAGCATGTTTGTCCCAAATACGGAGAAGGAAGTCAGAGCCTTGATAGGAATGGCTTCTTACTGTAGACAGTGGATGCCGAACTTCTCACTAATGATCAAACCAATGTTGGCTTTGACAAAGAAGGGCATTTCCATTCCCTTGCCATGGAACTTGGAACACTAGAAAGCTTTTGATTTGCTCAAGACTGCACTGTATTCAGCACCAGTTTTGGGCACACCAAATTATGAAAAGGCCTTCGAGTTGTATGTGCATGAACGTGATGGATGTGCTTTGGCTGTGTTAACGCAGGAACATGGGGGGAAGAATAGGCCGTGCGGTTACTTTTCTTCCACCCTCGATCCTGTTGCATGCGCTTTGCCGAGATGTCTGAGAGCTGTTGCTGCTGAGTCTATAAAACTGAGCGAGGGTATGGCCCTAGGCACTGCTTTAACCTTGTTGGTATCTCACTCTGTAGACGTTCTATTAAATAGAACGCAAACACAACATCTCACCTCTGCACGACTAACGAGATACGAATTGATCTTGTTTGCACCACATATAAAAATTCAGAGGTGTTGTGTACTGAATCCGGCTGAATTATTACCTCTTCCGCAAGATACTGCTTGCAGTGACGAAATGTCACATGACTGCCTTTATGCCACAGAACAAGAAACTAAAGGCAGGATTGATTTGAAAGACACACCATTGAACATTCCACAAGGGGAGCTGTTTTGTGATGGCTCCTGTTTCAAACTTCTGGATGGTACACCCACTGCTGCTTATGCCATCACTACACTAAGCACGATTGTGGAAACCAAAAGAATTTTGCATAACTCTGCGCAGGCCACAGAGATTATTGCATTGACCCGAGCTTGTGAACTTTCCGAAGGGCTTAGAGTAAACATATATACTAATAGTCAGTATGCTTTTGGGGTAGTTCACAACTTCGGTAAACTTTGGGCAGAACGAGGTTTCTTGACCTCACATGGAACGAAGATTCAATATGTCACCTTGATAGTTCGGCTACTCTCAGCCCTTGCACTTCCCACTCAGCTAGCAATTATGAAATGCGCGGCACATCAGATAATCATAAACGATGTAGGAAAAGGGAACGCTTCGCTGACCAGATAGCCAAACAAGGGAATTGAGTCTATAAAGAATATCCAAGCCGATGCCACTCTAGAAGAAACTGAGCAATGGGCTGAGAGCTTGGCGAGGTTGAATGACGATGGGTGTTGGGTGGATAACCTAGAGGGAAAATTGATGCTGCCAGATGCATACATTACTATGATGGTTTCAATGGCTCATGGTCGCACTCATATCTGCGCTAGGAAGATTTGCAAAATGTTAGGAAATGTCTGGGTCAATTTCAACATCCGGAAAACTGCTGAGCCTTTTTTTTCAGAGTTGCATGGTCTGTTTACAGCACAATATGGGAAAGGGTACATCAACACCAAGGGGTAGTTTTGGTCCACCTTCTGTCCCTTTTGAAGTGATCCACTTTGACTTTATTGAAATGGAGTGTTGCAATAATTTCAAGTTTGTCTTAGTCGTTATTTGCGCTTTCAGTAAATGGGTTCAAGCCTTTCTTGTAAAAGATGCCACAGCAATGACAACGGCGAAAACCATGCTTACAGAATATTTTCCTAGGTTTGGTTTGCTAAGGGTCATCTGGTCAGACAATGGTCCACATTTTATCGCTGCTGTAATTCTACAGATATGTGCGGGATTACAGATCGATAAACGGTTCCATTCGGCCAGACACGCACAGAGTGCTGGGTTGGTAGAAAGACACAATGGAATCTTAAAGAACAAGCTCGCTAAGACATGTGCCGGAACCAATTTGAAATGGCTGGACACCTTACCAATAGTGTTACTTTCGATGCGCACCACCCCACAGACTAGGACTGGGCTCTCCCCATATGAGGTGGTAATGGGTAGGCCAGCTAACATTTGTAATCTTCTGAAACCTAGGGCATCGAGAGATATTGAACATGTACTTCTTTCTGAGTATTGCGAGCGGGTAACTAAAAATCTGTATTTGATTCATCAACAGGTGCGAGAAGCTCTCCCAGCTAAATACGAGAGGCCAGGTCATAGTATCCGACCTGGGAATGGATACTCACTAAATAATTTGAGAGAGCAACCTGTCTCGCACCGAGGTGGAGAGGGCCCCACCAGGTCTTATTGGCCACACAGACGGCTGTACTAGTAACCGGAAAGAAGCATTGGATACATGCTTTGCATGTCAAGAGGATACCTTTCCCTTTGACACGCGACGAAGAAGATAAGGAGAAACTTACTTGCTCTGCTCCCAGTGATCATTCAGCATTGAGCAGTACTGAGAGTGCTTCGGAGACACTCACTGAGCCCGCGGGGACTGGGGAAACAGCTGCTTCATCTCAACACTCTGCTGCAGATCCTTTTGCATCCTTTTCTGGTTCTGCTGTAAATTCATCACTTCCATCAGGAAGTAACAACGCACTGTTCGCAGATCATACTGTACCAGGAGTCACAAGGTACAATCTGCGTCCACAGAGCTAGACTTACTGCACGGTTCGGCTGTGCCCACAGGAAAAATACCATAGGGCTTGTCCTTCGCCCCATCTTTTGCATTGGAAGGAAAGTAGGTGGCTGGCAATAGGGAAAGACTAAGAAAACGTGTGATCAGGAGATCAACAGCAAACGGACTACGGAGTTTTCATTTCAGAGGAACAATGCCTGTTACCGACCCTACTCATACGGAACAAACAAGTGACTGTGTGGCCAACAATGACAATGGACGATCAAATACATGGACTTTTAAAACGTATTGTTTTCTTGTAATCATGTTAACCGGTTTCACAATAGTAGTTGCCTTAGGATTTTGGTACATGGAAGAAATACATCCGCTTCAAACATTCTTGCCTACTGAGAATGTTCCTACCTTATCTACACCTTTTGTGCACTTGCACACTCTATCTTCTAGAGACTCTCAACGTAGACAGATTTATCACAACGACACATTACTGCTTATAATGAATGCAACTCATGCCATTTTGAATAAAACAGTTGGTTTTGCTCTCATTTACCGCAACATGGGGAAAAAGGGCTGGGCTGGTATATTCATCCTTTGCCTCTAACTGCTGCATGTTACGCTTCTCTAAGGGCACTATTCTTTGGCCGATGGAATGATAGCATCTCGGGGAACTTTGATGGAATGAATTTGAACGAGTTTGAAAGGCGAGTTCTAACGCCCCTGGGATGCTCACTCTTCGCAAATAGGAGCAAGCCTAATGTTGCTTCTATTAGGCCTTCTGATAGACTGTCCCGACCTTTTCAATATTTGATCTCTTTCAAGATGGCTCCTATAGGCAATAGGGATGCCAATCCACCTTCCGATACTGTTAACCATGGCCCCATCTCAGTTTCTTTCTGCATACAGAGGAATGGTACTCAGTCAATGGGCGATTTTGAGGGTTGCACTAGTGTTGCAAACTTGACCAGTGAGGACAGACCCTTGTATGTAGGCAAACCTGTCTACTTCGTTTGCGGTAATGAAGCTTTCCCATGGCTACCTAGGGATTGGCAGGGAACTTGTTAATTAGGAATTCTGCTGCCAGGGGTATTTATAGCTAGTACCACAGAAATCTCTAGGGCTCGTCCAAGGCGGGACGAGAGCAGTGATACTCCTGCACAAATTCTGGGTGACGTAGCAAAATCCTTTGTACCATTTTGGGGACAAATTATGAATTCCGAGGATATCAGAAGACTAGCGAGAGTACTTGAGAAAGCCATCAACCGGACCACTGACATACTCTATAACATGACTCTAGAGCAGAAAGCAATCAGATTAGTGGCGCTAAAAAACTGGATGGTATTAGACATCATCCTGGCTGAGCGTGGTGGAGTATGCAAATTAGTGGGGTCCGCATGTTGCGTTTTTGTACCAGATTCCTCCCCAACCATCTTTAAGGCTATACAAAATCTGCACGTCCTAAGTTCAGACGTACATGTTCCTGAGGGAAATTGGGATCTTAGTGCTTGGTTCTGGGACTTCTTACGATCTTGGGGATGGAAGCTTCTTTCAGTCTTATTGATTATTCTGGGTATTCTGTTGTTCTGTTGTTGCTGTCTTCCTGCCATATGTTCAATGTTAGGGGGATGTTGTGCACAGACTACGGGAACGTTAGGACCAAAGATACACGCACCGGAAAGAATGACCAATAAATTTGTGATGAAGAAAATTTCTTTTGCAGATCTTATGGCGATTGACATATCTGATGAATGTGATTCAGGTTGTATGGACATTGAGATGTGGAGTTACTCATAAAGCGACTAGTTGTAGTTTAGCGCTTGGCTTAGGCCAAAAGGAGTGTTTGTTAAATGGGAAATCATATTTTGCCTCCTTTTGATTTATATTAGCCTAAGCCTAGTCACTCTGCGAAGAAAATTGCATTGTAAAGTTCTGACTTTGGACAGACATCGCCGCCATTTTTGAATCATCCGCCATTTTGATTTCTGTTTGTATATTCTCTGTTCTAAAATGGTGGACTGTGTTTTCAACTTACAACCAAGCCTGTCAACCTTTGAGTTCTGTTAATGTTTAGGCTGACCAAGAGCCGACTGTTTGGACTAAGTAATGAGGCCTTGTACTGAGCACGAACTGTCGTCCCAGCATTGTCTGTGCTCGCAAGACTAATCCTCGAATACATGTCTGAGACAATGCAGAGTAAAGGCCAAGCGTGGACACAGGCCGAACTCAATTGTAACATAGTTGTAAAAGATGCTTGTTGTAGGATTTGAGAGCATATGTTGTCATTGTATCACCGCAGAAATACAAACTCATATAATCCATATGCATATTATTGTATAAACTGTATGTGAACTAGGCACGAACTCTAGACCGCAGATTATTAACATGTAGAGGGGCTGGACAATATTGTGGAAATGTATAAAAAACATGAATGTACAGATGTAAATATAAAAAAATCAGGATGAGAGATCCTACAAGCAGCTGTGTGGTTCTGAACATATACATTTATTTCAAAAACACAGGTTTCTTTGAAGATGGCTTCTCAATTACTTTACACAACTTTCGATAAGCACGAAAGCGAATGACAACGGACAGGTCTAATTATATACAGTGGAAATACAAGGTAAGTATCTACCTCTATGATGTTGAGGTAAAAGCTCCACATAAGGGCACAGTCACATATGACAGTAGGTTAGACCTACAGTTGAACAAAGTGCACCCAGGATGGAAAATGGTCAAGGGTGTAGTTAACACAGGGTGTAGACAACAATATCTACAGAACATACACAAAAGGTTTTTTTACAGTTGTGTCACAGGGGATTGACACAGGAGTGTTTCGGCCATGGAAGGCTGGATTGATGCCTGTCTGAGTGTTGGCCTTCATCAGGATAGACACCGGATGTGGTGTTGTCCATAATATCTGTGGGTGAGATAAGGCCTGTAAGGATCTCGGGCTACAGTTCAGTAATTTAGGGATTAATAAATAATGGCTGAGTGGTGCCATGAAGATACATCACATGGTGTATCAATGTACAGCTTACCTGCTTCTGTGATGGCAGTGGTGATGCTGTACGTAGACAATCCTCAATTGGTTGCTGGATTGTTGGTGCCAATGCACCTTGAGTCAGCCGTGGGTTCCTGATGGCTGAATTGGTCTCAGGATCCCGGGGACTGGATGAGGGCCTGGAAAAGTCCCTGATCTAAGAAGAAAGCGCGGACCATCAGGTGTCAGTGTGGTCCAACATGGTATTGAGAGCTTTGGTGATGGTGTTGGTGACCATAAATGGTCGCTGTTGCAGAATGGGGGAACCAAACTGGGTTGATTTGGCCCATTTGCAAGTCGACGGGGTGGTAGGTGCTCATTTTGGTCTAGAGAGTCGAGGGAATTGTGTCTCGACATAGTGCTACTGGGAGATCCACTCTATGAGGTGTGTGAGGTGGTGGAGGGTGGCAGCTCCCTTATGGGCTGCTGGTGCCAGCTGGAGGTGCATCAGTGGGCGCGGGGTATGAGATGGACCATGTTGGGTATTCTTATCTCAACCTGGTGTTGGCTGTTTGCCTCTTTATCGAGTGAAGTGCTTTCAAAAGTGTCAGGAGAGAAAGTAAATGACGCAGTGCCAATTGTGCTGTGGTATGATGCAGAGTGTTTAGTTTAGTTTAGTTTAGTTTAATTTAGTTTTGTTTATTCATTTGTATTGCACACCAGACCCGAGGGTATGAGGGCGCAGGAGCAACAAGGTTATTGTTGTGTGGTGGCTTAAACAGAGAGTGGACTAGGTGGTGGAGCAAGCCTGCCGAGTGTGCCTCCAAATTCAATTATAAGCAGTAGCAGAGTGGTTTCTAAAAGGGATTTATAATGCTGACTACACAGAGAAAATGCGTAGTGCATAAATCAATTGCAGTGCAAAGGCATAAAACTCTGGGAAGCATGTCAGGGAAAGGATCTGCAAGGTCACACTTACCGCGATCCGGAGGGTGCGAGCGTCACCGAGGGATCCACAGGATGCACTGGTTGCTGTGAGGTACAGGTTGGGATGCCTGGAGATAAACAAGACCCTGCGTGGTACGGGAGCCAATCGGGGTGCACGGACGTGTTGGGAGGATATACCCAATAGCCACATGGGCTGTGAAGGTCATCCAATGGGACAGGCTGGAAAGAGAAAGTGAAAGCGGCCGCCTGCGTGAGGCGCGGACTACACGGGGCTCGGATAGTCATGGGACATGTGGTCCTGTATGTATACCAACAGGAATTGTGGCCGTATTTGAATGAATGAATGTCCCGGTCTGGGAAGCCATTGTGGCCGCCACATTTAAACAATCCGCATGGATAAATGCGCTATATTTAGAGTCAAAGGTCACATAACGGGCCTGCAGCAATGAAACATGTAATAATTCAACATCTTGGTGCGCTTCCTTAATAAAGCATGCGGTTTGGTGTAACTCAATGCAAAAAGAAAGACGTGTGAGTCGCACACAGTGCATTTACATACAATGGTTTTACACAGTCGTTTTGAAATGGTTCCAAAAAATAGTACGCCTAGTACATAGAATTTTTTTGAAATATCTAAATCATTCACATGCTCTGTAAAACACAGTGCGTGTTCCCAAGACATTCATATCCTGTGTGTACCGGTTCTCGTGGTGAAAACACTGAAACAAAGGCATTTTCTCAATTTAGGTGGTACTCGCACATGAGTACATGTGTGGTGATCATTGCTTATGTTGGTGCATGCCGGGACACGGACCAGATGTAGGGGGCATGCGTATTCCTGTGGTGGATAGCTGAAGGGCAGCACCGGATGGTGCTCATAATGGTGGGCTCCTCAGATGATTCTGGGGGAGAGGCAGGAAGACATGGTGTCTCATGAGTGGATGGAGTTCACTCCCAGAAGTGTTTCCATTCCACAGTGATGTTAAGACCGTTGCAGACTGAATCGAGTTTGTGGACCCATTTTTGCTCTAGTTTGATGAGGGCCAAATTGATGTCGCCTCTGCGTCTCTGTTGCTGTAGTTGTTGGAGAACAGTCCAGGTAAATTGTTCATGCGTGTGGCCTTTTCTGCTGAAGTGTTCGACCAAGGGTCTGTCTTGTACCTGATTTTTGATGCAGGATTTATGCTCATTGATCCTCTGTTTCACCGGTCTGATGGTTTTTCCAATGTACACCAGGTTGCATGGGCATCCAATGGCGTAAATCGCATATCTGCTTTTGCAATTGATGTGGTTGTTCATGTTCCATCTAAAATCCTTATGGGTGAAGGTTTTTCTGTTTGTAGTGTAACGGTATGCGACACAGCGCCGCAGCTGTAATAACCCACAACTGGTGGAACCAGCAACCAATTAAGGATTGTCCACGTACAGCATCACCACTGCCATCACAGCAGCAGGTAAGCTGCTTTACATTGATATTCCATGTGATGTATCTTCATGGCACCACTCAGCCAATATTTATTAATCCCTAAATTACTGAACTACAGCCCGAGATCCTTACAGGCCTTATCTCACCCACAGATATTATGGACAACACCACATCCAGTGTCTATCCTGATGAAGGCCAACACTCAGACAGGCGTCAATCCAGCCTTCCATGGCCGAAACACTCCTGTGTCGATCCCCTGTGGCACAACTGTAAAAAAAAACTTTTGTGTATTTTCTGTAGATATTGTTGTGTACACCCTGTGGACCATTTTCCGTCCTGGGTGCACTTTGTTCAGCTGTAGGTCTATCCTACTGTCATAGTGACTGTGCCCTTATGTGGAGCTTTTACCTCAACATCATAGAGGTAGATACTTACCTTGTATTTCCACTGTATATAATTACACCTGTCCGTTGTCATTCGCTTTCGTGCTTATCGAAAGTTGTGTAAAGTAATTGAGAACCCATCTTCAAAGAAACCTGTGTGTTTGAAATAAATGTATATGTTCAGAACCACATAGCTGCTTGTAGGATCTCTCATCCTGATTTTTTGATATTTATATGTGTACCCTCCTGGGTATATCAGGACCCTGCCTGGCGCCCTAATATTTACTTGAATGTATAGATGTCCAGCACTCTCTCTCCTCTCTTTGACGGGCTGGAGCTAATTGTGGGTTGTTGAGAGACAGATAGCTATCTGTTTCTATGTTTCTTTGTAAACTGTACAGTAGAATAAAGATCTGTGAATCTTTATAGCCGTGTTCGGTGTATTTCAATTTGTGGTACTCAGCCTCGACATTTCCTTGTTTTTACAGTACTGCCACCAATGGTAGCAGCCCATCCCGAACTGCTAGGCCAGGTCCCCTCTGCACGGAAACACAAGCAACCCGAGACATGTTTCGGCCTTGTTGGGCCTCCTCAGTGAGGTGCAGCTTGGTTCCCTATGGCGCAGCGAGCAAGGGACCCACGTCTGGGCATACCCTCTCTCACATAGTGAGACAAACTGTGAGCACAAAAGTTATGGGTGGAAAGTTTTGAATGAATCTGAACCACTGGCATTTCTCTGGGCAACCTTCCACACCACCGTTTTTTAGCCCGTCTGCACCATTGCAAAAGGGGTCCATCCATACGCAAATCAGTCAGGTACTGCCACCAATGGTAGCAGCCGAGCCCGAACTGCTAGGCCCTTTTGCTCTTTCTGAGTAACTTACACTCACATCCTTAAAACAGTGCATCTTTTCATAATTCTCCTGTTTTTCTTTTGCACAGGGAATTTCATTACTACAACTACTCATAATTCTTTTGTTATTCTTTTGCACAGACCTAGACACATACTCAATTCATTATTTATTTACAAATAATTACAACAAAATTATTCAACTTGCACTCAAGTGCTTGAGTCTCTTTATGATCTTCCAAAAGCACAAAGGGTCAAGCAAAGAGGAGCTGAGCTAGAGGGCATTGTACTGATCACCACTGGACCGCTTTTATTGCAACATCTACGACAACAGGAAATGATCCCTGCCAAAACCAAAAGAGAGATGGTTATCCACAAAGTGGTGGTAATGTAAGGTTAATCAGACACTTCTTGGTGAACTGTGCACATTTTGTCCCCTGGGATGTAAAGAGTGGCTTTGTGGTCGGCTATCTCAAAGGAGCAATTATGCTCTTTAAAAGCTGTATCTATCACCCGAAATCGGTTCTATACAATAGTTATCTTCCGAATATCCAAATCATCACTATCTTTTCAAACATTCTTGGTACTAGTTTAGCAAATGTTTTTAAAATTCTATACAAATCTTAACTGAACCCTTCTCTACGTCTGGCCAAACTACTTTAAACTGTCTGGTTTCTGTATGAACTATAAAGTGAACATCAGTTTTAGATGCTAAAACAAGCTCTCCATACTTATCATTGTCGCGAAACAGCCTTCTACCTACTTAAATAAACCCTGATGCTCCGCCTTCCCAACATATCCTAGTCCCAACCAACAAAAGTTGACCCTGGTCTCGTCAACATAAACTGTGCACCTGGAGAGATTTTAGGGTACACAATTTCCAAGTTCAAGAAATTTCAAACCACGAATCAGGGGTTATTCCTAGGGCAGAGGGCAGATGACGAGCAGCACTACCAGGCGGTTGTGTCATCCAGTCCCAATTGCATCCTACCCAAGTTTCGGGTAGTATCCTGCTGTCTGGGCTCCAAAAACCTTTAATTCGGCCTTTACCTATGAAGGTGCATTCTTTTAGTAGAACCCTACTGCTGGACTGCCAAGAGTTTCTCCAGGGGCGACAGGTAATCTGGTACTCCCAAACCATTCTGCAGCGATCTCAGCCAGCTGTTGCATTGAAAATCATCTCAGCTGGAAAACAGCTCAGAATTCGAGCAGTCTTGCACCTCTTTTCATGCAATATACCACTGCAGCTAGACTCATGCTCTGACCATGTTTTTCATAATCTGCGGCAGTGGGTCTCAGGTTAAACGGCTGTCTGAGCCCCCTGCAGCATGGAAGGCCCTCACCTCGGCAAGACTGTGCCAAAGGAGCCAATATATTTATTTATTTTTCCCTCCTGCGAAGCGTATCCACGCTCACCCTTCAGCCTCCCTACATTACCCCCTGGCCACCCTCCTCTCCAAGGATTGGACACACACAGGTCACAGAACCGGGAAAGAAATAAAGGAAAATACTTTCTTTTCACAAGGAAGCCCTCTTTCCCTCACTGCTTCTGAGTGACTCAGGTAAGATGCTGCTTGAGCCCCCTGCAGCATGCAACGCCCTCTCCTCAGCAAGACCTCGCCAGAGGAACCAATATATACATTTATTTTTCCCTCCTGGGAAGCACATCCACGCTCACCCTCCAACCTTCCTGCACCACTCCCTGCCGGCCCTCCCCTCCCAGGATTGAACACACACCGGTCACCGAACCCAGAAAGAAAAAAAGTAAATCCTTTCTTTCCATGAGGAAGCCTCTCATTTGCTGCTTCCGAGCGACTCAGTTAAGATGCTGCCTGAGCCCCCTGCAGCATGAAGGCTCTCTCCTTGGTGAGACCTAACCAGAAGAGACTATATATTTATTTATTGTTCCCTCCCGGGAATCGCATCCATGCTCACCCTCCAACCTCCCTGCACCACCCCCTGACCGCCCTCCCATCCCAGGATTAGACACAGACTGGTAATAGGACCCAGAAAGAAAGAAAGGAGTGACCTTTCTTTCCACAAGGAAGTCCTCTTTCCCTCACCACTTCTGAGTGACTCGGGTAAGACCTTGCAAGAGCCCCCTGCAGCATGCAAGGCCCTCTCCTCGGTGAGACCTCATCAGAGGAGCCGATATATGTATTTAGTTTTTCTTCATGGGAAGCACATCCACGCTTACCCTTCAGCCTCCCTGGACCCCCCCTGCCTATCCTCCCCACCCAAGATTGGACACACATAGGTCCCGAGACACGGAAAGAACAGCCTAATTCAGAAGTTCCAGGGCAGCCATACCCGGGCAGCCGGATAAGGGCCAGAAGCAAAGGGCAGCTCCCCTCTGGACAGCCCCTCCCTGTTTGCCCCTGTTTGCCCATGGATGCCTCACATAGCATCCTACAACAACAACTAAAGTATGGTGGTATGGGTGAGGAGCACAGCCATTACCGTACTCACTTAAAACTCTGCCACTTCTTCATTGCTACCTTAAATTCAGAACACTGTGTAGATTACCTGCTGCACAACTTAGATAGTCTGATGGATGTATTTTGGAGGCCAGACTTTGTGCTGCACTTGAGACATTTTGGGGGCGGGTAGTGGGTTGCACTTACATTTCTTTGTGGGACAGGAAATGTGTTGCACTCAGATCTATTTTGGGGGTAAGCAATGCATTGCACTTAGATGAATTTTGAGGGTAGACAACGTATTGCCTTAAGATGTATGTTGCCATATATTCACTTTTCTCTACTGCTAATGCCGCAGCAGACACAAATCTCAAACAACATGGCATTGCAGCGGCTACAAGATCTACTACTTTACTATAATGTACAATAGGCCTATAATGAATAATCCGGTAGCCCTAATGCAGGAACTTCAGCTAAGCATGATATTATTATTATGAAAGCTTCCTCTGCTTCAGGAGTCCATTGCAAAGGTTCCACCACATTCATTTGTGTGTGTACACTATCAGCAGTAACCAACTATTCTAATAATGCTCTCATTTGTGTAAGAGTCTGAGGTTTAGAAATCTTATAAACAGTCTCTTTCCTAGAAGATCATATGAGCCGATCCCCTTTCATAATGTCACATCTTAGGCAATGATCCAAGAATACTCAAGTGGAAACGAACTAACATGGTAATTCATAGAATTTCGCACAAAAGTGGCGCACGCGGCTGGCGCACCATGTCCCCGTGCGATACACTGCGCCAGCCGCTTGCGATAAAATCCATTTCATCGCACAGCGTATTCATGGATTCCAGCCTCCAAAACCAGCCGTGGCGCAGAGTGGTGCAGCGACCCTGCAGCAGCGCCAGTTACGCCCCCAAGAACGCCCTCGCGCAAGGAAAACCCTTCAAAATTCCCAATTC
Organism: Ambystoma mexicanum; assembly: GCF_040938575.1. Lineage (NCBI taxonomy): Eukaryota > Metazoa > Chordata > Amphibia > Caudata > Ambystomatidae > Ambystoma > Ambystoma mexicanum. The sequence goes on from NC_090922.1 coordinate 290,738,178, forward strand.
ATCGCAAAGGGCTGCGCTAACCCTGGACCAGTTCACAGGGCTGCCAAACAGCAAACGCAAAGCGGGGAACGTGTATTTCAGTGGTTCGCGGGAAGTATCACACGCGATTGCCCTGGGTACGTGTACATCAGGGGTGCGCGTGAAGTAACACACGCGATTCCATCAGGGCACATGTATTCCAGGGGTGCGCGGGAAGTATCACACGCAAAATCAGCAGGGTACGTGTATTTCAGGGGTGCGCAGGAAGTATCACACGCGATTCCATCAGGGTACGTGTATTCCAGGGGTGCGCGGGAAGTATCACACGCAAAATCAGGTACGTGTATCTCAGGGGTGCGCGGGAAGTATCACACGCGATTCCATCTGGGTACGTGTATTCCAGGGGTGCGCGGGAAGTATCATACGCGATTCCATCAGGGCACGTGTATTTCAGGGGTGCGCGGGGAGCACTACACGTACATTGGCCGTGTGGGTCCTCCCAGGTGTTCCCTCTACACCCTCCACGGCCCCTGCAGCCAGCGCACACCACAGGGGACCACCCTGCACCCCTGCCCATGTCACGCAGGCAGCCCATTCACCATGGCCATGCCCCCCAGCCAAGCCACATGTCACCTTGCACTACTGATCAACAATACATGTCTCCCAGCACCCTCACACCCCAGCACTGTGGGGCACCTGCCAGCAGGCCCCCACACATGTCCAACTCATGTCCCCCTGCATCCCCACCCCCAGCACTGTGGGGCACCCTCCACCAGGCCCACACTCATGTCTCCCTGCACCCCCAACCCCCACCAGTCAGGGGCACCCTCCACCAGGCCCCCACTCATGTCCAATTCATGTCTCCCTGCACCCCCACCCCTCTGCATCCAGGGGCACTCTCCACCAGGCCCCCACTCATGTCTCCCAGCACCTCCACCCCTCAGCATCCAGGGGCACCCTCCACCAGGCCCCCACTCCTTCCTACCACCCCCCAGCAGTGCGATTCACCTGTGTACGTGTATATCAGGGTTGCGCGTGTAGTCTGACACGCGATATCAGCAGGGTACGTGTATTACGGGGTTCGCGGGAAGTTCCACACGCGATTGCCCTGGGTACGTGTATTTCGGGGTGCGCAGGAAGTTCCACATGCGATTTCAGCAGGGTACGTGTATTCCAAGGTGAGCGGGAAGTTCCACACGCGATTTCAGCAGGGTACGTGTATTCGAAGGTGCAAGTGAAATTCCACACGCGAATCCAGCAGCCTACGTGGATTCCGGGGGTGCCGGCCAGTCCTACACGTGAATCCGCCTTGTGGGTTCTCCCAGCTGTTCAACTGACACCCTCCACGGCCCCTGCAGGCGGCCTACACCACAGAGGACTACCCTGCACATGTCCCGCAGGCAGCCCATCCACCATGCCCATGCCCCCCAGCCAAGCCATATGTCACCTTGCACTACTGCCCACCAACGCATGTCTCCCAGCACCCCCACCCCCCAGCACTGTGGGGCACCTGCCAGCAGGCCCCCACACATGTCCAACTCATGTCCCCCTGCACCCCCACCCCCCAGCACTGTGGTGCACCCTCCACCAGGCCCCCACGCATGTCTCCCTTCACCCCCACCCCCCAGCATCCAGGGGCACCCTCCACCAGGCCCCCACTCATGTCTCCCAGCATCCCCGACCCCCACCAGTCAGAGGCACCCTCCACCAGGCCCCCACTCATGTCTCCCAGCACCCCCACCCCCCAGCACTGTGGGGCACCCTCCACCAGGCCCCCACTCATGTCTCCCTGCACCCCCACCCCCCAGCATCTGAGGGCACCCTCCACCAGGCCCCCACTCATGTCTCCCAGCACCCCCACCCCCCAGCATCCAGGGGCACCCTCCACCAGGCCCCCACTCATGTCCCCCTGCACACCCACCCCCCTGCATCCAGGGGCACCCTCCACCAGGCCCCCACTCATGTCCAACTCATGTCTCCCTGCACCCCCACCCCCTGCATCCAGGGGCACCCTCCACCAGGCCCCCACTCATGTCTCCCAGCATCCCCCACCCCCAGCATCCAGGGGCACCCTCCACCAGGCCCCCACTCATGCCTCCCTGCACCCCCACCCCCCACCAGTCAGGGGCACCCTCCACCAGGCCCCCACTCATGTCCAACTCATGTCTCCCTGCACCCCCACCCCCAGCATCCAGGGGCATGCTCCACCAGGCCCCCACTCATGTCCAACTCATATCTCCCAGCACCCCCACCGCCCACCAGTCAGGGGCACACTCCACCAGGCCCCCACTCATGTCCAACTGCACCCCCACCCGCATCACTGTGGAGCACCCTCCACCAGGCCCCCACTCATGTCTCCCTGCACCCCCACCCCCCTGCATCCAGGGGCACCCTCCACCAGGCCCCCACTCATGTCCAAATCATGTCTCCCTGCACCCCCACCCCCCTGCATCCAGGGGCACCCTCCACCAGGCCCCCACTCATGTCTCCCAGCACCCCCACCCCCCGGCATCCAGGGGCACCCTCCACCAGGCCCCCACACATGTCCCCCAGCCAACATGTCATCACAATCTAGATCCCTGGCCCTTATGGTCAGCCTCCAAATGCCAAACACCCACCCGAGTATTGCATCCACCCACTTAGAAATGGGAATAACATGATAGAACCCCAATTGCAAGTTTGGAAATGAACACATGTCCCTCACATACACCCAATGGGTGTCAGTGAATGTCAAAACCCATATCATGATATGCATGAAACCAATGAGATGATACTACACATTGAAGTTTGAAGAAAAAATATGTATTAAAAGCAACATAAATTGAATCAAAAATAAACAAACAAAAATGGGAATTTAAAAAAAAAACAGCATGTCCGTGAAATAATGCAAAACCACAAATCATAATCCAAAGGAAAGGTGTCCAAAATCACAGTCCACAAAAGTAAATCCAATGGAAAATTAAAATCGAAAACCATCGCTCCATGGGTAAATCATTAAAAAAAATGAAAATCCAACAGTCAACTATATACAGATAAACACTCCAGGGTCCATGATCCCAACAGAAGAAATGAAACCTATCTAATAACACTACCTAATAAAAAAAACTATATACAAAAATGTGGCCCATTGTCCAAAAGGTCCAAAAAAATGCAAAACCAAAGGAAACCTAACACTAACTACAGAACTATTTACAAGGGCAGCGGGCTAGTCCGACGGCTCACTTCGGGATGTTCCGGGCAAGGGCATCATCGAACTCCTGCTCAATGTCCCGGAGGTGGTCCTCCTCCATGGCCCCGAGGGTCCGCAGGGCCGTCGACATGTTCACCTCCAACTCCCTGCGGATTGCCTCGAGGCACTCGGCCCGCCTCAGGGCCCTCCGCATGGAGTTCTCTGCCCTGAACATCGTGAGCCGTGCCTCTTCCGCCCGCTGCCGCTCCGCATCTATGGCGTGGCCCAACCGCTGCCACACGGAAGACACTTCCTGTCCTGGGTCCTCCTGCCCTCCGGTTGATGCCTGCCCCTCCGATGTCGAAGGCCCCGAGCCATCATGGCTCCCACCTCGTTGCTGCTGCTGCTGTGCCTCTGCCCGTGCACTGCCTCCTGCTGCCTGCACATCCTCCACTGGCTGGGGTGCAGTCGTTGATGTGGCCACCCCTGCTGGACGTCCGACTCCCGACTGTGGCAGGGATGCCTCCTCCACCATCCTGGCCGCACCGTCAGAGGCAGCTCCACAGGGCACCCAGGTGACTAATGGGTGGGAAGATGGCACAGAGGACGACTGGCGCATAGGGGGTTCAGTTGAGGAGGGGGTCTGAGCAAGCCCCATCAAACGGAGGAATCCGGCCTGGGTGACCTGTCCCAGTAGGCCGACGTGGTCAACGAGCCATTCGAGATGACGTGCAGTCTCCTCATGAAAAGACTGCAGGTCACCTCACATGGCCCGTTGACGCAACGCCACACCAGTCAGGACAGGCTCAACCCGGACCCGGATAGCCACGTCCGCAGGCAGAGGAAGGCCAGTTGTTGTGAGCTCATCCCCTGCCTGTCTAGACGTAGGCATCCCTGCTGGTGCAAGATGATGCAGTGACAGGATCAGGGACAGGATTGCACACAGGCACCTCCGCGGCGGCCTGTGCTGCCTCCTGTCCCTGGTCCTGCACTGCACCACTAGCACCAGTGGAATCCCAACCTCCAGACCCCGTCTCTGTTGCTTGCACAGCCTCCTCCTCCACCAAACTGTTAGGCGGAAACCTGTGCAGTTCCCTCTGGGACCACTGCAAAAGATTTAGGACTACAGGTGTTTGGCAGTAAACCCACTTGGTAGCAGTCTGTACCACACAGATTCACTTGGTAGCTGTGGCTGAGCAGTCAGACTTCCCTCAAGAAGAGTTAAGCATTATGTGGAGTATACAAAATAGGGCAATTCTTCACAGTAAGACAAGCAAACACGCGACAAGGCTTCAGTGTAAAGATATTAAGATATTTATTTATAACGGAACATCTATAGGAAACACTATGGCACTATCACGGCAAACACTTCAACTACAATTACTCTACGAAGAAGAAACTACCAATCCCCCTAACAATAGTTCAACAAGTCTTAGCTTCTACCAGCATCACTTATTTGCAGACAGAGGTGTATGCCTCAACCTAGATGGCACTCTAATATTAGTTAGGACGGGAGAGAAAAATAAGCAGGTTACGAAGTCAACACAGTTCAATACTTCATGGGAAAAATGCAAGGCAAGAAGGCAAGAACCACCATAGATCATAAAGTTCAGAGGCCAGGCCCACTCGGAGAGAGGCAAGGCGATGTGTCCCAAAAAGTCTCTTAGTGGAAATGCATTCGAGTCTTTGTAGCAAATTGTTATCGGCAGATTGAACCAGTTCAGAACAACACGCTAGAGAAAGCTTGGAGGCGACCCTATGGAGAGGCGAGGATTAAGACACCTCACTCTATCCGGCAACAAGGGAAGCCTGGCGGTCACAGTACCTTGATTGTGGAGAGACAGCTCCGGCGGGGGCAGTTGTTCCTGGTGGTGGGTGCACGTCCGGTCTTTGCCAAGAGAAGAGAGGATCTTGTCGTAAAGTTGAAGATCGTTGCACCACCAGGGAAGAGACCCGACGCGGGGTGCTCCGTCACAAGGCACCATCTTTTGGTCGCAGTACAGGGGTAGTGGCTATCCTGTTGCCGAGGTGCTCTGCACGGGCAATTCGACCACTGCGTCCTGAGGCGAAGAAAAAGCAAAGGGGACTGGTTGTTCCCACCAGTCAGGGGAAGAGACTCTCCGGCAGGGAGATCTCCTCTGTCGTCGGGAAGTGGTGAGTCGGTTCAGCAGGGCTCCACCAGAGGTGTCGTCGTTGCAGGTCGGCTCAGCTTTACCCTCGTCGGATTCTTAGGTCCTGTGGCGACTTCTGAAGATCCAGTCCCAAAAGCCCTGCTTTTATGCAAAAAAACCCCATTCATTCAGCCTAGCTGTCAATCAACACATGCTAAGTGGTGAGCGGGGAGGCTCACCACTTGGGCCAATCACACCAGAGTGCGACCGGAGTTGGCAAGGCAACTCGGTCCAGGGTGCCTAAACCCCCTCCCACACCCCTGTGGTAACCCAGACAGAATGGCACCACTTTGGAGGGTCTCTGTACAGAGGCCCGCCAAAAGTGGAACAAAGGGCTCAACCTTTGGTTTAGGAGTCACAGAGACGAACACAGACGCCATTTTAAAAAGCCGAGTTCTGGCAGAAAATACCATCCGATAGACTTATTTAAGATAAGTAGACCGGAGGTATGTTAGAGATTAACGAGAAACAGTATCAATCTCTAACAATGGGAAGAATCCCATAGGGTTATATTCGGGGTCGAACATAACAAGTAGTTTCCACTGCCACCAGCCAAAACTCGACGAGGGGGGACGGGACACTGCCCCCTCGAACCACAGACCCAGGAGTAATCGAATTACCCCTACTAGTACGTCCACAATATGATGGTTTGTACCAGTTCTGTTAGTAAATTTAGGTCTAGTAAAGCCATTGGTGACTTTACATGCCCGGGGAGACAGTAGTCAGTCCTCGGGTATGGAGTCTACGATGGAGGTCCGCTAGGACGCCCCCGTGTTACGGCACGTAGGGTGCAGTGTAACACACATAGCAAAACATATGAGACCCTATGGAGTAAAAGACCCCATAGCCCATAGAACACATTGACATTCCAAGGAATTACTCACATTCATGACCAAGAGTGGGAGAAAAAGAGTCTCACTCTTGGCAGGATGGAAAAAAAACAAACTCCAGAAATCCAGCAAAGCTGCTGGGGGACTCACTAGATTAGGAAATTCAGCCTAAACAGAGAATTCTCCCTAACACTCGCCCCCCCCAGGCTAAGGGACAGGAGGATTTAATCCACTCCTGGATGAATCTCATACCTCTAGTCGATGACATACATCCTAGAGAGACCATCAGCATTTTGGTGGTGACACCCTGACCTGTGCACAATGGTGAAATCAAACCCTTGCAGGCAGATCGACCATCTCAATAGTTTTGGGTTTTCCCGTTTCATTTGCATTAACCATCTCAAGGGTTGGTGGTCAGTCTGAATGACAAAATTAGAACCATACAAGTACGGCCTAAACTTCTTCAGAGCCCACACGATAGCAAAGCAAACTCTTTCGATTGTTGCCCACCTTGTTTCAGGATCCTTCAGCTTGCGGCTGATGAAGCAAACGGGGTGCTCCCTACCTTTCCCATCCAGTTGACTGAGTACTGCACCTATCCCTACATTTGAAGCATCTGTCTGCGCAATTAAGTGTTGGCGTTAATCAGGCAGCTCTGAGTACTGGGGCTTGGCAAAGAGCCTTTTTCAGGTTTTCAAAAGCCTGATTGCACTCCTCGTTCCATTTAACCTTTTTAGGAAATTTGGGCGAGGAGATGACATTCAGTGGAGAAGCTATGGTCCCATAGTTCTCTATGAAATTCCTGTAGTACCCAGTGAGGCCTAGGAAGGCTCTCACTTGGGTTTGAGTAGTAGGTGTTGTCCAATTTTGCACAGCTTCAATCTTACTGAGCAAAGGCCTTATTTCTCCACCTCCTACCTCATGTCCAAGATAGACTACCTTACTCTGTCCAATTTGGCATTTTCTCGCCTTTATGGTCAAATTGGCTCGTCTAAGAGCCTGCAAAACATCTCTCAGGTGGGTTACATGTTCTTCCCAGGAATTGCTGAACACTGCGATGTCAGCCAAGTATGCCATGCAGAAGTCCTCCATCCCATTCAGAACCTGGTTTACCATCCGTTGAAACGTAACAGGTGCATTCTTCAATCCGAAAGGCATTACCTTAAACTGGTATAAGCCAACAGGGGTAGAAAATGCAGTTTTCTCCTCGGCATGGTCTGCCAGGGCTATTTGCCAATAGCCTGACGTCAAGTCAAATATGCTGAGGAACTTGGCGGCGCCAAGTTTATCCACCAACTCATCTGTTCTTGGCAAAGGGTGGGCATCAGTCTTGGTGACTGCATTAAGAGCTCTATAATCCACGCAGAATCTAAGCTCTTTAGATCCGGCCTTTGGTACTAACACAACTGGGCTAGACCATGGACTAGTAGAGGGCTCTATTACCCCGAGATCGAGTATCTTGCTGACCTCACCTTTGATGTGGGTTTGTACGTTTTCTGACATTCTGTATCCTCTGCTTTTGACCGGCAGACAGTCACCAGTGAGTATGTCATGCTGGCCCCAAGGGGTCAAGCTTGGTGAAAGCGAGAACAGAGAGGCAAACTGATTTAACATGGATTTGCACTCGTTTTGTTGCTCGGGTGTCAGATTGGAGGAGAGATTTACTCCTTCAATTTTTTCGTCTAAAGGTAAGCCTCTGAGGAGATCCGGAAGAGCTTCACTCTCTTCTTCTTCCTCGGCTGATGCTAGAAGCAACGCTCCTACATCGGGTCTTGAGACATACGCTTTGAGTCGGTTGGTGTGAAAGACTGTCGGAGCCTCCTTGGGATTGCCCAAGCCCACCAATTAGTTGACCTCTCCGAGTTTACCCAAAACTCTGAAGGGGCTCCATCCACTTATCTTGCAAGGGCCTCTGCCTTGTTGGGATCATAACGAGAACGAGCTGGTCTTGAGCGAACTAAATCATGTTAGCCTTTTGATCGTGCCAGTGCTTGACCAATGCTTGTCCAGCTTTCAAGTTATCGCTCGCTTCCGTCATCATGTGTGACATTCTCCTCCGGAGACCTATCACGTAGTCAGTCACTCTGACTGCTTGGGGGAAGGAGCACTCTCCAACCCCTCCTTAATCAGGGCCAATGGACCTCTGACGGGATGACCATAGAGAAGCTTGAAGGGAGAGTAACCTACTCCCTCCTGAGGGACTTCTCTATAAGCAAAGAGAAGGCCTGGCAGTAGAAGGTCCCACTTACGCTTAAGGGGTTCTTCTAAAGCACCTATCATGCTCTTCATGGTTCGGTTGAACCGTTCTACCAATCCATTGGTTTGTGGGTGATAAGCTGTTGAGAACTTGTAAGTAACTCCACAGGTTTTCCACATGGCTTTCATGTAGTGGGACATAAAGTTTGACCCCCTGTCAGAGATTACTTCCTTAGGAAACCCGACCCTAGTAAAAATACCAAGGAGGGCCTTAGCCACAGCCGGAGCTGTAACAGTCCTCATAGGAATTGCCTCAGGATACCTAGCAGCATGGCCTACTACAACAAGTATAAACCTGTTGCCTGAGGAGGTTGGAGGATCAAGGGGACCAACAATATCAATCCCTACTCTCTCAAACGGGACTCCCACAACTGGGAGAGGCACTAAAGGTGCCACATTCTTGGAGCCAACCTTACCAGAGGTCTGGCAGGTGTGGCAGCTCCTGCAGTGTTTTTCTACTTCAGCCCCCATCTTTGGCCAATAAAAGTAGAGACAGAACCTTTCCTTAGTGTTCTTGAAACTCAAGTGACCAGCCAAAGGAATCTCGTGGGCTAACTGCAAGAACTGTGGTCTGTTCTCTTGGGGTACTACAAGTCGTTTGTAGTCTCCAGGTGCAGACTCGGTCGGTTCACTGTAGAAGAGGCCATCTTCCCAGTGCAACCTGTATTTCCCAGGCTCTTGCCCTTCAGCCTGAGCTTCTGCCTGGTGGCGAAGACCTTCCAGAGTTGGACATTCTCTCTGTCCCTTACTGAAGTCTGCCCTGCTGGGTCCACCTTCTGCCTGTAAAGAGTGCAGCTCAGGATGGTCAACAGGATCCAGATCTCCAATGAGTTCCTGGCCTTCCATTAGCTCTTCCTCAGAGTCTAATTCTACCACACAGGGTTGTACCTCCCTCTCAGCCTCGGCTGGAGGTGGAGTTACGGGTGTAACTTTGGACAACCGCGGGGAAGTCCATGTTGGCTGCACTGGAATGCTGGCTGCTGGTTTCGGGATAGAAGTCTTAGGTTTCCCTTTCGTTTCTGATTTCTTGGAGACAGCGGCCGACATTTCCAGTGGAGCAGGAGTGATTTCTTTCTTCATCATCTCCTGGACAGTGCTGCGCATAGTCCTCTCTCTTACGTGTCTGGTTAGCTCCTGTAACCGTTTACTAGGAGGTCTGGGAGTATGCGATACAACTCCGAGAGTTTTCAAATCGTTACCCAATAGTACGCGTCCTGGTACCTCACTCTGTATGCTGACAGGTATCTTCACAGTCATGTCGTTACACTGGATGAGAACTGGTAATTGGGAAAGCATCTGCACAGGCCCTCCAGCTAACTTGGTGAGGCGTTTGGGTGCCTTAGCAACATCCTCGGCCTGAAAAAACGATTTATCCACCACAGTTATGCTGGCCCCAGTGTCCCTAATGGCAGGAGTCTCCTGACCATTCACCTGGACACTGTCCTTATAATACTCTTTAGTATTATCGGGGATAGAATTATAGACATCTAAATTCTGTTGTTCCCAGAACCCCAGAGATACTAAAGAAACGCTGGCTGAGACTCCAATGGGTTCGCCAGCTAGCAGTAGGAAGTTTCCACTTGCCATTTGGACTTCCTCCTCTGGAGCGAAGGCTAAGGAGACAAGCTGGACCCCTGAAGGTTTACCCTTACATCTGGGATCTCCTTTCACGTGATCAGTCGAGCCACAAACAAAGCATTTACCGAATGCTTTCTGAAATGGTGGCTTGTCTGACCTCCTTCCGGTTTGGCACCAGAAGACACACTATTCTGCTGTGGTTTTCCCGGTGGCTTACCCTTTTGGTTTTGTTTGGGGCCCTCTTTGGAATTTGAGTTATTTGAATTCTCTTTTGAGTCTTTTTTAGGCTGTTTTCCCTCATCCTTTTTCTGAGTTGCCCCAGAATCCTTATGAGTAGCCCTGTTGGCAACCCATAAGTCAGCAGCCCCAGCTAGCGGGTGGGAATCCAATTCCTTCGAATCAGCCAAGTGCTGTCTGAGCTCAGGAGAACAGGCATCATAAATCGACTCCAACATAAAAAGATTCTTCATACCCTCATAAGTGTTCTGTTTGTAACCCTTAATCCATGCCTCTAAGTTTTTCAACCCTTCACTCACCCAGGTAGCCCAAGGGGTACCATCATGCTTTTTGAGGGTTCTAAACCTCTTAAGATACTGGGAAGGGGTCTTCCCGAATCTAGCTATCAAAGCTAGTTTGACACTTTCGTAATCCGTCTTATCCGCCTCCCCCAACTCCATTACCACATCAGTCGCAACAGGAGGGAGCCTAGAGAACAACCAGGGAAGTAAATAATTCCCGGTGATGTCCTGGAGCCCATGATTGTACTCAAACAGTTTTAACCAATCCAACACATCCAATCTCGGTTCATACATACCCACTAATTCCTTGGGCATCCGGGGTCTTTTGGGACTGGAGCTCCTAGAGAAACCAGAGGAGAGAGAAGCATTTTCCATAGACAACTTTTTCATTTCTAACTCGTGATTAAGTTCTATTTCCCTGAGTCTTAACTCAGCTTGCTTCTGCTCAGCCTGGGCATTCATCCGTCTGAACTCGAGCTCTTGGTTTCGTTCAGATTGAGCCAAGAACCGTTTGTATTCTAATTCGAGCTTCATTTTTTCAAGTTCAAAATAAGCAGGATTACTTGTGGGACCTGGTATGGGCCCCGTAGGTAAAGCTGGTAAGGCAGATAGAGGAGCAGGGGAGAAAGTTTCGTTAGCCTCTCCGTCCTCGTCAGCCTCTTCATCGCTATCATCAGAATTACGATTTAGATCAACACCACCACTGTTATTTACATTTGCTGGAGAAATTGGTTCCTCTGAACCAGTACCCAGACTTTGGTTCGCCAGCAATCTCTCTATTAGTTCTAACTTCTTGCCTCTTACAGGAAGATTCTCTTGTCTACAGAGAGCTCGCAAACTCACACAGGTTAATTCATAGAATTTCGCAGAAAAGTGTCGCAAGCGGCTGGCGCAGAGTGTCCGCGTGCGATTGTCTGCGCCAGCCGCGTGCGCTAAAATCGATTTCCGCGCACAGCGCATTCATGGATTTTCGCATCCAAAACCAGCTGTGGCGCAGCGTGGCACAGCGACCCTGCAGCAGCGCCAGTTACGCCCCCAAGAACGCCCTTGCGCAAGGAAAAGCCTTCAAAATCCCCAAATAATCGCAAAGGGCTGCGCTAACCCTGGACCAGTTAACCGGGCTGGCAAACAGCAAACGCCAAGCGGGGAACGTGTATTTCAGTGGTTCGCGGGAAGTTCCACACGCGATTGTCCTGTGTACGTGTGCATCAGGGGTGCGCGGGAAGTTCCACACCAAAATCAGCAGGGTACGTGTATTACAGGGGTGCGTGGGAAGTTCCACACGCGATTACAGCAGGGTACGTGTATTTCAGGGGTGCGCGGGAAGTTCCACACGCAATTGGCCCCGTGCGAGCAGGGTACGTGTATTCCAGGGGTGCGCGGGAAGTTCCACACGCGATTTCAGCAGGGTACGTGTATTTCAGGGGTGCGCGGGAAGTTCCACACGCGATTGGCCCAGTGCCAGCAGGGTACGTGTATTCCATGGGTGCGCGGGAAGTTCCACACGAGATTTCAGCAGGGTACGTGTATTTCAGGGGTGCGCGTGAAGTTCCACAGGCGATTCCATCAGGGTACGTGTATTTCAGGGGTGCGCGGGAAGTCCCACACGCGATTGGCCCCGTGCGAGCAGGGTACGTGTATTTCAGGGGTGCGCGGGAAGTTCCACACGCGATTGGCCCCGTGCAAGCAGGCTACGTGTATTACAGGGGTGCGCGGGAAGTTCCACACGCGATTTCATCAGGGTACGTGTATTTCAGGGGTGCACGGGAAGTTCCACACGCGATTGGCCCAGTGCGAGCAGGGTACGTGTATTTCAGGGGTGCGCGGGAAGTTCCACACGCGATTGGCCCCGTGCAAGCAGGGTACGTGTATTTCAGGGGTGCGCGGGAAGTTCCACACGCAATTTCATCAGGGTACGTGTATTTCAGGGGTTCTGGGGAGTACTACACGTGAATTGGCCGTGTGGGTCCTCCCAGGTGTACGCTCGACAACCCCCGCGGCCCCTGCAGGCAGCCCTGCTCATGTCCCGCAGGCAGCCCATCCACCATGGGCATGCCCCCCAGCCAACCCACATGTCACCTTGCACTACTGATCAACAATGCATGTCTCCCACCACCCCCACCCCCCAGCAGTGCAGGGGCAGCCTCCACCAGGCCCCCACCCATGTCTCCCACCACCCCCACCCCCCCAGCATTGCAGGGGCAGCCTCCACCAGGCCCCCACCCATGTCTCCCACCACCCCCACCCCCCAGCAGTGCAGGGGCAGCCTCCACCAGGCCCCCACTCATGTCTCCCACCACCCCCACCCCCCAGCAGTGTGGGGCACCCTCCACCAGGCCCCCACCCATGTCTCCTACCACCCCCATCCCCCAGCCACCATGGGCACCCTCCACCAGGCCTCCACTCATGTCTCCCACCCACCCCCACCCCCCAGCCACCATGGCCATCCCCCACCAGGCCCCCACTCATGTCTCCCACCACCCCCACCCCCCAGCAGTGCAGGGGCAGCCTCCACCAGGCCCCCACTCATGTCTCCCACCACCCCCATCCCCCAGCCACCATGGGCACCCTCCACCAGGCCTCCACTCATGTCTCCCACCCACCCCCACCCCCCAGCCACCATGGCCATCCCCCACCAGGCCCCCACTAATGTCTCCCCCCACCCCCACCCCCCCAGCAGTGTGGGGCACCCTCCACCAGGCCCCCACTCATGGCCCCTATCACCCCCACCCCCCAGCCACCAGGGGCTGCACCACCAGGCCCCCACTCATGTCTCCCACCACCCCCACCCCCCAGCAGTGTGGGGCACCCTCCACCAGGCCCCCACTCATGGCCCCTATCACCCCCACCCCCCAGCATCCAGGGGCACCCTCCACCAGGCCCCCACCCATGTCTCCCACCACCCCCACCCCACAGCAGTGCAGGGGCAGCACCACCAGGCCCCCACTCATGTCCAACTCATGTCTCCCACCACCCCCCAGCAGTGCGGGGCACCCTCCACCAGGCCCCCACCCATGTCTCCCACCACACCCACCCCCCAGCAGTGCAGGGGCAGCCTCCACCAGGCCCCCACCCATGTCTCCCACCACCCCCACCCCCCAGCAGTGCAGGGGCAGCCTCCACCAGGCCCCCACCCATGTCTCCCACCACCCCCACCCCCCAGCATTGCAGGGGCAGCCTCCACCAGGCCCCCACTCATGTCTCCCACCACCCCCACCCCCCAGCAGTGTGGGACACCCTCCACCAGGCCCCCACTCATGGCCCCTATCACCCCCACCCCCCAGCAGTGCAGGGGCACCCTCCACCAGGCCCCCACCCATGTCTCCCACCACCCCCACCCCCCAGCCACCATGGGCAGCCTCCACCAGGTCCTCACAATCCCCAATCATGTGCGTTATGGTCAGCCTCCACAGCCAAAAAGCCCTACCAAGTAACCCATTCACCCACATGGAAATGGAAATTACATGTTACACCCCCAATGTTCATAAAGCTAATGAACCCATGTCCGTCACACACAATGGTTGCAATTGAATGGGAAAACACCCAACATGACATGCATGAAACCAATGAGATGATACCACACAGTGAAGTATGAAAACAAAATTGTATTAAAAAAAAGAAAGAATGCAAAAGAAATGAAACAAACTACAATGGGAATGAAAAAAAGATAAGCTGCATGTCCGTTTAAAAAAATAAAAACACCAAATCCTAATCCAAAAAAATGTCGTCCAAAGTCAAATGAAAAATAAAATCAATCCAATGAAGAACTATGTACAAAACATCCAAGGGTCCATGAGCCCAACTGAACAAAGGAAACCTACAAAAAACCCTAACTAAAATGCAACTATATACAAAAAGTGGAGCAGTGTCCGTCAACTCCAAATCATAAGAACAAACAAAGGAAACCTAATACTAAAGAACTATATACAAAGGCGGCGGCCAAGTCCAGCGGCTCACTCCGTGGTGTTCCGGGCCAGGGCATCATCGAACTCCTCTTCGATGTCCCGGAGGCGGTCCTGTTCCATGGCCCCGAGGGTCCGCAGGGACGACGCCGTGTCCTCCTCCAACCCCCTGCGGATTGCCTCGAGGCACTCGGCCCGCCTCAGGGCCCTCCGCATGGAGTTCTCCGCCCTGACCATTGTGAGCCGCGCCTCTTCCGCCCACCGCCGCTCCGCACCTATGGCGTGGCCCAACCGCTGCCACACGGAAGACACTCTCTGTCCTGGGTCCTCCTGCCCTCCGGCCGATGCCTGTCCCTCCGATGTTGAAGGCCCCGAGCCTTCATGGCCCCCACCACGTTGCTGCTGCTGCTCTGCCTCTGCCCGTGCACTGCCTCCTGCTGCCTGCACATCCTCTGCCGGCTGGGGTGCAGTTGTTGATGTGGCCACCCCTGCTGGACGTCCGACTCCCGACTGTGGCAGGGATGCCTCCTCCACCAGCCTGGCCGCACCGTCAGAGGCAGCTCCACAGGGTACCCAGGTGACTGATGGGTGGGAAGATGGCACAGAGGACGACTGGCGCGTAGGGGGTCCAGTTGAGGAGGGGGTCGGAGCAAGCCCCATCAGACGGAGGAATCCGGCCTGGGTGACCTGTCCCTGCAGGCTGTCGTGGTCAACGAGCCATTCGAGATGACGTGCAGTCTCTCCATGAAAAGACTGCAGGTCACCTCGCATGGCCCGTTGACGCAACGCCACACCAGCCAGGACAGGCTCAACCCGGACCTGGATAGCCACGTCTGCAGGCAGAGGAAGGCCAGTTGACGTCAGCTCATCCCCTGCCTGAAAACGGGTCTGGACGTAGGCATCCCTGCTGGTGCAAGATGATGCAGGGACAGGATCGGGGACAGGATTGCACACAGGCACCTCCGCGGCGGCCTGTGCTGCCTCCTGTCCCTGGTCCTGCACTGCACCACTAGCACCAGTGGGATCCCCACCTCCAGACCCCGTCTCTGGTGCTTGCACGGCCTCCTCCTCCACCAAACCCCCCACCAACCTGGATGACTCCGTGCCATCTTCCCCTGTTGGGCCCTGTGGGGTCCCAGCTGCCCCTTCTGCTGCCGAGGAGTCCAACTCCAACCTCCGCCTCTTGGACCTCCCCCCGGCAGCTGCGGCCTGGGACGCGGCACCGGACTCCTCACTCCCCGACGAGATGACAACACGGGAGGGGAGCCGGGCCTTGCGTCTCCGGCTGGCGGTGGGATCCCCGTCGCTGTGCTCCACAGCACCTTCTCCGCCCTCTTCATCAGTTGACGCTGCAGACAGGGAGAAACAAAACACAGGCATCAGGGCACTGTACAATGGACACATACACACATGACAGTTGCACATGAGTGGCATTGGCAAACCTCAGACATGTCATCACAATCCCCAACACACATGTCATTACAACTCGCACACATGAGCCATACTCCAGCCATATCGCAACTGCCACCACCATCCCTACACATACAACAGCATGAGCAGCCAAAGGTGAGCCAGACATCACATGCAACACAGGAAGTGCACCACACATGTACACACACCACCACACTTGCATGCATGTGTACACCTCTGCCAAGTGTCGCACTGTTCAGACGGGCATCCATGTCACATCTGCCAATCAGGCTTCCACATACCGCTGTCACATGCTTCCATGTTGCATCACTGTTGCACCCTTGTCAAATACACACACATGCACATGTACACAGTGCACATACATGCAGCCGAAAACAACATACATGCGTGACATCACGGACATGTCTACTTACATACACATTCATCCAAACATGTGTGCCCACACAACTGCATTTGGCATGCAAGCCTACACACACAAGCACCATCCATGTCTCACACATTACAGCCCTCGCATGTGTCAGCCCCACGGCCCTGTACACCCCCACCCATACTCGACCCCATACAAACAGATGTGCAACCTGCACACTACCGAATAATCACCACACGCACTGCTCACAATCAGGATGCATGTACACTCACCGCTCGACTCCAGACGGGTCTGCTTCTCTAGGACCTGGACGTGGAGCGCTGGGGATATGCGTTCCAGGACCCTCATCTGTTCTTCCGACAAGTGGCCCCGGCGCCCCTTGGCATCCGCTGCCTTCAAGAGGCGCCGGGCCTTGTTCAGGGTCCTGGACCTGAAGTCCTCCCAGCGCTTCCTGACATGTTGTAAGTCGCGGACTGCCACCCCCTCCGCGTTGATGGCAGTCACGATGTCAGTCCAGATCCGAGTCCATCCTTCCTTGTCGGCGCGGGAACTTCCGAAGAGGGCATCATACTGCCCCAGGACTTGCTCCACCAGGACACCAACTTCGGTGGCACTGAAGCTGGAGCCCCTCTGCCTCTCTGGCTGGGGGTTGTCAGTGGTCACAGATGGTGTTTTCCCCGACATGACAACCCCAGAGGCAGGAGTGGGTGGGCAACTGGGTCCTGGGGCTGGGCTGTGGAGCGATGGAATCCCAGTCGGGAGTCTTCGGTTCCAGAAGGGGTGGTCATAGCAACAGCACCCCTGGCTGATGTGCAGGCAGCAAATGGCAGTGCACGTGGGCAGCAGGCAGTCAGGCAGCAGCAGATGGCAGGTAGGAGCGTGCTCGGGGCTCTGGGGGGCAGTAGTTCGGCCTTCTGGCAGGAGCGTGGTCTTCCGTGTGCTTACGCGTGGCCAGCTTGATACGGAGTGATTTTGCACGTGAAAAATCCAACACGTCTGCGTGTAATTCGAGGAAAGGCCCTTAGCGCGTAAACGCGTCGCCAGCGTATGCGCGTCTATGAAGTCACGTGCACGTTGAATTGGGCACACGTTTGAAAATGTTGCGTGTGAAAAAAATTAAAGACACGTCCGAGTGTCAAAGCGTGTAATTGGTGGGAATGGGCCTAGCGCGTACACGCGGCAGTGACAAAGCGTGTAATTGGTGGAAATGGCCCTACACGCAGAAGTGACAAAGCGTGTAATTGGTGGAAATGGCCCTACACGCAGAAGTGACAAAGCGTGTAATTGGTGGAAATGGCCCTAGCGCGTACACGCCGCGTAAGTGACGCTGGACGTGTGGGCCTGTATAAAAGGTACGTGTAGAGCACCATTTCCTTGTACGTGGTTTTTCGTGGAGAGCGAGTGGGTGAATTCTGTACTTCTTGTCGTTTCACACGCGATTTACTTCACGGCGTTTCAAGTTCGTATTCCCTGTTACCTCTGACAGCTTTTTCTCTTTTTTCTCTTTTACTGGTTTACCTGGGCGTGTTCCCTCAAACAGTGTTCCCTTCTACTGTTGTCCTGTCTCCTCAGACAGCGTACAAATCTTCTTTTGGCGGGGGTGTTGCCAACCAAACGCGATCCTTTTTCACGCTCTTTTTCCTGGCAGACGGTGAGTCACGCACGTATCTAACATCTGTGCTTGCCCCGTGTGTAGCCTACCCCTTCAGAGGTCATTCTAGGCTGTGTGTGACACGCATACGTTCATTCTTGTGTTACTGGGTGCCACAGCGTAGTGCAGGTTTTTATTTCTGCACACGTGGTCTAGGAGGGGTTGCGTGCACGTCATCTCCGTTTTTTGGGGCTCCTGTGCGTAGCGTGACCAGTCATCTTTCCCCAGGGGTTACATTCAGCCTTGCAAGAGCACTAGGGTACAATTACCATCGGGTACCCAACCCCTTTGACCCCCAATTGCCCAGGACAATAGTTTACAGCCACTCCCATACGCACGTTAACATCAGTGCCATGGCTGGGAGGCGAGGATTCCGTAAGGGTGGCAAAGGTGGAAGAACCACAAGTGGTGGCCGTGGTGGATCCGGTAGGGGACGTGGTCGTTACTTGCAGGGTGAGCCTGTCCCCCCATGTGTGGAGGACCAGTCAAGGGCACCCATAACCCCCCCCTCCCGTTGAGGCTGATGTGGCTGACGCCATCCATGCTCAGCCCTTGTTGGACCAGCCCATTGTGGCACCAGACCTGGCTGACTCCATGGCTGACTTCTAGGTCAGCAGGCCTATGACACGTGCGCTGGTGCACGTTGATGTCATCATGCCACGTGCATCTGGGGCAGCAAGGTCATCTGCTGCCCCAAGTAGGCAGGGCGGAGAGGCTGCAGGGGCAGCTGCGGCTCCATCCACCCCAGCTCTCACACACCCAGCCAGGACAGTGTCGGTCCTAGTCCATCCTGCTGACATTCCCCCTGACACCATTACACTTGAGCCAATGCCTGCACCAACTCCCATGCTGAGTGTGCAATCCCACACTCCTGATACAGAGTCCACCAGGGCTCCTGCCCCTAGTGTCCAGAGCGGCGCAGGACACTCAGGATCACCACCACCTTCCAAGCGGAAGAGGAAGAGTGCTCGTCCGGCACAGGCTGATGCCCCAGACACGGCTACACAGTCCGGCCCGTCGAGGAAGCCCAGCTTCACGGATGACGAACTGAATGCACTTGTCGAGTATGTGTCCGCACATGATAACGAGATGGTCATTGTTGCAGGATCCAAGACCACACCTGCACAACGCCAGGCACACTGGCAGACCGTTGCAGACATCGTAAGTGCCCTTGGAATCGTGAGGCGCACAGCCAATGATTGCTATAAGCGCTGGAATGACCTAAAGCGCAGGGCAAAGAGTAAGCTGGCCTCAAGTCATGCCGCAACTCTAGTGACTGGAGATGGGTCTCCAGTAGTAGACATGGAACTCACTTCACATGAGTCAGTCGCTGGGACCTACGTCACGGAGGAACAGATCCAAGGCGTGGGAGATCTGCCTGATTACGAGGCATTGTTCGGTGAGTGCACATGCATGTGTGTGTCATCCATGTGCATGGTGTGTGTGAGGGCTTCTGTTTGTGTGCCAGGTGAGAGTGTGTGCGCCTGAGTCGTATGGGTCAGCCATGTGCTTCATGCAATACATCCTGCGCAGCTGCATTTGGCCATAGCAGTATCCCTTCTGCCAACAGTAGACATCTAGCCCAACTGCACGCCAGTTGCCCTTGAAGTGTCACCTTGCCACAACATTGTTGCTTATTTTTCACTGTTCATTCAGTCAGATTGTTTGCATTCCACCACTTTTACTAGGCATTTCGCAGTCCTCTAGTCACATGTCTGACATGGCTATGGTAAAGTGGAGTGTCTTTGTTACCTGGATATCATTTGTTCACACATGTCCCTGTGCAATTGGACCATTTTGGACTGGCAGCTCCAGGTGAAAAATCTAACCTGTTTGAATTAGAAAAGCTATTACATGCGGGAACTGGACTAAATGAATAGGTGCTGCCCTCCTCTCCATCTTCACTCAATAGCAATGGTACATGCCATCTGTGTGATGACATGTGTGTTTCACCTGGCAATCACAGGCCAATGTGTGATGCCACTGCCAGGCAGCATGCAGAAAATGTGTTCCTCTTCCATCTTGGTGTCATCAGTGTGTGCCATTTGCCTGCCCTTCATATGCAGTGAGGGTGCATGCATGGGAGGGTTTTAGTCATGTGGGACATGTGTCAATCAAGTACTGGTTCTCTTGCTTCTCAGCCCTCATTGTGTGCCATGGTGCTAATGCCTGTTTCCGTTTCTTTGTTTTTATGTCTTTGCAGGGGAAGACGCACCTGATACTGCTGGGGTTGTGGAGATGGTGCAGACCCAGGAGGGGTCCGAGGGCTGACCAACCACCAGTGAGGGACGTGGTGTGGTGGTGGGTGAGAACCCACAAGTGCTGCAGGTCGTGCTCTCAAGGGGTGTCTCTGGCTGCACCTCCCCCGAGCTGTACTCAGGTGTTGATTCGGATGATGAGACCTACGTGCCGTCGCAGGTGAGTGTTCCAGGGAGGGATTCTGTTCTGTCCCACCCACCTGCACCAGGGTCAGAACCCTCAATGGGGATATCAGTGTTGCCAGCTACGCCTTTGGTGGTTACGGATGCAGGGTCACACTCCGCGACATCTGATCCTGTTCCTGGGCCAGCAGATCAGAGGGGGAATGCAGTCCTGCAGCCTCAGGCAGTGCCGGCACAGCAAGGCGCAGTTCGCCTTGCCCCAGACAGGTGTGGTGCCCGCCGACGTGGTGGCCGTACGCCACCTGGCAATACCGCATAGGAGCAATCCATTTACGGTATGGCAACCCAACAGGCAGCATCATCCGAGATGATGGCTCAGGCCATGGATAGGGTGGCCACTTCCATTGTCCCCCCTGAAAGGCTGATGGAGCGACTACAGCAGGCAACCGACTCCATCTGCCAGTCACACAGGGAGGACATGTTGGCGTCCAACAGGGACAGGCGGGCGGCACTGGCGACTCTGCAGGAGGCCATCTCCATAGAGTCCCAGGGCCACAGGGAAGGCCTGAGGCAGGAGCTCCTTCACCTCAGGACGACTCTTGTTGAGCTTGAGGCTTCAACACACCAAAGGACAGAACAGCAGCTGGAGCGTCTCACCCGTACGCTCTCAGCTGAGATGCAGGCAACGAGGGCGGAGGTCCGGGCATCCCGTGAGTTGTTGCATGGGGACCTCCGCACACTCATCCTCCAGAACGAGACCTAGCACACCCGCATGCTTGCAGCCATGGAGGAGCAGACTAGGGCCTTGTGTGGGCTGCCTCCCATAGTGCAACCACCTCCGGATGCAGCTGCACAGGGTGATAATAGCGACAGCAGTGATACTCCCACAATAGGGTAGCCGTGTGGGCCATGAGCCCATGGAGGTGTTTTTTTTTCCCAGGATCCACACAGGTGGGTTTTGGTGTGCACCCTGTCCTCGGACCTCCTGGGTGGCCTCCCCAACCCCCCCGGGCCCATCAATGGCCATTTTTTATTTTTTAAAATTTTTTATTTTTATTTTTATTTTTATTTTTAATTATTTATTTCCCAATTTTTATGGGACAATTTGTTGCCTTCCGTGGTTCCTGTGGGCATACGCTGCATTGTGGCTGGGCACATGCAGGCTTGTCATGTATTTGGTTCAGATGCTTGGGTTTGAGTCACACACACCCCTCCTGCTTCCCGTTTCCATGGGCTTGCAAAGGGTGTGCCCAAGTGACATTGACGTACATGGTGACATTGGACTCCCACTACATGTGTGGGTAGTCTAGTCAATACTGTGTATACATTCCTAGTGCATATTGCTGTTGTGTTGTACACTGCATGTTGCTGTTAGGACACTCACCCGGGATCGGGAACGCCCGTGTCCTCGTGGGCGGGGAGATGCTTGGCGGCTGTACCCGCGGTTTCGCCTTGGCCGCGGGCGCCCTTTACGAGCGCATCGTTCATTTGGGGTGCGTGCCCGACCCCGGGCGAGTCGGGGTGCATTCAGGCATACGCGGAAGCAATGGGAACGGGCTTGTGGTTCAAGCCTCGTTTCCGTGAATGCCATTCCGCGCATGCGCCGGCTCGGATTGCGGGTCAAGCCTCGCTTCCAGGCCGAGCCACTATAAAGGCGCTTCCGGATCAGTACTCGCCGCGTCTCAACGCGGTTTGGTCCTGACCTCCCGCTCGCTACTGTATTCCTTGTCCTTCCTTGCTTCCTTTCTGGTTCCTGCCTTCCCTTGTCCTGGTGGTTGGTTCCTTTGGTCTAGGGTCTGGCTTCCCGGGGTTGGGTTTTGTCCGGTCCTGGTCTGTGCCTCCGGTACCTTCCCTTTCCCTTCCTGGCCATCCCCTTCCATTGCCTGTATACTCCTCTGCCCAGTGCTTGGGTGCCAGCGCCTCCAGTGCCTTTTTCCGGCCACTTCTGCTGTCCGCCTTTGCTGCCTAACCTCAGTTTCGGCTGCCTTCACTCACCGTCTTCAGAGGGTTACTGCAGCATCTACTACGCACTCAAGTCCGCTGTCAACATCTACCGGCCTTCCCTGTCCAGTGCTCGCACTGTTCTGGCGCCACGTAAATCCAGGGAAGTGTCCATCCGTGGCGCTAGGAATCGGACCCATTTTCAATCCTGTAATCAGGACGGGACCTGGGCCGGTTCTTGGTGTTACTCTATCATCTTTCTTTCTACAAGCAACGTCCTGGCGACCCCGGCACGCAAGCCTACAGGAAACACAGGTACGCAGCGTCCTAGGGACGCACATCTTGACAGATTGAGACGCCTAACCTCCGGTTCGGACCCAGAGATGGAGGGAACCTCTGATTTGAGAGACGAAATCAGGTCCTTAAGGGCTGAAATGACAGCACTTCGTCTGGAAAACGAGACTCTACGTCAGATGATGGTGCATAGGACTAGCACCACAACCCAGGCTGATTCTGCCATGGCACAGACGACACCCATGAAGTTCGACGGGGATTCTAGAAGAGTGGCCGAATTCTGTAACCACTGCAGGATTCATTTTTTGTTCCGGACTTCCCATTTCACCGACGAGAAGGCGAAGATCGGGTATATTCTAGGGAATCTAACCGGAAATGCGCTTGCATGGGCAGCTCCTTTGGTTTCTGCAAACAGTCCAATACTGGGTGATTTTGCCGCCTTTGAGAAAGCGTTTCTGGAAGTATTCCAGTCACCCAACTTGGCCGCCACCGCACAAAATCAATTAATGGATTTAAGGCAGGGTTCAAGTGATCTGATCTCGTACATCGGTCGGTTCCGTCAATTGGCGGCGGATTCTCAATGGCCTGAAGTAACACAAAAGACGCTCTTTCGGCGAGGTCTGAGAGAGGAGTACAAGGACGAGCTTCTCCATATACCAGAACCGGATACTTTACAGGTACTCCAGGAACAGGTCCTTCGAATTGATCACCGTTTGACTGAGCGGAAGGGAGAAAGACGTCGGTTGGAGAGGTCGTACTCCAGGTCTTTTACATCACCTGCTGGTGCTTCAAATACACCGGAAACGGGTCCGGAACCCATGCAATTAGGGGCACTCAGAGGACCTTTGTCTGCGATAGAGAGGAAACGCAGAAGGGACTTGAACTTATGCCTATATTGTGGAGCCTCCGGGCATTATTTGGGTACTTGTCCTTTACGTCCACTCAGGAAGTCGGAAAACTAATTGGCCTGTCAGGTGTAAGGAAGGCAATGACAGGCCCATCGTTCAAACCAGTCCTTCCGGATACCGATGGTTTCTTACTGCCCATGTCACCAGCAGCCCTTTTGGTACTCCGAATCAAAGTACTGTGGCAGGATAAGTCAACCGTAATCATGGGTCTTCTAGATTGTGGAGCATCTGGCAATTATATCGATATTGAGTTCGTCAAGAAGAACCAGATCCCTCTTCTTAAGAAGAAGCAAGCTACACCGATAGAGGTCATTGATGGGACACCTTTGTCTTTTGGTTCCATTCAACATCACACCGGAGTCCTGCAGTTGTGGATCAATGAACATCTGGAACACATATCTTTGGATGTGATTAAGTCACCGTCTTACCCGATTGTGTTGGGTTTACCCTGGTTGTTGTACCACAACCCTAAAGTAAATTGGGTAAACCGGACATTGACGTTTAATTCGGATCGTTGTTTGCTGGAATGTTCCTCTTCAGGAATATCTGTTGGGATATCCACTATCGCCACACAGACAGAGGTGAACGGAACATCTTATGTATACCAAACGTCTACCATACCTCCTGAATATTTAGATTACTCTTCAGTGTTTTCGGAACCAGGGGACATTCCACTACCTCCCCATAGAAGTTTTGATTGTGCCATAGATCTATTGCCGGATTCTGTGATTCCACATGGACGAGTGTACTCCTTATCCCCACGAGAAAGAACAGCCTTACAAGAATATTTAAACGACTGTCTTCAGAAACAGTATATCACCCCTTCCAAGTCTCCTGCGGGATTTCCACTGTTTTTCGTCAAGAAAAAGGAGGGTACGTTACGTCCCTGTGTGGATTATCGGCAGTTAAACGATCTTACCCGGAAGGACAGATATCCATTGCCTCTAATACGTGATATCCTGGAATCCTTGCACTCCGCCTGTGTGTTCTCTAAGTTGGATCTAAGAGGGGCGTACCACCTGGTGCGAATTAAGGCTGGGGACGAGTGGAAAACGGCTTTCAAGACACCCTTGGGGCACTATGAATATCGATTAATGCCTTTCGGACTATGCAATGCCCCAGCCATTTTCCAGCGTCTGATGGATGATATATTTTCGGATCTATACGGAATATCAGTGTGGGTATATCTAGATGATATACTGGTTTTTTCGAAAGATGAGAAGGAACATATCATACATGTCAAAGAAGTTCTCAACCGTTTACGTCAGAACCTCTTATACGCCAAGACTGAGAAATGTCTCTTCAATCAAGACAAGATTGAGTTTCTTGGGTACGTGATTTGCCGTTCTGGCATACAGATGGACCCTACTAAGTCACGGGCAATTCAAGAATGGCCACGTCCTAATAATGTGAAGGCCCTTCAGCGATTTCTTGGATTCGCCAATTTCTATAGGCGCTTTATACCTGGTTTTTCCAGTCTCACAGCACCTCTAACCAGTTTAACCAGCAGTAAGACGTTGTTTGTGTGGAACGTGGAAGCTAGTAATGCGTTCGAACGTCTTAAGGACGCCTTCAGCACCTCTCCCATCCTTCATCATCCCGATGAGAGCAGACCGTTCATTGTGGAAGCAGATGCGTCTAATTTCGCCGTTGGATCCGTTCTGCTACAGAAGGACCCGCAGTCAGATGTGGAATTCCCAGTGGCCTATTTTTCCCGGAAATTAACGTCGAGCGAACGGAATTATGCCGTGATCGAGAAAGAACTTTTAGCCATCAAATTAGCCTTTGAGGAATGGCGTCATCACCTTTTGGGAGGTCGATTTCCTGTTGAGGTCCGTACCGACCATAGGAATCTCCAGTACCTACGGTCTCTTCAATGTCGTACTTCCCGCCAGGCCCGTTGGGCGTTTTTCTTTTCCCATTACGATTTTACAATCACTTACATACCTAATGCTCGGAATCTGAAGGCTGACGCGTTATCTCGCTCCTTGGAAGACATCAAGCAAGACGGCCAGAATCAGCTATTACTAGCCCCAGAACATTTCTTGTTTTCCGTGTCTCATTGCCTGGATACGTTCTTACAGGAAACATTGGCAGACCCTTATAGACCGGAACTATTGAAACTACCCCAAGTTAGTGAGAACGAGGGGTTGCTCTTCTTCAGTGGGAGATTGTATGCACCCACCAACTCTCTTCGGGTTGCCATCTTACAAGCATTCCACGATTCAAAGATCGGGGGCCATCGGGGCATACGTGCTACACAAGAACTTGTCGCCCGACAGTTTTGGTGGCCAGGATTGGCCAAACAAGTCAAACAATACGTGGAATGTTGTCCAGTCTGTGCACAGGTAAAGATACCAAGAAGGAAACCACTCGGTCTACTCCAACCCATCGAGACACCGCCCTATCCTTGGCACACCATAGCTACTGATTTCATAGTGGAACTACCACCTTCCGAGGGCTTCACATGCATAATGGTTGTAGTTGACTGTTTTTCCAAGATGGCTCATTTTATCCCCTTCGCAAAAGTTCCCTCTGCGAGTTCCATGGCCCGAGCATTTCTGCACAACATATACCGGTTACACGGACTACCTGATAAGATCATCTCGGACCGTGGTTCCCAGTTCATCTCATCCTTTTGGAAACAGTTATGTCGTCACCTGGACATACATCGGGCACTTAGTTCCGGCTATCATCCACAGTCCAACGGACAGACGGAGAGGACCAACCAGACGTTGGAACAGTATCTGCGCTGTTTTTCCAACGCCTCTCAGACCAACTGGGCATTGCACTTGGACTTAGCTGAGGTGGCTTATAACAACTCGATCCATTCTGCGACAGGACTAAGCCCCTTTCTTTGTTCCTATGGACTCAGTCCTAGACTTTTTCCGTTTGTTCCTGTACGACCAAGCACGGTTCCTTCTGCTGATCAGCTGATTCAAGAAATCCGAAGACTACATGCTCAGGCGACTGGCACCCTGGTTAAGGCACGTGAGGACATGAAGGTCCAGGCAGACAGGAGGCGTACCCCGGAACCTATATTCAGGGTTGGTGGGAAGGTGTGGCTTTCTTCCAAGAACTTACCTGTTCGCAACCTACCTACGAAACTTGCTCCTCGTTTCCTAGGGCCCTTCCGAATAACTAGACGGATTTCCCCGGTGGCATTCAAACTAGATCTTCCCCCGTCCTGGCGGGTACATCCCGTGTTTCACGTCTCTTTGTTCAAGCCTTACCTGGATGACCCCTATAGGCGCACGGGCTCTCGTCCTGCGGCCATTGAGGTGCAGGGGGTTCCTGAATATGAGGTCCGGGAGATCTGTGATTCTCGTTTCCATCGGGGCCAATTGCAGTTCCTGGTGGATTGGGAGGGGTATTCGGCTTGTGACCGCACTTGGGAACCTGTTGGGAATGTCCACGCTCCTCGTTTGGTGCGTGAGTTTTATTTACGCCATCCTTGTAAGCCGGGGGCCCCGGGTCTTTCTGGGAGGGAGCATGGTGTTAGGACACTCACCCGGGATCGGGAACGCCCGTGTCCTCGTGGGCGGGGAGATGCTTGGCGGCTGTACCCGCGGTTTCGCCTTGGCCGCGGGCGCCCTTTACGAGCGCATTGTTCATTTGGGGTGCGTGCCCGACCCCGGGCGAGTCGGGGTGCATTCAGGCATACGCGGAAGCAATGGGAACGGGCTTGTGGTTCAAGCCTCGTTTCCGTGAATGCCATTCCGCGCATGCGCCGGCTCGGATTGCGGGTCAAGCCTCGCTTCCAGGCCGAGCCACTATAAAGGCGCTTCCGGATCAGTACTCGCCACGTCTCAACGCGGTTTGGTCCTGACCTCCCGCTCGCTACTGTATTCCTTGTCCTTCCTTGCTTCCTTTCTGGTTCCTGCCTTCCCTTGTCCTGGTGGTTGGTTCCTTTGGTCTAGGGTCTGGCTTCCCGGGGTTGGGTTTTGTCCGGTCCTGGTCTGTGCCTCCGGTACCTTCCCTTTCCCTTCCTGGCCATCCCCTTCCATTGCCTGTATACTCCTCTGCCCAGTGCTTGGGTGCCAGCGCCTCCAGTGCCTTATTCCGGCCACTTCTGCTGTCCGCCTTTGCTGCCTAACCTCAGTTTCGGCTGCCTTCACTCACCGTCTTCAGAGGGTTACTGCAGCATCTACTACGCACTCAAGTCCGCTGTCAACATCTACCGGCCTTCCCTGTCCAGTGCTCGCACTGTTCTGGCGCCACGTAAATCCAGGGAAGTGTCCATCCGTGGCGCTAGGAATCGGACCCATTTTCAATCCTGTAATCAGGACGGGACCTGGGCCGGTTCTTGGTGTTACTCTATCATCTTTCTTTCTACAAGCAACGTCCTGGCGACCCCGGCACGCAAGCCTACAGGAAACACAGGTACGCAGCGTCCTAGGGACGCACATCTTGACAGTTGCATTGATGTGTAACTCATCATCTGTGTCTACCTCCCAATTTGCAGGTCCCTTCCTCATGTCTACACAAGGCCTTCTAGTTTGGAGATGGGGTCCATGTTGGCAGCAGTGCACCTACAACTCTACATGGCGCCAACACTGCACAGTTGGTAGTGGTGGGAGTGCAGGCATTTCCAGGTGGTGAGACTACTAATTTATAACATTTGTGATGTCATGTTAATGGTAGTACCTGCTCAAGTTTGTTGTTGGTCCTGCATTACTGTGAGCATTTCAGGTGTTGCAAGTTTCAATTAGGGACACTGTACATTGTGACACTAGTGTCATGTTGTGGGGATTACTTTGTTTACCTGCAAATAGCATGACATGGCACGGTGTGTCATGTGGCGGTGCTGGGGATGGGTTGGCTGACATGGCACTGTCCTCTTGTTGCATTTTGCAAGTGGGTATTCATTTTAGCTGCTTGAATGTGTTTCTTCACAAAACTGCATTGGTGGTGTCTGTGTGGGTAGGGATGCACACATTGTAACACTTCCAGGTGAACAATCTCAGGCTGATATGGTTTTCACGGTTGATTCTCCAGACATTCAGGATCAGTGTCAGGTTGAGTCATCATTGATTGTCAGATGGAATGTGCCAGGGCAGTGTGCACTCCACAGGGGTGTGATTTCTATGTGAAGTAATTAGCCACTAGCTGTGTACGGGATGCCTCCCCCCGTGCCCTTTCCCCTCCCATGCGCAGCGGCTGTGCATGTGGTTGGGGATGTGGGGCCACCACCATGTCCACGGCCAGGCCCCGGCGTGTTGCAACGTTGTGCAGGACACATGCTGCCACCATGATCCTGCACACTACTGGGGGAGCGTACAACAGCTGCCCGCCAGAACGGTCAAGGGAGTGAAAGAGTGACTTTAGCACTCCGAATGTGCGCTCCACTATGCCCCGGGTTGTAATGTGGGCTGTGTTATATCTTACCAGGGGTGGCGTGGTGGGGTTCTGAATTGGCGTCATCATGTGGGGGCTGAGAGGGTAGGCACTGTCCCCTCTGGAGGTGGTGATTGGTATCATTGGTGGGGTTGTGACCTTGCTCAGTATCTGACATGCATGCATGTGCAGTGGCATTCATACTCACCAAGCAGCCATGTATCGCCATGCCGCCCAGCTTCTAGGTCCCGGCTTAGGGTGGACATTCGGTAAATGAAGCTGTCGTGGGTGGACCCGGGATAGTTGGCATATACTGAGGTGATGATTCCCTTGGCATTACATACTACCTGCACATTGATGGAATGCCAGTGCTTGCGGTTCCTATAGATGTGCTCTGATGCCCTGGGGGGATGTAGAGCCACATGGGTGCAGTCGATGGCACCTAGCACTTTGGGGAATCGTGCCACACCGTAAAAATCCAGGGCGGCAGCATGCCTTTCTGCAGGTGTTCTGGGCAGGTATATGTGCCTGCGGACTGATGGGCGTGCAGTGATGATGTTCAAGACCTGGTGTAGGCAGCGTGACTGGGTGGCCTGTGATACCCCACCCACTATGGCACTTGTCCGCTGAAATGATCCAGTGGCTAAGAAGTGCAGTACTTTGAGGACCTTCTCCAGGGGGCTGAGTGCTTGGGAGCACAGGGTGGGTGATGTGAGGTCATCCTCCCACTCACTCACCAGGTCCAGTATTATGTGTGGTGGAAACCTGTACCTCCCATACACCTGGTCATCAGGCATCCCGGAAAGGCTGGTTCTGGGTGTGAATATTCTGGCCCTGACTATCCTCCTCCTCCTCCTTTGGTAGCCCACGCCCACTGCTGCTAGGAACGGTATGTTCATCCTGGGTCTGAGCTTGTTATTTTGTTAGCGCGCTAATTTATGCGTTGCGCGTGTTGTAGGCGAGCGTGTGACCCGCGCACCCCTGAAATCCAGTACCCAGTCCAATAGCGTGTGGAAATTCCCACGCACCCCGGGATACAGGTGCGCTGACGTACTTGCGTGTGTAAGTGCCCGCGCACCCCTGATATACACGTACATAGGCCAATCGCGTGTACGCGCACTTTTGTCCAATTACACGCGATGACACTCTGACGTGCTGTCCAATTACACGCGATGACACTCTGACGTGCAGTCTTTCCACGTGTGCTCTGTCATCACGTGCTGTGTGGGAAACACCCGTGCGGGTCACGTCACAGACGCGCTTACGCGCTGAGGGCCTTTGGTCCAATAGAATCGCGTATGCGTGCTGACGCGCTTACGCGCTAAGGGCCTTTCCTCGAATTTCACGCTGTCGTGCAGGATTTTCATGTGCCAAATCACTCCGTATCAAGCTGGCCACGCGAAAACACACGGAAGACCACGCTCCTGCCCAGAAGGCCGAATTACTGCCCCCCAGTGCCCCGAGCAGCCTCCCACGTGCCATCTGCTGCTGCCTGCCTGCCTGCCTGCCTGCTGCCACCGTGCCCTGCCATTTGGTGCCTGCACATCAGCCATCTGCAGGGGTCCAGTTGCTGTGTCCACCCCTGCTGGAACTGAAGACTCCCGACTGGGATTACATCGCTCCACAGCCCAGCCCCAGGACCCAGTTGCCCACCCACACCTGCCTCTGGGGTTGCCATGTCGGGCACTTCCACATCTGGCACCAGTGGCAACCCCAGGCCAGAGGGGCAGAGGGGCACCAGCTTCACTGCCACCGAAGTTGGTGTCCTGGTGGAGCATGTCCTGGGGCAGTATGATGCCCACTTTGGATCGTCCCGCGCCAGCAAGGAAGGACGGGAGAGGATCTGGGCCGACTGTGTGGTTGCCATCAACGCGGAGGGGGTGGCAACCCACGACGTCCAGAAGATCAAGAAGCGCTGGGAGGACTTGAGGTCCAGGACCCTCGTGAAGGCCCGGCGCCTCGTGGAGGGGGGCCGGGGCCGCATGAGTTCCATCCAGATGAGGGTCCTGGAACGCGTACGCCCAGCGCTCCACGCCCAGATCCTTGAGAGGGAGACCCGTCTGGAGTTGAGCGGTAAGTGTCCAAGCATTGCTGTGTGAGACAGGGCATGTTGCGGTGTGCTGGTTCTCTGATACTTGCCTGTATGTGTGACATAGGCCATGTATGCATGTATGTGTGCAGGGACATCATGGTAATGCATGTGCGACCAGTGATGTGTGAACCACATGGTTGTTGCATGTGTTTAAATGCCACATGGGGAGCCCTATGCAGATTTTAGACATGAGAGCATGCCAGTCTCTGTTCCTGGACATGGGTGGGGGTGAGGGATGGGTGCTGATGGCAGGTACATATATGGTAGCCATGTCTGTGTGCCTGACCTGCGTGTCTGTGACTTGTGCATGCCATGGATGCATGACACATGTGTGTGACAATGCACAGATTCAGTGATGCAGCCTAGTTACCCTTGTATCCACTGTGTTTGGGGTGTATGGGGCCAGATGGATGTGACTGAGGTGAAGTGTGTGCATGTGATAGGCATGACCCATGATGCATGTGAGTTCCATATCATTGTATGTTTCAAGAGTCCATTGGACATGTATGGAAATGTCTATGGCATGCACCATGCCTGTTACTGTGTGTGTTTTGCCTGGACTGACCCATGTGTTGTGGAGGGACATGATGGAAGTGTACTTTGACAGTGGTACTCATCTGCTATTGCTTCCTGTCTAGGGGACCATTGTACAGTACCCTGATGCTTGTGTTCTTTGTCTCCCTCTACGCAGCGGCTAGTGAAGAAGAGGGCGGAGACGGCGCTGTGGAGCAAGGCGGCGGGGATGCCCCCACGGCTGCAGCGGAAGGGGTGGGTGAGCCCCCACAGGGGCCTGCTACGGTGGAAGACGGTGAGGAGCCATCCAGGTTGGTGGTTTCCACAGAGGAGGAGGAGGCCGCCACAGGGGCACACATGGGGCCTGGTGGGGGCATCCCTGCTGGTGCAAGTGGTGCAGTCCAGGGCCAGGGGCAGGAGGCAGCACAGGTCACCGTGGAGGGGCCTGTGCATGTCGCTGTCCCTGACCCTGTGAGTGCACCACCATGCACCAGCAGGGTTGCCCCGTCCCAGGCCCGTCCGCTGGTAGAGGGGATGTCCATGTCACCTGACTCCCCTCCACCTGCGGACGAGGGGACCCGTGTCCGTATGGAGAAGGTCCTGATTGGGGTTGTGATGCGCGCGGGTGCAATTCGTGATGACGTGCGTGCTTCCCGGGAGGAGCACGCACATCATCACAAAGAGCACCGTGCCGACGTGGCCCAATTGGGATCTTCCATGTTCGGGGGTTTCCTGCATGTGTCGGCCAATCTGGCGGCCCTCTCCTCCTCTGTGGAGGCTATACGCCAGTCGTTCTCCTTGCCGTCTTCCGGCCCAGATGCCACCAGGGCCCCCTGTGGACCTGCCCTGACCTATGCAGCCAGCTCGGTGGGGATCCCATCCCTGCCACAGTCGGGAGTCGGAGGTCAAGCAGGGGTGGACACCACAGCAACTGTACCCCAGCAGATGGAGGATGTGCCGGCATCATCAGGCAGGACACGTGCACGACGGCGTCGGTGGATTCCATCAGCCTGGATGCCGTCGTGCTGGCAGAGGCAGTTGCGTCGGAGGCAGCAGCAGAGTCAACGTGGGAGGCATCATGGCTCGGGGTCATCAACATCGGAGGGGCAGGCATCGGCCGGAGGGCAGGAGGACCCAGGACAGGAAGTGTCTTCCGTGTGGCTGCGGTTGGGCCAGCAGATAGGTGCGGAGCGGCAGCGGGCGGAAGAGGAGCGGCTCACGATGGTCAGGGCGGAGAACTCCATGCGGAGGGCCCTGAGGCGGGCCGAGTGCCTCGAGGCAATCCGCAGGGGGTTGGAGGAGCAGATGGCGTCGTCCCTGCGGACCCTCGGGCCATGGAACAGGACCGCCTCCGGGACATAGAAGAGGAGTTTGATGATGCCCTGGCCCGGAACACTACGGAGTGAGCCGCTGGACTTGCCCGCCGCCTTTGTATATAGTTCTTTAGTTTTAGGTTTCATTTGTTTATTCTTATGATTTGGAGTCGACAGACACAGCTCCACTTTTTGTATATAGTTGCATTTTTGTTAGGGTTTTTTGTAGGTTTCCTTTGTTCAGTTGGGCTCATGGACCCTTGGATATGTTGTACATAGTTCTTCATTGGATTGTTTTATTTTTTAATTTTATTTTTTCTTCTCCATGGAGCAATGGTGTTTGGATTTTTGTTTTTTTCTGTCGGATTGATTTCATTTTTAATGTGACTTTGAAGTACATTTTTTTTGGATTTGGTGTTTTTCATTTTTTGGGACGGACATGCACCTTTTCTTTTTTTCATTGGCATTGTACTTTGTTTCATTTCATTTGCATTCATATTTATTTAATACATTTTTGTTTTCATACTTCACTGTGTGGTATCATCTCATTGGTTTCATGCATGTCATGTTGGGTGTTTTCAAAATCATTTGCAACCATTGTGTGTGACAGACATGGGTTCATTTGCTTTATGTACGTTGGGGGTGTAACATGTAATTTTCATTTCCATGTGGGTGAATGGGTTACTTGGTAGGGCCTTTTGGCTGTGGAGGCTGATGATTGTGGTGATTGTGAGGACCAGGGTGCAGGGGGACATGGGTGGGGGCCTGGTGGAGGCTGCCCCTGCACTGCTGGGGGGTGGGGGTGGTGGGAGACATGAGTGGGGGCCTGGTGGAGGCTGCCCCTGGTGGCTGGGGGGTGGGGGTGGTGGTAGACATGAGTGGGGGCCTGGTGGAGGCAGCCCCTGCACTGCTGGGGGGTGGGGGTGATAGGGGACATGAGTGGGGGCCTGGTGGAGGGTGCCCCACATTACTGGGGGGTGGGGGTGGTGGGAGACATGAGTGGGGGCCTGGTGGAGGCTGCCCCTGCACTGCTGGGGGGTGGGGTGGTGGGAGACATGGGTGGGGGCCTGGTGGAGGCTGCCCCTGCACTGCTGGGGGGTGGGGGTGGTGGGAGACATGAGTGGGGGCCTGGTGGAGGGTGCCCCGCACTGCTGGGGGGTGGGGGTGATAGGGGCCATGAGTGGGGGCCTGGTGGAGGGTGCCCCACACTGCTGGGGGGTGGGGGTGGTGGGAGACATGAGTGGGGGCCTGGTGGGGGATGGCCATGGTGGCTGGGGTGTGGGGGTGGGTGGGAGAAATGAGTGGAGGCCTGGTGGAGGGTGCCCATGGTGGCTGGGGGATGGGGGTGGTGGGAGACATGAGTGGGGGCCTGGTGGTGCTGACCCTGCACTGCTGGGGGATGGGGGTGGTGGGAGACATGAGTGGGGGCCTGGTGGTGCTGACCCTGCACTGCTGGGGGGTGGGGGTGGTGGGAGACATGAGTTGGACATGAGTGGGGGCCTGGTGGAGGCTACCCCTGCACTGCTGGGGGGTGGGGGTGGTGAGAGTCATGAGTGGGGGACTGGTGGAGGGTGCCCCTGGATGCTGGGGGGTGGGGGTGCAGGGGGACATGAGTGGGGGCCTGGTGGGGGATGGCCATGGTGGCTGCGGGGTGGGGGTGGGTGGGAGACATGAGTGGAGGCCTGGTGGAGGGTGCCCATGGTGGCTGGGGGATGGGGGTGGTGGGAGACATGAGTGGGGGCCTGGTGGTGCTGACCCTGCACTGCTGGGGGATGGGGGTGGTGGGAGACATGAGTGGGGGCCTGGTGGTGCTGACCCTGCACTGCTGGGGGGTGGGGGTGGTGGGAGACATGAGTTGGACATGAGTGGGGGCCTGGTGGAGGCTGCCCCTGCACTGCTGGGGGGTGGGGGTGGTGGGAGACATGAGTGGGGGACTGGTGGAGGGTGCCCCTGGATGCTGGGGGGTGGGGTGCAGGGGGACATGAGTGGGGGCCTGGTGGGGGCTGCCCATGGTGGCTGGGGGGTGGGGGTGGGTGGGAGACATGAGTGGGGGCCTGGTGGGGGCTGCGCATGGTGGCTGGGGGGTGGGGGTGATAGGGGACATGAGTGGGGGCCTGGTGGGGGCTGGCCATGGTGGCTGGGGGTGGGGGTGGTGGTAGACATGAGTGGGGGCCTGGTGGAGGCTGCCCCTGCACTGCTGGGGGGTGGGGGTGATAGGGGACATGAGTGGGGGCCTGGTGGGGGCTGGCCATGGTGGCTGGGGGGTGGGGGTGGTGGGAGACATGAGTGGGGGCCTGGTGGAGGCTTCCCCTGCACTGCTGGGGGGGTGGGGGTGATAGGGGACATGAGTGGGGGCCTGGTGGGGGATGGCCATGGTGACTGGGGGGTGGGGGTGGGTGGGAGACATGAGTGGAGGCCTGGTGGAGGGTGCCCATGGTGGCTGGGTGATGGGGGTGGTGGGAGACATGAGTGGGGGCCTGGTGGTGCTGACCCTGCACTGCTGGGGGATGGGGGTGGTGGGAGACATGAGTGGGGGCCTGGTGGTGCTGACCCTGCACTGCTGGGGGGTGGGGGTGGTGGGAGACATGAGTTGGACATGAGTGGGGGCCTGGTGGAGGCTGCCCCTGCACTGCTGGGGGGTGGGGGTGGTGGGAGACATGAGTGGGGGACTGGTGGAGGGTGCCCCTGGATGCTGGGGGTGGGGGTGCAGGGGGACATGAGTGGGGGCCTGGTGGGGGCTGCCCATGGTGGCTGGGGGGTGGGGGTGGGTGGGAGACATGAGTGGGGGCCTGGTGGGGGCTGCCTATGGTGGCTGGGGGGTGGGGGTGATAGGGGACATGAGTGGGGGCCTGGTGGGGCCTGGCCATGGTGGCTGGGGGGTGGGGGTGGTGGTAGACATGAGTGGGGGCCTGGTGGAGGCTGCCCCTGCACTGCTGGGGGGTGGGGGTGATAGGGGACATGAGTGGGGGCCTGGTGGGGGCTGGCCATGGTGGCTGGGGGGTGGCGGTGGTGGGAGACATGAGTGGGGGCCTGGTGGAGGCTGCCCCTGCACTGCTGGGGGGTGGGGGTGATAGGGGACATGAGTGGGGGCCTGGTGGGGGCTGCCCATGGTGGCTGGGGGGTGGGGGTGGGTGGGAGACATGAGTGGGGGCCTGGTGGAGGCTGCCCCTGGTGGTGGGGGGGTGGGGGTGATAGGGGCCATGAGTGGGGGCCTGGTGGAGGGTGCCCCTGGATGCTGGGGGGTGGGGGTGCAGTGGGACATGAGTGGGGGCCTGGTGGAGGGTGCCCCTGCACTGCTGGGGGGTGGGGGTGATAGGGGACATGAGTGGGGGCCTGGTGGGGGCTGCCCATGGTGGCTGGGGGGTGGGGGTGGTGGGAGACATGAGTGGGGGCCTGGTGGAGGGTGCCCCTGGATGCTGGGGGGTGGGGTGCTGGGTGACATGAGCAGGTGTGCAGGGTAGTCCCCTGTGGTGTGTGCTGCCTGCAGGGGCCGTGGAGGGTGTACAGGGAATATCTGGGAGCACACAGCCAAATC
This sequence comes from Ambystoma mexicanum, assembly GCF_040938575.1. Lineage (NCBI taxonomy): Eukaryota > Metazoa > Chordata > Amphibia > Caudata > Ambystomatidae > Ambystoma > Ambystoma mexicanum. The sequence goes on from NC_090922.1 coordinate 290,774,344, forward strand.
GCGTGTAGAATTTCCCGCGTACTCCTGTCATACACGTGCCCAGCCAAATCGCGTGTGGAACTTCCCGCGCACCCCTGTAATCCACGTACCCTGACAAATCGCGTGTGGAACTTCCCGCGCACCCCTGAAATCCACGTACCCGGCCAAATTGCGTGTGGTACTTCCCGCGCACCCATGAAATCCACGTACACGGCCAAATCGCGTGTGGAACTACCCGTGCACCACTGAAATCCACGTACCCTGACAAATCGCATGTGGAACTTCCCGGGCACCACTGAAATCCACGTACCCTGACAAATCGCGTGTGGAACTTCCCGCGCACCCCTGAAATCCACGTACACGGCCAAATCGCGTGTGGAACTTCCCGCGCACCCCTGAAATCCACGTACATGGCCAAATCGCGTGTGGTACTTCCCGCGCACCCCTGAAATCCACGTACACGGCCAAATCGCGTGTGGAACTTCCCGCGCACCACTGAAATCCACGTACCCTGACAAATCGCGTGTAGAACTTCCCGCGCACCCCTGAAATCCATGTACACGGCCAAATCGCGTGTGGAACTTCCCGCGCACCCCTGAAATCCACGTACACAGCCAAATCGCGTGTGGAACTTCCCGCGCACCCCTGTAATCCACGTACCTGGCCAAATCGCGTGTGGTACTTCCCGCGCACCCATGAAATCCACGTACACGGCCAAATCGCGTGTGGAACTTCCCGCGCACCACTGAAATCCACGTACCCTGACAAATCGCGTGTGGAACTTCCCGCGCACCACTGAAATCCACGTACCCTGACAAATCGCGTGTGGAACTTCCCGCGCACCCCTGAAATCCACGTACACGGCCAAATCGCGTGTGGAACTTCCCGCGCACCCCTGAAATCCACGTACACGGCCAAATCGTGTGTGGTACTTCCCGCGCACCCCTGAAATCCACGTACACGGCCAAATCGCGTGTGGAACTTCCCTCGCACCACTGAAATCCACGTACCCTGACAAATCGCGTGTGGAACATCCCGCGCACCCCTGAAATCCACGTACACGGCCAATTCGCGTGTGGAACTTCCCGCGCACCCCTGGAATACACTTACACGGCCAAATCGCGTGTCGAACTTCCCGCGCACCCCTATAATCCACGTACCCTGACAAATCACGTGTGGAACTTCCCGCAAACCCCTGGAATTCACATGCCCTGCCAATTTGCGTGTGAGACTTCCCGCGCACCCCGGTATACACGCACACGTATGTTTTTTCTGCGGGTGTCCGTGTTTGTGGGTACCCCTTTGCACGTCATTTGTCCTGGAGGGCCACAGTATGGGACATTCATCATGGCAGTATATAGGTGCTATTTTTTGGCGCACCTTTTGGCGCACATTTCTTACAGGCGCAGAGACGCTACCGCCTGCTTTCTTGTGGCGGTCGTGTTTGTGCCTGTGCGCTGGTTTGAGCGTGCGCTTTTTTGCCCTATTCTATTCCATGAATACGTGTTGTAGGCGAGCGTGTGGGCGTTCCGCGCACTTGTACCCTGTACTTCCCCCGTGACGCCCACATTTTGGCAAGTTGTTCCCCATTCAGAGTGTTACGCCCCGTGTTCCGCCTACTTTTGTTGCGTGCGCCGCGCTATGTGCGATTTTCGCTGTCGCCTGTGCGATTTTCGCTGTGACCTGGCGCACGCAGTTAGATGGCCTGTGCGCCAACGTGCGCCGCGCACTTTTTTATCGCACATCCGATGGTTTTCTCGCGCACGGCCTTCCATGAATCGATGTGCGCTGCTTTTCGTGCGATTTTCGCACTTGCACTGCGATTTTCGCTATTCCACTGCGATTCGCACGTTTTTGGCCACTTGCGCCGCGCTAAATATTCCATGAATCGGCCTGTCAGTATTTTCACCTGACAAGGATTCTTTACTGTAAGTTTCCATCGTAGACATGTTTTTGAAAGTTGCTTTTTAGTGCTACGCTTTGTGGTTAGTTATCCTAAATTGTCGAAAAGCACTCTAAACTGTATACTCGATACAAATCCCACCGCTGTACACCAGTGTTAGGCGGAAACCTGTGCAGTTCCCTCTGGGACCACTGCAAAAGATTTAGGACTACAGGTGTTTGGCAGTAAACCCACTTGGTAGCAGTCTGTATCACACAGATTCACTTGGTAGCTGTGGCTGAGCAGTCAGACTTCCCTCAAGAAGAGTTAAGCAGTATGTGGAGTATACAAAATAGGGCAATTCTTCACAGTAAGACAAGCAAACACGCGACAATGCTTCAGTGTAAAGATATTAAGATATTTATTTATAACGGAACATCTATAGGAAACACTATGGAACTATCACGGCAAACACTTCAACTACAATTACTCTACGAAGAAGAAACGATCAATCCCCTAACAATAGTTCTACAAGTCTTAGGTTCTACCAGCATCACTTATTTGCAGACAGAGGTGTATGCCTCAACCTAGATGGCACTCTAATATTAGTTAGGACGGGAGAGAAAAATAAGCAGGTTACGAAGTCAACACAGTTCAATACTTCACGGGAAAAATGCAAGGCAAGAAGGCAAGAACCACCATAGATCATAAAGTTCAGAGGCCAGGCCCACTCGGAGAGAAGCAAGGCGATATGTCCCAAAAAGTCTCTTAGTGGAAATGCGTTCGAGTCTTTGTAACAAATTGTTATCGGCAGATTGAACCAGTTCAGAACAACACGCTAGAGAAAGCTTGGAGGCGACCCTATGGAGAGGCGAGGATTAAGACACCTCACTCTATCCGGCAACAAGGGAAGACAGGCGGACACAGTACCTTGATTGTGGAGAGACAGCTCCGGCGGGGGCAGTTGTTCCTGGTGGTGGGTGCACGTCCGGTCTTTGCCAAGAGAAGAGAGGATCTCGTCGTCGAAGGAAAGTTGAAGATCGTTGCACCACCAGGGAAGAGACCCGCCGCGGAGTTCTCCGTTACAAGGCACCACCTTTTGGTCGCAGTACAGGGGTAGTGGCTATCCGGTTGCTGAGGTGCTCTGCACGGGCAATTCGACCACTGCGTCCTGAGGCGAAGAAAAAGCAAAGGGGACTGGTTGTTCCCACCAGTCAGGGTAAGAGACTCTCCGGCAGGGAGATCTCCTCTGTCGTCGGGAAGTGGTGAGTCGGTTCAGCAGGGCTCCACCAGAGGTGTTGTCGTTGCAGGTCGGCGCAGCTTTACCCTCGTCAGATTCTTAGGTCCTGTGGCGACTTCTGAAGATCCAGTCCCAAAAGCCCTGCTTTTATGCAGAAAACCCCCATTCATTCAGCCTAGCTGTCAATCAACACATGCTAAGTGGTGAGCGGGGAGGCTCACCACTTGGGCCAATCACACCAGAGTGCGACCGGAGTTGGCAAGGCAACTTGGTCCAGGGTGCCTAAACCCCCTCCCACACCCCTGTGGTAACCCAGACAGAATGGCACCACATTGGAGGGTCTCTGTACAGAGGCCCGCCAAAAGTTGAACAAAGGGCTCAACCTTTGGTTTAGGAGTCACAGAGACGAACACAGACGCCATTGAGTTCTGGCAGAAAATACCATCCGATAGACTTATTTAAGATAAGTAGACCGGAGGTATGTTAGAGATTAACGAGAAACAGTATCAATCTCTAGCAATGGGAAGAATCCCATAGGGTTATATTCGGGGTCGAACGTAACAAGTAATTTCCACTGCCACCACCCAAAACTCGACGTTGGGGGACGGGACAGTGCCCCCTCGAACAACAGACCCAGGAGTAATCGAATTACCCCTACTAGTACGTCCACAATATGATGGTTTGTACCAGTTCTGTTAGTAAATTTAGGTCTAGTAAAGCCAATGGTGACTTTACATGCCCGGGGAGACACTAGTCAGTCCCCGGGTATGGAGTCTACGATGGAGGTCCGCTAGGACGCCCCCGTGTTACGGCATGTAGGGTGCAGTGTAACATACATAGCAAAACATATGAGACCCTATGGAGTAAAAGACCCCATAGCCCATAGAACACATTGACATTCCAAGGAATTACTCACATTCATGACCAAGAGTGGGAGAAAAAGAGTCTCACTCTTGGCAGGATGGAAAAAAAAAACTCCAGAAATCCAGCAAAGCTGCTGGGGGACTCACTAGGTTAGGAAATTCAGCCTAAACAGAGAATTCTCCCTAACACAAACCCCCCACCAACCTGGATGACTCCGTGCCATCTTCCCCCGTTGGGCCCTGTGGGGTCCCAGCTGCCCCTTCTGCTGCCGAGGAGTCCAACTCTGACCTCCGCCTCTTGGACCTCCCCCCGGCAGCTGCGGCCTGGGACGCGGCACCGGACTCCGACGAGATCACAACCTGGGAGGGGAGCCGGGCCTTGCATCTCCAGCTGGCGGTGCGATCCCCGTCGCTGTGCTCCACAGCACCTTCTCCGCCCTCTCCATCAGATGACGCTGCAGACAGGGAGAAATAAAACACAGGCATCAGGGCACTGTACAATGGACACATACACACATGACAGTTGTACATGAGTGGCATTGGCAAACCTCAGACATGGCATCACAATCGCCAACACACATGTCATTTCAACTTGCACACATGAGCCATACCACAGCCATATCGCAACTGCCAGCACCATCCATACACATACAACAGCATGAGCATGCAAAGGTGATCCAGACATCACATGCAACACAGGGAGTGCACTACACATGCACACACACCACCACACTTGCATGCATGTGTACACCTCTGCCAACTGTCGCAGTGTTGAGATGGGCATCCATGTCACATCTGCCAATCAGGCTTCCACATCCCGCTGTCACATGCATCCATGTTGCATCACTGTTGCACACTTGTCAAATACACACACATGCACATGTACACAGTGCTGATACATGCAGCTGAAAACAACATACATGTGTGACATCACGAACATGCCTACTTACATACACATTCATCCAAACATGTGTGCCCACACAACTGCATTTGGCATGAAAGCCTACACACACAAGCACCATCCATGTCTCACACATGACAGCCCTCGGATGTGTTAGCCTCACAGCCCTGTACACCCCCACCCATACTCGGCCCCATACAAACAGATGTGCAACCTGCACACTACTGGCACATCACCACACGCACAGCTAACTTTCATGATGCATGTACACTTACCGCTCGATTCCAGACGGGTCTGTCTCTCAAGGACCTGGACGTGGACCGCTGGGGATATGCGTTCCAGGACTCTCATCTGATCTTCCGACAAGTGGCCCCGGCGCCCCTTAGCATCCGCTGCCTTCAAGAGGCGCCGGGCCTTGTTGAGGGTCCTGGACCTGAAGTCCTCCCAGCGCTTCTTGACATGCTGGAAGTCGCGGACTGCCACCCCCTCCGCGTTGATGGAGTCACGATGTCCGTCCAGATCCGAGTCCGTCCTTCACTGTCGGCGCGCAAACTTCCGAAGAGGGCATCAGACTGCCCCAGGACTTGCTCCAACAGACACCAACTTCGGTGGCAGTGAAGCTGGTGCCCCTCTGCCTCTCTGGCCGGGGGTTATCAGTGGTGCCAGATGTTGCAGTGCCCGACATGACAACCCCAGAGGCAGGAGTGGGTGGGCAACTGGGTCCTGGGGCTGGGCTGTGGAGCGATGGAATCCCAGTCGGGAGTCTTCGGTTCCAGCAGGGGTGGTCACAGCAACAGCACCCCTGGCTGATGTGCAGGCAGCAAATGGCAGGGCACGTGGGCAGCAGGCAATCAGGCAGCAGAAGATAGCAGGTGGAAGCGTGCTCGGGGCTCTCGTGGGGGCAGTAATTCGGCCTTCTGGCAGGAGCGTGGTCTTCCGTGTGCTTACGCGTGGGCAGCTTGATACAGAGTTATTTGGCACGTGAAAATCCAGCACGTCTGCATGTAATTCGAGGAAAGGGCCTTAGCGCGTAAGCGCGTCAGCACACGTACGCGAATTCATTGGCCCAAAGGCCAACAGCGCGTATGCGCGTCTGTGACGTGCGTGCGCGGGCGTTTCCCTGTACTCGGGTGCATGTTACATGTCCAATGACAGCACGTCAGAGTGTCAGCGCGTGTAATTGGAGGATGGGGCCTTAGCGCGTACACGCGGAAGTGACGCTGGACGTGTGGGCATGTTTAAAAGATACATGTAGAACGCCATTTCCTTGTACGTGCTTTTCGTGGAGAGCGAGTGGGTGAAATCTGTACTTCTTGTCGGTTCACACGCGATTTACTTCACGGCGTTCCAAGTTCGTACTCCCTGTTACCTCTGACAGCTTTTTCTCTTCTTGTCTTTTTCCTGGGCCTGTTTCCTCAAACAGCGTTCACTTTTCCTGTTGTCCTGTCTCCTCAGACAGCGTACAATTCTTCTTTTGGCAGGGGTGTTGCCAATGCGCACACGCGCGTATTTTACACGCGATTTTTCCTGGCAGACGGTGAGTTGCGCACGTATTTGACATCTGTGCTTGCCCCGTGTGTTGCCTACCCCTTCAGAGGTCATTCTAGGCTGCATGTGACACGCATACATTCATTTTTGTGTTTCTGGGTGCCACAGCGTAGTGCAGGTTTTTTTTTCCACGCACGTGGTCTAGGAGGGGTTGCGTGCACATTATCTACCTTTTTCAGGGTGCCTGTGCATTGCATGACCCGTCATCTTCCCCCAGGGGTCACATACAGCCTTGCTAGAGCACTAGGGTATGAATTCCATCTAGTACCCTACCCCTTTGACCCCCAATTGCCCAGGACAATAGTTTACTGCAACTCCCATACGCACAACAACATCAGTGCCATGGTTGGGAGGCGAGCACGCGGTAAGGGTGGCAAAGGTGGGCGAGCCACAAGAGGTGGCTGTGGTGGATATGGTAGGGGACGTGGCCAGGACTTGCAGGGTGCCCCTAGCCCCCCATGTGTGGGTGACCAGTCAGGGACACCCATGCCCCCCCCTGGTTGAGGGTAACGTGGCTGACACCATCCCTGCTCAGCCCTTGATAGACCAGCCCATTGTGGCACCAGACCTGGCACTGGGTGACTCCATGGCTGACTTCCAGGTCAGCAGGTCTAGGCCACGTGTGGCGGTGCATGTTGGTGTCACCAGCCCACGTGGATCAGGGGCAGCTATGTCATCTGCTTCCCCGAGTAGGCAGGTTGGGGAGGCTGCAGGGGCAGCTGCGGCTCCATCCACCCCAGCTCTGAGTGTCCCAGCCAGGACAGTGTCGGTCCTAGTCCATCCTGCTGACGTTCCCCCTGACCACATCACACTTCAGCTAATGCCTGCACCAACTCCCATGGTGAGTGTTCATTCCCACACTCCTAGTCCACAGTCCCCCGGGGCTCCTGCCCCTAGTGTCCAGAGCAGCGTAGGACACTCAGTATCACCACCACCTTCCAAGCGGAAGAGGAAGAGTGCTCGTCCAGTACAGGCTGATGCCCCAGACACGGCTACACAGTCCGGCCCACCAAGGAAGCCCTGCTTCAATCGGGTCGAACTTGATGCACTTGTGGAGTATGTGTCTGCACATTACAGCGAAATGGTGATTACTGCAGGATGCAAGACCACACCTGCACAACGTCAGGCACACTGGCAGACCATTGCGGAACTCATAAGTGCCCTTGGATTCGTGAGGCGCACAGCTAATGATTGCTACAAGCGCTGGAATGACCTTAAGCGCAGGGCAAAGAAAAAGCTGGCCTCAAGTCATGCCGCAACTCTAGTGACTGGAGGTGGGTCTCCGGCAGAGGACATAGAACTCACTCCACATGAGTATGTTGCTGGGACCTACGTCACGGAGGAACAGATCCAAGGCGTGGGATACCTCCCAGATTATGAGGCATTGTCCGGTGAGTGCACATGCATGTGTGTGTCATCCATGTGCATAGCATGTGTGTGAGTGCTTCTGATTGAGTGCCAGCTGAGGGGGTGTGTGGCTGAGTGGTTTGGGTCACCCATGTGCTTCATCCAAAACATTCTGCGCACCAGGATTTGGGTGTTGCAGTATCCCTTCTGGCAACAGTAGACATTCAGCCCAACCTTGCGCCAGTTGCCCTTGAATTGTCATCTTGCCACAACATAGTTGCATGTTATTCTGTGTTAATTCAGGCTAATTGTCTGCATTCCACCACTTTCACTAGGCATTTCTCAGTCCTATTGTCACATGTGTGACATGGCTAGGGTACATGCCATCTGTGTGATGGCATGTGTCATGTATGTGTATTGGACATGCCAATCACAGGCCAATGTGTGATGGCACTGCTAGGCAGCATGCAGCAAATGTGTTGGTCTTCCATCTTGGTGTCATCAATGTGTGCCATTTGCCTCCCCTTCATACGCAGTGACAGTGCATGCATGGGAGGGTTATAGTCATGTGGGACATATGTCAATGAAGTACTGTTTCTGTTGCTTCTCAGCCCTAATTGTGTTCCATGTTGCTAATGCCTGTTCCCATTTCTTTTCTTTCATGTCTTTGCAGGGGATGACGCACTTGATACTGCTGGGGTTGTGGAGATGGTGCAGACCCAGGAGGGGTCTCAGGCCCGACCGGGCACCAGTGAGGGACGTGGTGTGGTGGTGGGTGAGAACCCACACTTGCTGCAGGCCGTCATCTCAAGGGGTGTCTCTGGGTGCACCTCCCCCGAGTTCTATTCAGGTGTCGATTCGGATGATGAGACCTATGTGCTGTCGCAGGTAAGTGTCTCTGGGAGGGATTCTGTACTGTCCAACCCACCTGCACCAGGGGTAGAACCCTCAATGGGGATGTCAGTGTTGGTAGGTCAGCCTTTGTGGTTACGGATGCAGGGTCACACTCCGCTACATCTGATCCTGTTCCTGGGCCAGCAGATCAGAGGGGGAATGCAGTCCTGCAGCCTCAGGCAGTGCCGGCACAGCAAGGCGCAGTTCGGCTTGCCCCAGACAGGTGTGGTGCCCGCCGACGCGGTGGCCGTATGCCACCAGGCAATACCGCATGGGAGCAATCCATATAGGGTATGGCAAACCAATCGGCAGCATCAACTGAGATGATGGCTCAGGCCATGGATAGGGTGGCCACTTCCATTGTCCCTCAAGAAAGGGTAATTGAACAACTACAGCAGGCAACAGACTCCATTAGCGAGTCACACAGGGAGGACATGTTGGCGTCCAACAGGGACAGGCGGGTGGCACTGGAGACTCTGCGGGAAGCCATTTCCATTGAGTCCCACGGCCACAGGGAAGCCCTGAGGGTGGAACTCCGTCAGCTCAGGGCAACTCTGGTTGAGCTTGAGGCTTCAGCTAACACGAGGACAGAACAGCAGCTGGAGCGGCTCACACGTACGCTCTCAGCTGAGATGCAGGCAACTAGGTCGGAGGTCCGGGCATCCTGTGAGTTGTTGCATGGGGACCTCCGCACAATTATCCTCCAGAACCAGACCTTCCACACCTGCATGCTTGCTGCAATGGAGAACCAGACTAGAGCTTTGCGTGGGCTGCCTTCCATAGTGCCACCACCTCCTGATGCAGCTGCAGAGGGTGAGGAGAGCGACAGCAGCGATTCTCCCACAATAGGGTAGCCGTGCAGGCCATGAGCCCATGGAGGTGTTTTTTTTTCGCAAGATCCAGACAGGTGGGTTTTGGTGTGCACCCTGTCCTCGGACCTCCTGGGTGGCCTCCCCCACCCCCCAGGCCCATTAATGGCCATTTTTTTATTTTTTTTTATTTATTTTGTTTTTTTTGGACAGTGTGCTGCCTTGTGTGGCTCCCGTGGGCATACGCTGTATTGTGACTGGGCACATGCAGGCTTGTCCTGAATTTGGGTCGGATGCTTGGGTTTGTGTGACACACACCCCTCCTGCTTCCCGTTTCCATGGGCTTGCAAAGGGTGTGCCCAAGTGACATTGACTTACACGGTGACGTTGGACTCCCATTTGATGTGTGGGCAGTCTGTAGTCAATACTGTGTATACATTCCTAGTGCATATTGTTGTTGTATTGTACACTGCATGGTGTATTGATATGTGCCTCTGCATCCATCTCATCCTCCTAATTTGCAGGTCCATTTCTCATGTCTTCACAAGTCGGTCTACTTTGAGACTGGAGTCCATGTTGTAAGCAGTGCACCTACACTCTTGCATGGCGCTAACACTGTATACTTGGAAGTGTTCGAAGTGCTGCCATTATCAGGTAGTGAGGCTACCAATATTTTAAGTCTGTACTGTCATGTTTATGGTAGGTTGGAGGTTGTGTAGGTGGTTGGTATTCTTGGTAAGTATTTGGTAATGTGTGTTGTTGGTCCTTCATTACTGTGAGCATTTCATGTGTGGCCAGTTTTAGGGACACTGTAGTTGGTGACACTTGGGGCACGTTGTGGGGATTAATTTGTTTGCTCTCACATTGCATGACATGCCATGGTGTGTTGTGTGGCCGTGCCGGGGAGGGGTTGGGTGACATGGCACTGTTCTCATGTTGTATTTTGCAAGTGGGTATTCATTTTTGCTGCATGGAAGTGTGTCTTTTGATGACACTGCAATGGTGGTGTTTGTGTAGGTAGGGATGCACACATTGTGACACTTCCAGATGAACAATCTCAGGCTGCTATGGTTCTGATAGTTGACTGTCCCTTTGTTCATCATAATTGTCAGATTGAGTCATGATTGATTGTCAGATGGTATGTGCCAGGGCTGTGTGCACTCCACAGGGGTGTGCTTTCTATGTGAAGTAATTAGCCACCAGCTGCGTACGGGCTGCCTCACCCCGTGCCCTTTCCCCTCCCATGCGCAATGGGCGTGCATGTGGTTGGGGATGTGGGGGCACCACCATGTCCACAGCCAGGCCCCGGCGTGTTGCAACATTGTGCAGGACACATGCTGCCACTATGATCCTGCACAGTACTGGGGGCGCGTATAACAGCTGCCCGCCAGAACGGTCAAGGGAGCGAAAGCGTGACTTGAGCACTCCGAATGTGCGCTCCACTAGGCCCTGTGTTGCAATATGGGCTGTATTGTATCTTACCTCGGGAGGCGTCATGGGGTTCCGAATTGGTGTCATCATGTGTGTGCTCAGAGGGTAGGCACTGTCCCCTGGGGAGGTGGTGATGGGGATCATTAGTGGGGTATTGGCATTACTCTGTATCTGTCATGCATGCGTGTGCTGTGGCATTTCTACTCACCAAGCAACCATGCATCGCCATGCCGCCCAGCTTCCATGTCCCGGTTTAGGGTTGACATCCTGTAAATGAAGCTGTCGTGGGTGGACCCTGGATAGTTGGCATATACTGAGGTGATGATTCCCTTGGCATCACATACTACCTGGACATTGATGGAATGCCAGTGCTTGCGGTTTCTATAGATGTGCTCAGATGCCCTGGGGGGACGTAGAGCCACATGGGTGCAATCAATGGCACCTAGCACTTTGGGGAATTGTGCCACCCTGTAGAAATCCTGGCTGACAGCCTGCCTTTCTGCAGGTGTTCTGGGCAGGTATATGTGCCTGCGGACTGATGGGCGTGCAGTGATGATGGCCAACACCTGGTGTAGGCACCGTGACTACGTGGCCTGTGACACCCCCCCACTATGGCATTTGTGAAACTTCCCGCGCACCCCGAAATACACGTACCCTGCTGAAATCGCGTGTGGAACTTCCCACGAACCCCGTAATACACGTACCCTGCTGATATCGTGTGTCAGACTACAGGCGCAACCCTGATATACACATACACAGGCGAATCGCACTGCTGGGGGGTGGTGGGTGTGGTAGGAAGGAGTGGGGGCCTGGTGGAGGGTGCCCCTGGATGCTGGGGGGTGGGGGTGCAAGGAGACATGCGTTGGACATGAGTGGGGGCCTGGTGGAGGGTGCCCCTGACTGGTGGGGGATGGGGGTGCAGGGGGACATGAGTGGGGGCCTGGTGGAGGGTGCCCCTGGATGCTGGGGGGTGGGGGTGCAAGGAGAAATGAATGAGTGGGGGCCTGGTGGAGGGTGCCCCTGACTGGTGGGGGGTGGGGGTGCAGGGAGACATGAGTGGGGGCCTGGTGGAGGGTGCCCCTGGATGCAGGGGGTTGGGGGTGCTGGGAGACATAAGTGGGGGCCTAATGGAGGGTGCCCCTGACTGGTGGGGGGTGGGGGTGCTGGGAGACATGAGTGGTGCCTGGTGGAGGGTGCCCCTGGATGCAGGGGGGTGGGGGTGCAGGGAGACATAAGTTGGACATGAGTGGGGGCCTGGTGGAGGGTGCCCCTGACTGGTGGGGGGTGGGGGTGCAGGGAGACATGAGTGGGGGCCTGGTGGAGGGTGCCACTGGATGCTGGGGGGTGGGAGTGCAAGGAGACGTGAGTTGGACATGAGTGGGGGCCTGGTGGAGGGTGCCCCTGACTAGTGGGGGTGCAGGGAGACATGAGTGGGGGCCTGGTGGGGGGTGCCCCGGGATGCAGGGGGTGGGGGTGCTGGGAGACATGAGTGGGGCCTGGTGGAGGGTTCCCCAGAGTGCTGGGGGGTGGGGGTGCCGGGAGACATGAGTGGGGGCTTGGTGGAGGGTGCCCCTGACTGGTGGGGGGTGGGGGTGCTGGGAGACATGAGTGGGGGCCTGGTGGAGGGTGCCCCTGGATGCTGGGGGGTGGGGGTGCAAGGGGACATGAGTTGGACATGAGTGGGGGCCTGGTGGAGGGTGCCCCTGACTGGTGGGGGGTGGGGGTGCAGGGAGACATGAGTGGGGACCTGGTGGAGGGTGCCCCACAGTGCTGGGGGTGGGGATGCAGGGGGACATGAGTGGGGGCCTGGTGGAGGGTGCCCCTGGATGCAGGGGGGTGGGGGTGTTGGGAGCCATGAGTGGGGGCCTGGTGGAGGGTGCCCCTGATTGGTGGGGGGTGGGGGTGATGGGAGACATGGTGGGGGCCTGGGTGAGGGTGCCCTTGGATGCAGGGGGTTGGGGGTGCAGGGAGACATGAGTGGGGGCCTGGTGGAGGGTGCCCCACAGTGCTGGGGGGCGGGGGTGCAGGGAGACATGAGTGGGGGCCTGGTGGAGGGTGCCCCTGGATGCAGAGGGGTGGGGGTGCAGGGAGACATGAGTGGGGGCCTGATGGAGGGTTCCCCTGACAGGTGGGGGTTGGGGGTTCTGGGAGACATGAGTGGGGGCCTGGTGGAGGGTGCCCCTGGATGCTGGGGGGTGGGGGTGCAAGGAGACATGAGTTGGACATGAGTGGGGGCCTGGTGGAGGGAGCCCCACAGTGCTGGGGGGTGGGGGTGCAGGGAGAAATGAGTGGGGGCCTGGTGGAGGGTGCCCCTGGATGCAGGGGGGTGGGCATGCAGGGAGACATGAGTGGGGGCCTGGTGGAGGGTGCCCCTGGATGCTGGGGGGTGGGGGTGCAAGGAGGCATGAGTTGGACATGAGTGGGGGCCTGGTGGAGGGTGCCACTGACTGGTGGGGGGTGGGGGTGCAGGGAGACATGAGTGGGGGCCTGGTGGCGGGTGCCCCTGGATGCTGGGGGGTGGGGGTGCAACGAGACATGAGTTGGACATGAGTGGGGGCCTGGTGGAGGGTGCCCCTGACTGGTGGGGGGTGGGGGTGCAGGGAGACATGGGTGGGGCCTGGTGGAGGGTGCCCCTGGATGCTGGGGGGTGGGGGTGCAAAGAGACATGAGTTGGACATGAGTGGGGGCCTGGTGGAGGGTGCCCCTGACTGGTGGGGGGTGGGGGTGCAGGGAGACATGAGTGGGGGCCTGGTGGAGGGTGCCCCTGGATGCAGGGGGTGGGGGTGCTGGGAGACATGAGTGGGGGCCTGGTGGAGGGTGCCCCTGACTGGCAGGGTGTGGGGGTGCTGGGAGACATGAGTGGGGGCCTGGTGGAGGGTGCCCCTGGATGCTGGAGGGTGGGGGTGCAAGGAGACATGAGTTGGACATGAGTGGGGGCCTGGTGGAGGGTGCCCCTGACTGGTGAGGGTGGGGGTGCAGGGAGACATGAGTAGGGGCCTGGTGGAGGGTGCCCCACAGTGCTGGGGGGTGTGGGTGCAGGGGGACATGAGTGGGGGCCTGGTAGAGGGTGCCCCTGGATGTAGGGGGGTTGGGGTGCTGGGAGACATGAGTTGGGGCCTGGTGGAGGGTGCCCCTGACTGGTGGGGGGTGGGAGTGCATGGAGACATGAGTGGGGGCCTGGTGGAGGGTGCCCCTGGATGCAGGGGGGTGGGGGTGCAAAGAGACATGAGTTGGACATGAGTGGGGGCCTGGTGGAGGGTGCCCCTGACTGGTGGGGGGCGGGGGTGCAGGGAGACATAAGTGGGGGCCTGGTGGAGGGTGCCCCGGGAAGCAGGGGGGTGGGGGTGCTCGGAGACATGAGTTGGGGCCTGGTGGAGGGTTCCCCACAGTGCTGGGTGGTGGGGGTGCAGGGAGACATGAGTGGGGGCCTGGTGGAGGGTGCCCCTGACTGGTGGGAGGTGGGGGTGCTGGGAGACATGAGTGGGGGCCTGGTGGAGGGTGCCCCTGGATGCTGGGGGGTGGGGGTGCAAGGAGACATGAGTTGGACATGAGTGGGGGCCTGGTGGAGGGTGCCCCTTACTGGTGGGGCGTGGGGGTGCAGGGAGACATGAGGGGGGGCCTGGTGGAGGGTGCCCCACAGTGCTGGGGGTGGGGGTGCAGGGGGACATGAGTGGGGGCCTGGTGGAGGGTGCCCCTGGATGCAGGGGGGTGGGGGTGCTGGGAGACATGAGTGGGGGCCTGGTGGAGGGTGCCCCTGACTGGTGGGGGGTGGGGGTGCTGGGAGACATGAGTGGGGGCCTGGTGGAGGGTGCCCCTGGATGCAGGGGGGTGGGGGTGCAGGGAGACATGAGTGGTGGCCTGGTGGAGGGTGCCCAACAGTGCTGGGGGGTGGGGGTGCAGGGAGACATGAGTGGGGGCCTGGTGGAGGATGCCCCTGGATGCAGAGGGGTGGGGGTGCAGGGAGACATGAGTGGGGGCCTGATGGAGGGTGCCCCTGACTGGTGGGGGCTGGGGGTTCTGGGAGACATGAGTGGGGGCCTGGTAGAGGGTGCCCCTGGATGCTGGGGGGTGGTGGTGCAAGGAGACATGAGTTGGACATGAGTGGGGGCCTGGTGGAGGGTGCCCCTGACTGGTGGGGGGCGGGGGTGCAGGGAGACATAAGTGGGGGCCTGGTGGAGGGTGCCCCGGGATGCAGGGGGGTGGGGGTGCTGGGAGACATGAGTGGGGGCCTGGTGGAGGATGCCCCGCAGTGCTGGGGGCTGGTGGTGCAGGGAGACATGAGTGGAGGCCTGGTGGAGGGTGCCCCACAGTGCTGGGGGTGGGGGTGCAGGGGGACATGAGTGGGGGCCTGGTGGAGGGTGCCCCTGGATGCAGGGGGGTGGGGGTGCTGGGAGACATGAGTGGGGGCCTGGTGGAGGGTGCCCCTGATTGGTGGGGGGTGGGGGTGCTGGGAGACATGAGTGGGGGCCTGATGGAGGGTGCCCCTGGATGCAGGGGGGTGGGGGTGCAGGGAGACATGAGTGGGGGCCTGGTGGAGAGTGCCCCACAGTGCTGGGGGGTGGGGGTGCAGGGAGACATGAGTGGGGGCCTGGTGGAGGGTGCCCCTGAATGCAGAGGGGTGGGGGTGCAGGGAGACATGAGTGGGGGCCTGATGAAGGGTGCCCCTGACTGGTGGGGGCTGGCGGTTCTGGGAGACATGAGTGGGGGCCTGGTGGAGGGTGCCCCTGGATGCTGGGGGGTGGGGGTGCAAGGAGACATGAGTTGGACATGAGTGGGGGCCTGGTGGAGGGTGCCCCTGACTGGTGGGGGTGGGGGTGCAGGGAGACATGAGTGGGGGCCTGGTGGAGGGTGCCCCTGGATGCAGGGGGGTGGGAGCACTGGGAGACATGAGTGGGGGCCTGGTGCAGGGTGCCCCACAGTGCTGGGGGCTGGGGTGCAGGGAGACATGAGTGGGGGCCTGGTGGAGGGAGCCCCTGACTGGTGGGGGGTGGGGGTGCTGGGAGACATGGGTGGGGGCCTGGTGGAGGGTGCCCCACAGTGCTGGGGGTGGGGGTGCAGGGGGACATGCGTGGGGGCCTGGTGGAGGGTGCCCCTGGATGCAGGGGGGTGGGGGTGCTGGGAGACATAAGTGGGGGCCTGGTGGAGGGTGCCCCTAACTGGTGGGGATTGGGGGTGCTGGGAGACATGAGTGGGGGCCTGGTGGAGGGTGCCCCTGGATGCAGGGGGGTGGGGTTGCAGGGAGACATGAGTGGGAGCCTGGTGGAGGGTGCCCCACAGTGCTGGGGGGTGGGGGTGCAGGGAGACATGAGTGGGGGCCTGGTGGAGGGTGCCCCTGGATGCAGAGGGGTGGGGGTGCAGGGAGACATGAGTGGGGGCCTGGTGGAGGTGCCCCTGGATGCAGGGGGTTGGGGGTGCTGGGAGACATAAGTGGGGGCCTGGTGGAGGGTGCCCCTGACTGGTGGGGGGTGGGGGTGCTGGGAGACATGAGTGGGGGCCTGGTGGAGGGTGCCCCTGGATGCAGGGGGGTGGGGGTGCAGGGAGACATGAGTGGGGGCCTGGTGGAGGGTGCCCCTGAATGCAGAGGGGTGGGGGTGCAGGGAGACATGAGTGGGGGCCTGATGAAGGGTGCCCCTGACTGGTGGGGGCTGGCGGTTCTGGGAGACATGAGTGGGGGCCTGGTGGAGGGTGCCCCTGGATGCTGGGGGGTGGGGGTGCAAGGAGACATGAGTTGGACATGAGTGGGGGCCTGGTGGAGGGTGCCCCTGACTGGTGGGGGGTGGGGGTGCAGGGAGACATGAGTGGGGGCCTGGTGGAGGGTGCCCCTGGATGCAGGGGGGTGGGAGCACTGGGAGACATGAGTGGGGGCCTGGTGCAGGGTGCCCCACAGTGCTGGGGGCTGGGGTGCAGGGAGACATGAGTGGGGGCCTGGTGGAGGGAGCCCCTGACTGGTGGGGGGTGGGGGTGCTGGGAGACATGGGTGGGGGCCTGGTGGAGGGTGCCCCACAGTGCTGGGGGTGGGGGTGCAGGGGGACATGCGTGGGGGCCTGGTGGAGGGTGCCCCTGGATGCAGGGGGGTGGGGGTGCTGGGAGACATAAGTGGGGGCCTGGTGGAGGGTGCCCCTAACTGGTGGGGATTGGGGGTGCTGGGAGACATGAGTGGGGGCCTGGTGGAGGGTGCCCCTGGATGCAGGGGGGTGGGGTTGCAGGGAGACATGAGTGGGAGCCTGGTGGAGGGTGCCCCACAGTGCTGGGGGGTGGGGGTGCAGGGAGACATGAGTGGGGGCCTGGTGGAGGGTGCCCCTGGATGCAGAGGGGTGGGGGTGCAGGGAGACATGAGTGGGGGCCTGGTGGAGGTGCCCCTGGATGCAGGGGGTTGGGGGTGCTGGGAGACATAAGTGGGGGCCTGGTGGAGGGTGCCCCTGACTGGTGGGGGGTGTGGGGTGCTGGGAGACATGAGTGGGGGCCTGGTGGAGGGTGCCCCTGGATGCAGGGGGGTGGGGGTGCAGGGAGACATGAGTGGGGGCCTGATGGAGGGTGTCACTGGATGCTGGGGGTGGGGGTGCAAGGAGACATGAGTTGGACATGAGTGGGGGCCTGGTGGAGGGTGCCCCTGACTGGTGGGGGTGGGGGTGCAGGGAGACATGAGTGGGGGCCTGGTGGAGGGTGCCCCTGGATGCTGGGGGGTGGGAGTGCAAGGAGACATGAGTTGGACATGAGTGGGGGCCTGGTGGAGGGTGCCCCTGACTGGTGGGGGGTGGGGGTGCAGGGAGACATGAGTGGGGGCCTGGTGGAGGGTGCCCCTGACCGGTGGGGGGTGGGGGTGCTGGGAGACATGAGTGGGGGCCTTTTGGAGGGTGCCCCTGGATGCAGGGGGGTGGGGGTGCAGGGAGACATGAGTGGGGGCCTGATGGAGGGTGCCACTGGATGCTGGGGGTGGGGGTGCAAGGAGACATGAGTTGGACATGAGTGGGGGCCTGGTGGAGGGTGCCCCTGACTGGTGGGGGTGGGGGTGCAGGGAGACATGAGTGGGGGCCTGGTGGAGGGTGCCCCTGGATGCTGGGGGGTGGGAGTGCAAGGAGACATGAGTTGGACATGAGTGGGGGCCTGGTGGAGGGTGCCCCTGACTGGTGGGGGGTGGGGGTGCAGGGAGACATGAGTGGGGGCCTGGTGGGGGGTGCCCCGGGATGCAGGGGGGTGGGGGTGCTGGGAGACATGATTGGGGCCTGGTGGAGGGTTCCCCACAGTGCTGGGGGGTGGGGGTGCAGGGAGACATGAGTGCGGGCCTGGTGGAGGGTGCCCCTGACTGGTGGGGGTGGGGGTGCTGGGAGACATGAGTGGGGGCCTGATGGAGGGTGCCCCTGGATGATGGGGGGTGGGGGTGCAAGGGGACATGAGTTGGACATGAGTGGGGGCCTGGTGGAGGGTGCCCCTGACTGGTGGGGGGTGGAGGTGCAGGGAGACATGAGTGGGGGCCTGGTGGAGGGTGCCCCACAGTGCTGGGGGTGGGGGTGCAGGGGGACATGAGTGGGGGCCTGGTGGAGGGTGCCCCTGGATGCAGGGGGGTGGGGGTGTTGGGAGACATGAGTGGGGACCTGGTGGAGGGTGCCCCTGACTGGGGGGGGGGTGGGGGTGCTGAGAGACATGGTGGGGGCTGGGTGAGGGTGCCCTTGGATGCAGGGGGTTGGGGGTGCAGGGAGACATGAGTGGGGGCCTGGTGGAGGGTGCCCCACAGTGCTGGGGGGCGGGGGTGCAGGGAGACATGAGTGGGGGCCTGGTGGAGGGTGCCCCTGGATGCAGAGGGGTGGGGCTGCAGGGAGACATGAGTGGGGGCCTGATGGAGGGTGCCCCTGACTGGTGGGGGCTGGGATTTCTGGGAGACATGAGTGGGGGCCTGGTGGACGGGGCCCCTTAATGCTGGGGGGTGGGGGTGCAAGGAGACAGGAGTTGGACATGAGTGGGGGCCTGGTGGAGGGTACCCCACAGTGCTGGGGGGTGGGGATGCAGGGAGAAATGAGTGGGGGCCTGGTGGAGGGTGCCCCTGGATGCAGGGGGGTGAGGATGCAGGGAGACATGAGTGGGGGCCTGGTGGAGGGTGCCCCTGGATGCTAGGGGGTGGGGGTGCAAGGAGACATGAGTTGTACATGAGTGGGGGCCTGGTGGAGGGTGCCACTGACTGGTGGGGGGTGGGGGTGCAAGGAGACATGAGTGGGGGCCTGGTGGAGGGTGCCCCTGGATGCTGGGGGGTGGGGGTGCAAGGAGACATGAGTTGAACATGAGTGGGGGCCTGGTGGAGGGTGCCCCTGACTGGTGGGGGGTGGGGGTGCAGGGAGACATGGGTGGGGCCTGGTGGAGGGTGCCCCTGGATGCTGGGGGGTGGGGGTGCAAGGACACATGAGTTGGACATGAGTGGGGGCCTGGTGGAGGGTGCCCCTGACTGGCAGGGTGTGGGGGTGCTGGGAGACATGAGTGGGGGTCTGGTGGAGGGTGCCCCTGGATGCTGGGGGGTGGGGGTGCAAGGAGACATGAGTTGGACATGAATGGGGGGCCTGGTAGAGGGTGCAGCTGACTGGTGGGGGTGTAGGGAGACATGAGTGGGGGCCTGGTGGAGGGTGCCCCTGGATGCTGGGGGGTGGGGGGTGCAAGGAGACATGAGTTGGACATGAGTGGGGGCCTGGTGGAGGGTGCCCCTGACTGGTGGGGGGTGGGGGTGCAGGGAGACATGAGTGGGGGCCTGGTGGAGGGTGCCCCTGGATGCATTGGTTGGGGGTGCTGGGAGACATGAGTGGGGGCCTGGTGGAGGGTGCCCCTGACTGGCAGGGTGTGGGGGTGCTGGGAGACATGAGTGGGGGCCTGGTGGAGGGTGCCCCTGGATGCTGGGGGGTGGGGGTGCAAGGAGACATGAGTTGGACATGAGTGGGGGCCTGGTGGAGGGTGCCCCTGACTGGTGAGGGTGGGGGTGCAGGGAGACATGAGTAGGGGCCTGGTGGAGGGTGCCCCACAGTGCTGGGGGGTGGGGGTGCAGGGGGACATGAGTGGGGGCCTGGTGGAGGGTGCCCCTGGATGTAGGGGGGTTGGGGTGCTGGGAGACATGAGTTGGGGCCTGGTGGAGGGTGCCCCTGACTGGTGGGGGGTGGGAGTGCGTGGAGACATGAGTGGGGGCCTGGTGGAGGGTGCCCCTGGATGCAGGGGGGTGGGGTGCAAAGAGACATGAGTTGGACATGAGTGGGGGCCTGGTGGAGGGTGCCCCTGACTGGTGGGGGGCGGGGGTGCAGGGAGACATAAGTGGGGGCCTGGTGGAGGGTGCCCCGGGATGCAGGGGGGTGGGGGTGCTGGGAGACATGAGTGGGGGCCTGGTGGAGGGTGCCCCGCAGTGCTGGGGGCTGGTGGTGCAGGGAGACATGAGTGGAGGCCTGGTGGAGGGTGCCCCACAGTGCTGGGGGTGGGGGTGCAGGGGGACATGAGTGGGGGCCTGGTGGAGGGTGCCCCTGGATGCAGGGGGGTGGGGGTGCTGGGAGACATGAGTGGGGGCCTGGTGGAGGGTGCCCCTGATTGGTGGGGGGTGGGGGTGCTGGGAGACATGAGTGGGGGCCTGATGGAGGGTGCCCCTGGATGCAGGGGGGTGGGGGTGCAGGGAGACATGAGTGGGGGCCTGGTGGAGAGTGCCCCACAGTGCTGGGGGGTGGGGGTGCAGGGAGACATGAGTGGGGGCCTGGTGGAGGGTGCCCCTGAATGCAGAGGGGTGGGGGTGCAGGGAGACATGAGTGGGGGCCTGATGAAGGGTGCCCCTGACTGGTGGGGGCTGGCGGTTCTGGGAGACATGAGTGGGGGCCTGGTGGAGGGTGCCCCTGGATGCTGGGGGGTGGGGGTGCAAGGAGACATGAGTTGGACATGAGTGGGGGCCTGGTGGAGGGTGCCCCTGACTGGTGGGGGGTGGGGGTGCAGGGAGACATGAGTGGGGGCCTGGTGGAGGGTGCCCCTGGATGCAGGGGGGTGGGAGCACTGGGAGACATGAGTGGGGGCCTGGTGCAGGGTGCCCCACAGTGCTGGGGGCTGGGGTGCAGGGAGACATGAGTGGGGGCCTGGTGGAGGGAGCCCCTGACTGGTGGGGGGTGGGGGTGCTGGGAGACATGGGTGGGGGCCTGGTGGAGGGTGCCCCACAGTGCTGGGGGTGGGGGTGCAGGGGGACATGCGTGGGGGCCTGGTGGAGGGTGCCCCTGGATGCAGGGGGGTGGGGGTGCTGGGAGACATAAGTGGGGGCCTGGTGGAGGGTGCCCCTAACTGGTGGGGATTGGGGTGCTGGGAGACATGAGTGGGGGCCTGGTGGAGGGTGCCCCTGACTGGTGGGGGGTGGGGGTGCAGGGAGACATGAGTGGGGGCCTGGTGGAGGGTGCCCCTGGATGCATTGGGTGGGGGTGCTGGGAGACATGAGTGGGGGCCTGGTGGAGGGTGCCCCTGACTGGCAGGGTGTGGGGGTGCTGGGAGACATGAGTGGGGGCCTGGTGGAGGGTGCCCCTGGATGCTGGGGGGTGGGGGTGCAAGGAGACATGAGTTGGACATGAGTGGGGGCCTGGTGGAGGGTGCCCCTGACTGGTGAGGGTGGGGGTGCAGGGAGACATGAGTAGGGGCCTGGTGGAGGGTGCCCCACAGTGCTGGGGGGTGGGGGTGCAGGGGGACATGAGTGGGGGCCTGGTGGAGGGTGCCCCTGGATGTAGGGGGGTTGGGGTGCTGGGAGACATGAGTTGGGGCCTGGTGGAGGGTGTCCCTGACTGGTGGGGGGTGGGAGTGCGTGGAGACATGAGTGGGGGCCTGGTGGAGGGTGCCCCTGGATGCAGGGGGGTGGGGTGCAAAGAGACATGAGTTGGACATGAGTGGGGGCCTGGTGGAGGGTGCCCCTGACTGGTGGGGGGCGGGGGTGCAGGGAGACATAAGTGGGGGCCTGGTGGAGGGTGCCCCGGGATGCAGGGGGGTGGGGGTGCTGGGAGACATGAGTGGGGGCCTGGTGGAGGGTGCCCCGCAGTGCTGGGGGCTGGTGGTGCAGGGAGACATGAGTGGAGGCCTGGTGGAGGGTGCCCCACAGTGCTGGGGGTGGGGGTGCAGGGGGACATGAGTGGGGGCCTGGTGGAGGGTGCCCCTGGATGCAGGGGGTGGGGGTGCTGGGAGACATGAGTGGGGGCCTGGTGGAGGGTGCCCCTGATTGGTGGGGGGTGGGGGTGCTGGGAGACATGAGTGGGGGCCTGATGGAGGGTGCCCCTGGATGCAGGGGGGTGGGGGTGCAGGGAGACATGAGTGGGGGCCTGGTGGAGAGTGCCCCACAGTGCTGGGGGGTGGGGGTGCAGGGAGACATGAGTGGGGGCCTGGTGGAGGGTGCCCCTGAATGCAGAGGGGTGGGGGTGCAGGGAGACATGAGTGGGGGCCTGATGAAGGGTGCCCCTGACTGGTGGGGGCTGGCGGTTCTGGGAGACATGAGTGGGGGCCTGGTGGAGGGTGCCCCTGGATGCTGGGGGGTGGGGGTGCAAGGAGACATGAGTTGGACATGAGTGGGGGCCTGGTGGAGGGTGCCCCTGACTGGTGGGGGGTGGGGGTGCAGGGAGACATGAGTGGGGGCCTGGTGGAGGGTGCCCCTGGATGCAGGGGGGTGGGAGCACTGGGAGACATGAGTGGGGGCCTGGTGCAGGGTACCCCACAGTGCTGGGGGCTGGGGTGCAGGGAGACATGAGTGGGGGCCTGGTGGAGGGAGCCCCTGACTGGTGGGGGGTGGGGGTGCTGGGAGACATGGGTGGGGGCCTGGTGGAGGGTGCCCCACAGTGCTGGGGGTGGGGGTGCAGGGGGACATGCGTGGGGGCCTGGTGGAGGGTGCCCCTGGATGCAGGGGGGTGGGGGTGCTGGGAGACATAAGTGGGGGCCTGGTGGAGGGTGCCCCTAACTGGTGGGGATTGGGGGTGCTGGGAGACATGAGTGGGGGCCTGGTGGAGGGTGCCCCTGGATGCAGGGGGGTGGGGTTGCAGGGAGACATGAGTGGGAGCCTGGTGGAGGGTGCCCCACAGTGCTGGGGGGTGGGGGTGCAGGGAGACATGAGTGGGGGCCTGGTGGAGGGTGCCCCTGGATGCAGAGGGGTGGGGGTGAAGGGAGACATGAGTGGGGGCCTGGTGGAGGTGCCCCTGGATGCAGGGGGTTGGGGGTGCTGGGAGACATAAGTGGGGGCCTGGTGGAGGGTGCCCCTGACTGGTGGGGGGTGGGGGTGCTGGGAGACATGAGTGGGGGCCTGGTGGAGGGTGCCCCTGGATGCAGGGGGGTGGGGGTGCAGGGAGACATGAGTGGGGGCCTGATGGAGGGTGCCACTGGATGCTGGGGGTGGGGGTGCAAGGAGACATGAGTTGGACATGAGTGGGGGCCTGGTGGAGGGTGCCCCTGACTGGTGGGGGTGGGGGTGCAGGGAGACATGAGTGGGGGCCTGGTGGAGGGTGCCCCTGGATGCTGGGGGGTGGGAGTGCAAGGAGACATGAGTTGGACATGAGTGGGGGCCTGGTGGAGGGTGCCCCTGACTGGTGGGGGGTGGGGGTGCAGGGAGACATGAGTGGGGGCCTGGTGGAGGGTGCCCCTGACCGGTGGGGGGTGGGGGTGCTGGGAGACATGAGTGGGGGCCTGGTGGAGGGTGCCCCTGGATGCAGGGGGGTGGGGGTGCAGGGAGACATGAGTGGGGGCCTGATGGAGGGTGCCACTGGATGCTGGGGGTGGGGGTGCAAGGAGACATGAGTTGGACATGAGTGGGGGCCTGGTGGAGGGTGCCCCTGACTGGTGGGGGTGGGGGTGCAGGGAGACATGAGTGGGGGCCTGGTGGAGGGTGCCCCTGGATGCTGGGGGGTGGGAGTGCAAGGAGACATGAGTTGGACATGAGTGGGGGCCTGGTGGAGGGTGCCCCTGACTGGTGGGGGGTGGGGGTGCAGGGAGACATGAGTGGGGGCCTGGTGGGGGGTGCCCCGGGATGCAGGGGGGTGGGGGTGCTGGGAGACATGATTGGGGCCTGGTGGAGGGTTCCCCACAGTGCTGGGGGGTGGGGGTGCAGGGAGACATGAGTGCGGGCCTGGTGGAGGGTGCCCCTGACTGGTGGGGGTGGGGGTGCTGGGAGACATGAGTGGGGGCCTGATGGAGGGTGCCCCTGGATGCTGGGGGGTGGGGGTGCAAGGGGACATGAGTTGGACATGAGTGGGGGCCTGGTGGAGGGTGCCCCTGACTGGTGGGGGGTGGAGGTGCAGGGAGACATGAGTGGGGGCCTGGTGGAGGGTGCCCCACAGTGCTGGGGGTGGGGGTGCAGGGGGACATGAGTGGGGGCCTGGTGGAGGGTGCCCCTGGATGCAGGGGGGTGGGGGTGTTGGGAGACATGAGTGGGGACCTGGTGGAGGGTGCCCCTGACTGGGGGGGGGGGGGTGGGGGTGCTGAGAGACATGGTGGGGGCTGGGTGAGGGTGCCCTTGGATGCAGGGGGTTGGGGGTGCAGGGAGACATGAGTGGGGGCCTGGTGGAGGGTGCCCCACAGTGCTGGGGGGCGGGGGTGCAGGGAGACATGAGTGGGGGCCTGGTGGAGGGTGCCCCTGGATGCAGAGGGGTGGGGCTGCAGGGAGAAATGAGTGGGGGCCTGATGGAGGGTGCCCCTGACTGGTGGGGGCTGGGGTTTCTGGGAGACATGAGTGGGGGCCTGGTGGACGGGGCCCCTTAATGCTGGGGGGTGGGGGTGCAAGGAGACAGGAGTTGGACATGAGTGGGGGCCTGGTGGAGGGTACCCCACAGTGCTGGGGGGTGGGGATGCAGGGAGAAATGAGTGGGGGCCTGGTGGAGGGTGCCCCTGGATGCAGGGGGGTGAGGATGCAGGGAGACATGAGTGGGGGCCTGGTGGAGGGTGCCCCTGGATGCTAGGGGGTGGGGGTGCAAGGAGACATGAGTTGGACATGAGTGGGGGCCTGGTGGAGGGTGCCACTGACTGGTGGGGGGTGGGGGTGCAGGGAGACATGAGTGGGGGCCTGGTGGAGGGTGCCCCTGGATGCTGGGGGGTGGGGGTGCAAGGAGACATGAGTTGAACATGAGTGGGGGCCTGGTGGAGGGTGCCCCTGACTGGTGGGGGGTGGGGGTGCAGGGAGACATGGGTGGGGCCTGGTGGAGGGTGCCCCTGGATGCTGGGGGGTGGGGGTGCAAGGACACATGAGTTGGACATGAGTGGGGGCCTGGTGGAGGGTGCCCCTGACTGGCAGGGTGTGGGGGTGCTGGGAGACATGAGTGGGGGTCTGGTGGAGGGTGCCCCTGGATGCTGGGGGGTGGGGGTGCAAGGAGACATGAGTTGGACATGAATGGGGGGCCTGGTAGAGGGTGCAGCTGACTGGTGGGGGTGTAGGGAGACATGAGTGGGGGCCTGGTGGAGGGTGCCCCTGGATGCTGGGGGGTGGGGGGTGCAAGGAGACATGAGTTGGACATGAGTGGGGGCCTGGTGGAGGGTGCCCCTGACTGGTGGGGGGTGGGGGTGCAGGGAGACATGAGTGGGGGCCTGGTGGAGGGTGCCCCTGGATGCATTGGGTGGGGGTGCTGGGAGACATGA